>NC_090662.1:73993265-74296295 GCF_013368605.1 Nyctibius grandis | reverse complement strand
CGTCAGTATGTCAACAGCTTATTAAGTAAAGTTTCTTCTTGGCAGTTGGCAATTGTTTGTCCTGAACCATGATGGTTAACAGCTCTTGTACTTTACTGTAGGAAAAAAGGGATAGTCATACATGAGTGTAAGTATTTTTCCAGTCACAGTAAATGTATGCCACAGCACTGTTCAGTGAGAGGAAATTCCATAGAACGTATCAGCAAATTTGCATTTAAATGAATGTCTTTTATTTCTGCATTCTAAATAAAATGAACCATCTGCAATGTAGACAATGTATCCAAAGGTAGCATGATCCAAAGTGCTCTGAGGTACAGTATAGTAGTTTCCTTTGACATCAGCAAGCAGTAGGCTAGGTTTGTTCAACAGTTAGTATTTCATTCTGCTAGAAATGCAAAATCTGCTCATTTCAGTCTTCTTTATGCACGGGAGTAGACTTTCACTCTTGAGGAACTGCCAGAAGAGAAGTCCACAATTTTTATGAATATTTATTATTCGCGGATGTTCCATGAACAACTAATAGGACTAAAAGAATGATAAGTACTCATTGTACTGGTTTTGGCTGAGACAGTTAGTTTTCTTCATAGTAGCTCATATGGTGCTATGCTTTGGATTTGTGACCAAACACAGTGTCAATAGCACACCACTGTTTTCATTATTGCTGAACAGTGCTTACACAGCATGAAGACCTTTTCTGTTTCTCACATGGCCCTGCCAGCGAGGAGACTGGGGGTGTGCAAGAAGTTGGGAGAGAACACAGCCAGGACAGCTGACCCCAACTGACCAAAGGGATGTTCCGCACCATATGATGTCATGCTCACCAATAAAAGCTAGGGGAAAGAGGGAGGAAAGTGGGAGATTCAGAGTTATGGCATTTGTCTTCCCAAGTAACCGTTATGCATGATGGAGCCCTGCTATCGTGGAAATGGCAAAACATCTGGCTGCTGGTGGGAAGTAGTGAATGAATTCCTTATTTTTGCTTTGCTTGTGCATGCAGCTTTTGCTTCGTCTATTAAACTGTCTTTATCTCAACCCATGAGTTTTTGCACTTTTACCCTTCCAATTGTCTCCCTCATCCCACTGCACGGGAGTGAGCGAGTGGCTGTGTGGTGCTTAGCTGCCTACAAGGGTTAAACCACAACAGTACATTTTTAGTCATCTCCTCCCCCTCAACACCAGTATTTCTTTCATAACTGTTCCAAATCCTGCATTATGTTCTTGTAGCAAATATTCTTGGTATACCACATATGCTTGGATAAGGAGACTCACGAATACTAGTTAATTAAATCAGTTAGTTGTGCTACTGAAATTTTGTCATAAAAACAAGAATCCTTCCAAATCCTCCTTCCATACTTATTATATTAGTTACTGTAGCTTTCAAAACTCCTTCTATGACTCCCTCTTCTAAGCTAAGTGGGTATAGCAGGTTATCTGCTTCTCACATAGAAATATTCAGCTTATGCTTCTCAACTTCCCATAATTTTTACTGCATGCCTCTAGAAATGTCCCATACATATGCTATTTTGGAGTGACCAGAGCATTCCTGAGAAATGTGCACCACCATACTACAAAGAAAACATACCACTGACTACAAGGTGATCTTACAGGTGTTCCCTGATTTTATGTCTCTTTGAGATGGGAAAAGAAGTTAGAAATCTGACCTGAAACATAGGGTGATCCTACATCTCCTGTCCTATCAATCCCAAACCCTTTCATCACATATCCTTATACCTCCAAATCAGAAATCCAATCCCACCTTCCTGTCACTGCTACTTATCTCACCCAAAACAGGAATTAACCTTATCCACCCCCACCTTGCACTGCTCTGTTCCTCAGTTCTTTATCTGATGCTTCCCTGCTTCCATGTCTGCAATATCCTTCTCTGCCTCGACTTTACCACACTATCCTCATCTGGATGTTTATCTGAGTTCCTGCAGAAGCTTTAAAGCATCTAGAGATGTCAACTCACATTGGGAAACATTACCAACAAGCAGATACACCTTATCTCTGAGCAATGTAGCTCCTACACTTCAATGGTTTATATAAGACAAGGGGGTGGGGGGGGGGGGGGGGAGAGAGAGAGAGAGAGAGAGAGAGAGAGAGAGAGAGAGAGAGAGAGAGAGAGAGAGAGTGGTTAAAAACAAATTCTCTGTCTCTCTTTGAAATTTCATATCAAAAACCAAACCAAAACAAAACCTTTGTGAGAATTTTCTGGAAAACAAATGCTGAGAAAATTTTAACATTTTTTGCTAATTCTAAACCACTGACTAATTTTTTGAGATTTTTTAAAAATCCTGATATGATATGCGGTACAAGAAAGATTTGGGCTGTTTATAGTGAAGGTAGGAGGTGTTAAATTTGGTTTCTGTGCTGAAACTCACTGACTACAGAACAAAGGATCTTTCAATTCCTTTAAGAGTTGCACTTTCAGAAAACTTCAAAGAAAATTCACCCAGGTATTACTGTATGTATTGGAAAAGGAGTAAAGAAATAACTAATAAAATTGATTGGGGTCCATGTGAGAGCCTGAAAGCAGACTAGAAGTTGCAGACAGATGTTTTATGTTGAATTTTGTGAGGGGCAAGTTATAACTCCATTAACAGTTTATGCAAATTAAACCATGTAAAATCAGTTAACACTGCAGTTAATAGAAAACAGGTGAAGTCAACCAAGTGTAGAGAAATGAGTTAGACAAGCAGATTCAGAAGTAGAATATAATATTTTATTTAAAGCTGTATGCTTGAACAAAATAAATGCCTACAGGTAAACATAAACAGTTGCAACCTGTCAAATGTAGAGGGAAAGAAGAAGAATCTGCATGTGGTGGTACACTCAATTTTTAATTTCTGATCTAAGGCACACAAAGAGTAGTAAAGGTAAGTGCAAAGAGTACTTTAGGAACACAATGCTCTCAATCTCCATGGCAGTTTGTTCTTTTCCATAACACGAGTTATGTGTTGTTTGAAAGACAAAATGCATTTCCAGGCAAACAAAAAACAAACAGTAAGACAAATAAAGTGATAAAGAAGAAAGATAGATATACACTTCACATTAGAATCAGGGGATACATAGTCTTGAGAAACACCTAAGAAGAGCTGACTGCGCTGAAGTAGTGAAAGACTCAAAAGGTGACAATAAAATTTAAACTGCTGCTATGAGAACAAGGAGAGACCAGGAGAGCACTCAGGTTTAAACTGAAAGGTCAAGTGGGAAAGGTGAATGTATTATTTTACAGAAAAGATTTAAAATGGACATTCAGAAAGGTACTTAAAGTCAGATTGTACTCACTCATTTAACTAAAAACTGGATAACTCTATGGACTATTGGAAGTTCTATTCCAAAAGTGATTACATAAAAATTCCACCTTCCTACTCAACAGATTTGATTGCTGTGTTTATTCAGAGTCAGATCTATTTACCGCGAAGACAAAAATATGCCTTTACAACTTTTTATTCCTGTCCTGTTTCCTTGCAGAGCCCACACAATTCAGCCAGGGGTCTAGATCTTAATCATTCTGGTGCAACAGCTAAATTACTTTGCAAGTTTCAACCAACTATACTTGTAAGAGCAACCAGAACATGGTTTCAGTGCATATATTATGGAATTAAATTTTACAGTCTGCATTGTGGAGTAGGCCAGAAGAGATCTTATTGGTTCCTCCTGGTCTTAAATCCTGTATGTAAAATACTGGCTTCCCTAAAAGTCATGGGGTTTTACCACTGACTTCAGTCAAACCTAAAACTATGCAGACATAAACTAATTCTCAGTCTCCCTCTGTCATTTGTTGTCTTGAATGTAATTGACCTCTAGCAAATGAAATTCTTTTGTTGGTGGTGTAGCTCTTAAAGAGACTTTCTCCAGATTCCCAAACGTCCTTCAATGTTTGTAATATTATGCAAAGATATATATTTACAGAAAAGATCTAGAATGGACATCTCAGCAAGGTACTTAAATTCAGATTGTACTCTCATATTTAACTAAAAACTGGATAAAGTACTCCAATTACCCACGCAGTGTGAACTACAAAGATTCAGCCCTTGATTCCCTTCATTATTCTCCATAATGAGAATAATGAGAATCATTATTCTCATTAATAAGAAACATTATTCTCCATAATGAGAATAATGAGAATGGTGAGCCCACCAGGGTAGGTGCCCCACTAAACCTGCTGTTTACAAATAGAGAAGGTCTGGTGGGAGATGTGGTGACTGGAGGCCGTCTTGGGCACAACAACCATGAAATGATTTTTCGATTCTTGGGGAAAGAAGGAAGGGGGTCAACAAAACCTCTACCTTGGACTTCCAGAGGGTAGACTTTGGCCTGTTTAGGACACTGTTTCAGAGAGTCCCATGGGAAATAGTTCTTAATAACAAAGGGGTCCAGGAAAGCTGAAGATACTTTAAGAAAGAAATCTTAAAAGCGCAGGAGCAGGCCATCCTCATGAGCCAAAAGATGAGCCATGGGGGAAGAAGTCCAGCCTGGTTGAACAGGGAGCTTTCACAGGGACTTAGGGGAAAAAAGAAGGTTTATGATCTTTGGAAAAAGGGGCAGGCAACTCAGGAAGAGTACAAGAATGTTGTTAGGTCATGTAGAAGGAAAATTAGAAAGGCAAAAGCTCAACTAGAACTCAATCTGACCACTGCAGTAAAAGATAATAAAAAGTGTTTTTATAAATACAGAAACAACAAAAGGAGATCAAGAGAATATCTCCATTTTTTATTGGATGCAGTGGGGAACATTGTGACCAGGGATGAGGAAAAGGCTGAGGTGCTTAATACCTTTTTTGCCTCAGTCTTTCACAGTAAGACCAGTTATCCTCAGGGCAACTGCCCCCCTGAGCCAGTAGACAGGGATGGGGAGCAGAACAGACCCCCTATAATTCAAGAGGAAGTAGTTAGCAACTTGCTGTGCCCCTTCGATGCTCACAAGTCTATGGGACTGGACGGTATCCACTCAAGGGTACTGAGGCAGCTGGCGGAAGAGCTTGCTAAGCCGCTCTCCATTATTTATTATCACTCCTGGCTAACCGGGGAGGTCTCAGAAGACTGGAGGCTGGCCTATGTTACGCCCATCCACAAGAAGGGCCAGAAGGAGGATCCCAGGAACTACAGGCCTGTCAGCCTGACCTCGGTGCCCGGCAAGTCATGGAACAGATCATCTTGAGTGCAATTACACAGCACATAGAGGACAACCAGGGGATCAGGCCCAGTCAGCACGGGTTTAGGAAAGGCAGGTCCTGCCTGACCAACCTGATCTCCTTTTATGACCAGATGACCCGCCTAGTGGATGAGGGAAAGGCTGTGGATGTAGTATACTTGGACTTCAGCAAAGCCTTTGATACTGTCTCCCACGGCATTCTCCTGGATAAGCTGGCAGCCCGCGGCTTGGACAGGTGCACTCTTCACTGGGTTAAGAACTGGCTGGATAGCCGGGCCCAGAGAGTGGTGGTGAACGGTACCGCATCCAGTTGGCATCCAGTCACTAGTGGTGTCCCCCAGGGCTCAGTACTGGGCCCAGTCCTGTTTAATATCTTTATTGATGATCTGGATGAAGGTATCGAGTGCACCCTCAGTAAATTCGCGGACGACACTAAGTTGGGTGGGAGTGTTGATCTGCCTGAGAGTAGGAAGGCTCTGCAGAGGGATCTGGACTGGTTAGATGGATGTGCTGAGACCAATGGCATGAAGTTCGACAAGGCCAAGTGCCGGGTCCTACACTTTGGCCATAACAACCCCATACAATGCTACAGGCTGGGGGAAGAATGGTTGGGAATCAGCCCAGTGGAAAAAGACCTGGGAGTGTTGATGGACAGCTGGCTGAACATGAGCCAGCAGTGTGCCCAGGTGGCCAAGAAGGCCAACAGCATCCTGGCGTGTATCAGGAATAGCATGGCCAGCAGGACTCGGGACATGATGGTTCCCCATGTACTTGGCACTGGTGAGGCTGCACCTCGAGTACTGTGTCCAGTTCTGGGCCCCTCACTTCAGGAAAGACATTGAGGTGCTGGAGTGAGTCCAGAGGAGGGCAACAAAGCTGGTGAAGGATCTAGAGGGTATGTGCTATGAGGAGCGGCTGGGGGAACTGGGATTGTTTAGCCTGGAGAAAAGGAGGCTGAGGGGAGACCTTATCGCTCTGTACAACTACCTGAAAGGAGGTTGTAGCAGGGTGGGGGTTGGCCTCTTTTCCCGGGCAACTAGCAACAGGACTAGAGGACATAGCCTCAAGCTGCACTAGGGGACGTTCAGGTTAGACATTAGGAAAAATTTCTTCACAGAAAGGGTTATTAAGCATTGGAATGGGCTACCCAGGGAGGTGGTGGAGTCACCATCCCTGGAGGTGTTTAAGAAAAGACTAGAGGTGGCACTTAGTGCCATGGTCTAGTTGACACAGTGGGGTTAGGTCAAAGGTTGGGCTCGATGATCCCAGAGGTGTCTTCCAACCTAGCTGATTCTGTGATTCAGTCTTTTAGCCTTCCCAAACTGGCATGTGAAGTTTTTCAATTCATTGCGAATGTATTAAATTTTAGAAATTATGTTTTGGGATTGATTAGATTCATTAAAATTCTCTATTGCCACCCCAAGCTACTCCTCCTGATAAAATCCAATAGAAAGTCCCACTTCAAATCTGCCCCATCACGAAGAAGAAAAAAATGGACAATATAATTTCTGATGTAATTGATTATTTCTTAGTTCAAAATAAAGACAAAATAAGTAAAGTGCTTCCATCTTCCAGCTGAAGAGTCTCATGAAATGAAAACCTGTTCAGAAAACTATGTAACTGTAGAGAAAGTATATGTACCACTTAACCTCAAAAATAATAGATCTAACATAGTGTATGGGGTCAGAGACAAATTTCACTCCACGATCAGGAACACACACACACTGACACTTGGATCGGTACCAGCAGCCAGACCCAAAACATTCAGGGTGTAACAGTGAATTCGAGACGTTGAGGTTGCTGCTTAATTGTGTAGGTGATTGATGGAACAAGCTTAGCTAATAAAACAGGAACTGATAAGACAACCTTGAAGATGCGTAGCATGAGCTCAACACATACTATGGACTTAAGATAATGGGATGAAGTAACCACAAGGCCAGAACAAACTGGTTTAGGACGGGATGAGTTGCCAAGTTAGCAAGAACAAAGGAGAAATCAGCTCGAGTTCACCCAGAGGACACGCGATGAAGAGGAAGATACGACCACACGAGGAAGTAAACGACCGCCAGAGACCCCCGGAGTGATTGTGATACATAAAAACGGACATTAGATGGCAGCACGAAACTGTAAAATAACTCAGTTAATGACTATGTAATTAGTTTTAGGACTGGGAAGGCTTAAGATAACGATTTCTCGGAAATATAATGAATATGTATATATTCTGTAAATATAACGAGCTTGATTATATTCACTCTTTGGGAGCATTTAAGGTGGAAACCCCCCAATTCTGCCCCTGCGCCGCTAATAGAGAATATCTGCTTAACAGCACATTGTGCTCGAGTCACCTTCTTTGTTTCAATGGGCCCCAATGGCTGAGGCCTTGTGTAAGCCAAATAATTGCACATTGTACTCGGGCCCTTTCTGCACTACTGGCCTCCTGCTTACATTCCTGCTCTCTGCACCCAAGAAGATTATGCAGGCTGGCACACTATGCAAACACATCCTTCAATTGTAATGTAGGTGCATTCAAAGCAGGATAGAGAAGGATGCAGGCATGAACACAAAAAGTTTGAACCAGAGGTTTTGATGAAGGGGAAAGTGGGCAGAATGGGAAGAATGGGAGAGACATGATCAAAACAGTTGCACTATCTGAACCAGCGGTGTTAGTAAGAGAGACAATGAACAGCAGAAAGAAAAAGACCAAGGAATTTGGGACATAAAAGAGAGATTCCTAGGAAATGTGCTACTGTGGAGATGCTATGGAGGAAGATGTGACAGAAAGTGGCTACAACTTGATGAGAGCAGTGTCTGAAAGGCATACAAGCTTAAGTTAAAATTCAAAAGGTGTAGACTGCAAGTGGAATTGGTCCATGGTGCATAATATAGCAAGAGGAAAATATCCAACTACACAAAGTCTGGTAGCAGGCCATAGGCTAACATTAAAGATGAACAACTTTTGGATCTTTCAGACAAAAACATCTGCATAAGAAGTCAGAACTGAGGTCAAATAGAGCAAATAAAGGGTATCTGAAAATACTGCTCCTGATATCTAACAAAAATGTAAATTTTGTATTCAGAGTGATGGATTGGAGGCAAAATGACAGAGAGCTGGGAATATGAATGCCGTTAACATTACGAACTCCGATTACCTGACTAAGTGGCTCTTGAGACATAAACCTTAAATTTAATAAAGGTAATTTCCTAACTGCCGCTAACATACAGGGCGTGGACCAAACCTCTGTTATTACATGCAAAAACCTAGAGAGAAGCCTCATAAACTCTTTTTGCTCAAATAACACTGGCAGGGGAGAGAAGTAAACAGGAAAGAGCTGAAGTTTATCGAATTGGCAACCATATTTTTGATTTAAATCTGAAATGTGAAGGTTTTTTTCATTTTTCAAAATCAGCAAACACAATCAAGTTGTTCATGCACATTTTTAACTCAGGAATTATTTTCAAAAAAACAGTATTAATTTCCCTATGCTTTTTTTCTACCACTAAAAAAACCCCACCCAAAAGCAAAACTAAAAAAGAAACAACCTGCTCTCCCTTAATATTGCAGTACAGCTACCTGTTTCAAAGTAAGCTATAGCCAAAAATATTGTAATTTAAACAGTAAAGAAAGTTTCAGGATATTTCAGTGAGGTTGCCAGAAATAGTAATCTTTAACTCAAATGCAACATTTACCTCAAAAACACTGTGGCTAGTTGGGAACCTCTACCGAACCTTTAAATACAGGGAAAACAATTTTGCCTGCCCTGATGAGGAAGCCTTGCATCCAGCTCTGGATCTTCTGACCTTTGTACTGAAATAATGAGGAACACACAGATGCTCTACTTTGCAGCAAGGATGGTAAGAGATTTTAAGGATTCTAAGGGATGCTACCACAAACATTTCTGCAGTAGTTATTTGATTCTGACATGAGATAGATCATCTTATTATTTTAAAGACCCTACTAGAAAAGCAGTTTAATACTAAGGGATTCCTCTTCGTTTTAGGGGCTATTCAGCGTGCAATATAAAAAATGTTCAGTTATTCCAATAGGCTTGTCAGGTCAACACTACAATGTTTTGCTTTATGGGGCAAGTCTCGCCTCCTAATTATGGGCCTAATTTTCTTCTCACTGAAATCAAGGTTAAATTCATTATGGTCAAATGAGTTTCACTGCCGCATTGGCATGAGGGCAGTTATACCACGGAAATCTGCTGTAGCCAAACCTAGATAACAACAACTAAAAGCCTCCTTTCCCTTGCTTAGTAATTCCAGTCAGCTGCATATGGTCAAAAATGTGTTTTACATGGCATTTTTAAACCTCCAACAAATCACGTAGGAAGCTCCTAAAAATTACCTGCTCTCAACTCCCTACTTATTATTATGAGCTACAAAACCTTTAGTAAGACATTAACATCACTTTTTTTTTCTGTCATGGATGCTTTGTTTGCTGAGTTGTCAATCCTAAGGGAGCTAGTGTCATAGAATACAGATTTAACCATATATACATACTATTGACTGTACTGAAACTCAGAATGCCAGGCATCTGCATTTGGCATTTTGAGAATATTATTGTTAATATTTTCGATTTTTATGCAATTCTAGATTTATCGACGCGTAATACTAGCAAGCCATACTAGCAAGTTGACTTTGTCAACTCCTCGGTTAGGTCCAAAACTGCTCTGTACTGGCATTTTTAAATAACAACAGGTAAATGAAAACTGAGACTATAAAAAGAAATAAAAATAAAGTAAGCCTCCTTATTTGTGGACTTCTAAATGAAGACTATTGCAAGGATAAGTGATAAATGAAGAATTATTTGAGTCTAAAATAACAATACATCTTTCTTCCCTGCTATGAGAAATAAAACAAATGTACAGAAATACATGGTAAGCAATGTTGTATCTATCCTGATTAGTGAAACCAAACGGATTTATCCAGTAATTCTCAACAAGAATGTCTGACATTTGGATATAAACCATAAGGAAATTAAATTATATGAGTGAAGGTGGGTGAAGATGGACCACCTGTATTAAAAAGTTCTCACATAAAATGTATCTGAATTTACCTTTAAACATATCTTAAAAGACCACTGGTCAGAGCTTCAGTGATGTACACTGGAATAGCACTACTGTTGTCCTTCCAGATATGGTGATTTATACCAGAAGCTAAGAATCCAATCCATTCTTTTTTAAAAAATATTCTATGTAGCATGGTTTATTCTATCACTGCTGAAGTTTCAGGCTATGTAAAAAGAGTGCATATACATAAAGGGACCACTAAGACCATAGTACATTTTAATAAAAATGTCTTATATCAGCTATGTTATAGGTTTTTAAACAAAATTTCATTTATGAACTCAGAGGATATTCTAATTAAAGAAAATAAATCCAAATTGTACAGGACAGTGCTAATAAACATCTCACAACTAAACAGTAAACTCTGCCAGCAACACGTAAGGCCACTAAATATTATTGAATAAAAACAGCTACAGAAGCAGGGTAAGAACAACAAATATGATTCTGATACCATAATCAAAATGGCATCTGATTATTTTAATACAACCCTAAGATGAATTAGGGGGAAATAAAAAGGGTGATGATTTTAATCAATTTTTCAGTGTCAGCACCAAGCATTTGCTAATTTCATAGCACTCATCTTAGACAATAAAATCAGGGCAGTTAGAGTGAGGGTCTGCTTTACCTTGCAGCCATTCAGTGATGTTATAGTTCTGTCTAAAACCCCTACAGAAAGAGGCTGAAGTTTAACACAATATTGTTCTTTAGCTTGATTACATTTATCTTTGAAGATATACTACCTTTTTAGTAAAATCAAACCAACCAAAAAAAAAAGGCAAAGCAAAGGCAAAGAAAAGAAAAAAACCCCTACATACATTGCTGTCCTAAAAATGCAACTGCTATCTTTTTCCTATTTTAAGCTTCTTTCTAATCAACTACCTTAGCAACTTTTCATTTCACAGGGACTGAACTGGGAAACATTAGGGCTTGTATTCACCAGGAGAGGTATGAAAGCAGGATGTGTTCAACATACAGAATGCATTTACAAAATGCTATAGACTACTGTGGTGTTTCTGAGTAACCAGACATTTAACTAATAACATGTTAAAACTGAGCTCTGCACATCATAGGAATAACTTTAAAATAAAAAGAGCATAGCTGCAATCACCACCCTTTGGGATTTGGCAGAGATGAGTAAACAATGGCAAATTTATCCACTACTAAAAATTCTTGCAAGTCAATAAATAATGGTAAGTAGTACTGAGAACATTAATAGGAAGCAAGCTGTAGAGGGCAACGCTGTAACATTGCGGACATGGACTGAACATCTTCATGTTTTAGGGTTTTTCGTCTCTGATTTATGTTATTCTACATCAAATCTAACACTGTCAGCTGGATTCTTGGCCTAGATCTGCAGTCCCATGTAAGCCATCCACTGACACACTAAGAACTGCTTTTTCTCAACACATTCAATTTTCAATACCGACTAGAAGGTATCTAAGATGCTAAGAAAGTTCAGTCTTTCTGGAGACAACCTGTTGCCATCTCCACATAGTAGCTCATCCAAGGAGGAAGTCTTGAGATGAACAAGTATCAGTTTTTTGAGTGATGAGGGCAGCACCAAGCCAAATAGCACACACCTAAGAATGGTCAGTTGCTCATTGTTGACCCTTTGAGAAGCAATATGTGTTGTTTCAGCTCCCTATCAGGAGCAGTTCTGATACAAACTTACATAGAAACTATGGTAGAAAAGAGAAGTTTTCTCTGAAGAGAGATCACAGGGAAAAGGCCTCTCTATCTTACTACTGTCCCATATTCTTCAACCTCCTCATATTGTCAGTCATCACATTCAAAATCGTAGTACTTGCCACTATTGCTCTTGGTTTTTATTCTGCTGATTTTCTGTCTCATTCTTTTGTTTGTCATAGTTAAGTAAACAGCAAAGACACTCCTTACAGGGCTCAGAGACCCTTATAATCTACACTGTCAACACCGACAGTTAATAGACAGCTGTTCCATCAGCACACTGTTTTCACCACAAGGTATAGAAAGTTCACTGTATGCAAGCAAGCTTTCAGGTGTGAATCATGAAGCTTGAACAAATAAAGGAACCGCTGCACTTCTTTATGTCTACTAGAAGGTAATAAAGACAGGAAAGGAACAGACAGATTCCAGTACCAGACCTGTCCAAGAGTCAGCTGTCTGAACATGTGTCATTCTTGTGAAAAGACTTTTGAAGCATTCTTCCTTTATTTTTACCATTCCCAACCAGAGTGGGATGTAAAGGTAAGGAGTTCTCTTTTGCACTCTGTAAAGGGCTATATGTATTGGTAGTAGCATATATTAAACAATGTTAACAACAATTGATTGTTTGATGTATAGCTCATAAGGTTTTGTTTTATTCTAATTGCACAGTTTTATGAAGTACCAAGCTTAAGCTTCAGATGAAAGGATCGTCAAAATAGTTTTTGCTTACAGTTTAGCTGTTATCCCTTGAAATACAGTCTGGAATCTGAGCCAAACTTAGTTTCTTTCCTATTGCCATGAGCAACAAAGTTCTGCAGAATAAATTAGGATCTCTTTGCCATCTATGTAAATGTACCACCTCAGTCATGTTCTTGTAATAACTCCCAGGGAATTCTATTGAGTTCCTGCTGTAAATGATTGTCTAGTAGGTCAAAAAGACTGATGGTGTGAAAGAAAGCATATTATCACTCTCTCCAAGTGCTCTCATTGCTCTTTTCAGGCTTTGAAGGAGAAATAGAGATGAAAACTAGCAAAAAGAGGTATTTCAGTAACTAAAGGGAGGAAATGAATCTCTAACTATACACACAGAACAAGTCCATTCAATAAGAAGATGCCATTTTCATGTAGACATTTATCAGAGTAGACTGGCTACCTGAAAGGCTCGTATAATAATACAGCATAATGAGGCCAGTTGGAGGTAATAATTTACAACAATTAAATAGACTAGCCAAATGTATCACAACATTTTCAGCAGAAAAATTACACTATTCTGCCTAGAAGAGAATGTCCATAGTGCTTTCAAATATAATATACAACCTATAAAACTTTAAATATTTTGAAGATTTTTGGGTTTTTTTTTTCAACCAGGTTTTCTTTTACTTTCAAGTTTAGAAGTTTGTAAGGTAAAATTGCAAAATACCTGTGTTCACTGAGAGTTGACTGTTCCAATTCAATTGACACTCAAGACTGATCTACTTTTACTGTGTGTTCCAAGATATTACTACTTTCTATTTGCTAGTTACTGCAGATTGCCCGAGATTCTCACGTCCATTGTGGAGTAGCCAGGACAGATAAGAACCTCAGACACTCTATTTGTGGTCTGGTATTGTAACACAAAACCATTTTAAGCTATGTTTTAAGACAATGTGATAGACCATGAGACAAAGTGACTAAAAATTATGGTCATCCACTTCTGCAGGCTCTATTAGGGAATGTTAGTCTCAGTCAGAGGAGCACCATGTGGGCAGTATAACAATTTACATGTCACAGCTTGCTCGTGAGAATTAGAAAAGTACCTTTTGATCTTGTTTATCTTGGCAAGACAGTAATTTTAGTTAGATCACACCTGATGGCTGAAGACAAAGTAGTGATAATGAGACAGAAAATTACTTCTGGAATGAGGTAATTAAAAAATGATCAACGATGTCTGGACTTTCAGCTGATATGTGTAATGGAAACTGGGCATAGATTAAATGTTACATAGGATACTAAATAAGGAACCTGGAAGCTACACTGGGAACTGATAAACAGACATAAAGCCAGCTCTACTTTGCAGCCTCTTTAAACAAAAGCCTTATAAAGTCAATTTCACCTTCATCACCAATATATCTTTTAGCTAGCTCTATATGCAGAGTACCATTGACAATCTCATATTACTCTTAAATTTCAAGCAAACACAAAAACTCCTTTCCCAATACTTTGAAAAAGCTTTTAAAAACTTGCATACTGATATTGTAAATTCTTGTAGGATCTTTCAGATTAAGGCACCTTCCTTTCTATACCAGTCAGGCCAGAGTGCTTTTCTCTCTAACACTAGTCACTGAAATTCATTTATTCTAAGCAGACACCTTGCACTACCAGCTCCTCAAATCACATATGAAGTTTGTCAGAGGGTCACCTTCCCACTGTCTTGATTGGACATTGCAAGAGTGGTCCAGGGTCCCATTAAGGCTTCATAAATGGGAAAGGCAGTCCCTTATTCACCATTGATTTCATAATCACCTTTAGCACAAACAGTTCAAATAATGAACCAATTTACAATAAATTTAAATGTAAGTAACATGCAAAGCTTTCATATTCCTGGATTACTGACTGCCCTGCATCTCTTCAAAAATAGTAGTGTCTCTCAGGGAAGCCAGGTGCAGTCATATTCCTCTCTGAATTCAGTGATTGATTAAATCATAAGCAAATCATCGGACTATGATGAGCAAACCATCCTCTATACCAAGTGATATTAAAATCATCAAAGCAATGTCAAAAATTAAAATATCAAAGCAAAGCCTGTGTCACCATTTAAGGCTGGGGGGCTGTTAAGGGGACAGGACCACAGACGCTCTCTATTTACCTCTTCCTTCCCCAGAGGGGAAAAGGAAAAGAGAAAAGAGAGAGAGACTTATGGGTTGGAAAGTTAAAGCAGTTTTAATAAACAATAACAATGAAAAAGAGCATAATAAACAATGAACTATATACAAAACCACTACTGAGCTCCCGCTGACGCTGCAGGGCAGGTGCTGGGGAGTCCCAGAGCACACGCGGCATCACGAGGGAACCGGGTTCAGGAGTGACGGCAGGAGCATGGGCAGGGTCCTCCCTGGATGTCGTCCACAGGGGAAGGGAGCGCGACCCTCCTGGTCCTTCAGCTTTAAACTGAGTATCATGTGGGTGGGAGGGAATACCCTGTTGGTCAGTTCGGGTCACCCCACAGGTGTGACACTTTTATGGCCTTTCCTTTGTGGAATGAAGAGACCCAGCAGGGACCCTGGTTTCCATGTTAACAAACTCAGAAAATACCGTCACTGGAAAGAAACTTAACTAAAAGTCTGTCACGGTTTAAAGCTGGGCTAGCTATTAACCAGGTGGCAGATGCTCTCTGTTAACCCTCTGCCCCCCCCCCAAGGGAAAGGGAAAGGGAAAAGGGAGAGAGACTTATGGGTTGGAAAGTTAAAACAGTTTTAATAAACTATAATAATGAAAAAGAGTATAATAACAATAATAATAAAAATAATCAAATATATACAAATATATACAAAACCAAGACTGAGAGCTTGGAAATCCTCCTCAGACAGAGCTGCTCCCCCCAGTACAGGCAGAGGGGAAAAGGCAGTACCTCCCCCCAGCACAGACAGAGGGGAAAATGCAGTAGCTCCACCCAGCACGGGCAGAGGGCAAAATGCAATAGCTCCCCCTGCCATCACACCTGCAGGCTTTTAACTGGAAAATTGGCAAAGCTGGTACCAATCAGTGGGAGACAGGAGGGCCCCTCCTCCTGGGCCCCACCTCCAGGAGGCAGTGGGTTAGTGATAAATAGGAAAGTGAGAATGATATGTATGGGATGGAATACCTCGTTGGTCAGTCTTGGGTCACCTGCCCTGTCTGCTCCTCCCTGCAGGTACGACCCCCTTTCGGCTCCTCACTCATAAGCAGTGAGGAATTTAGCAGTGACCTTGGGTTCTCTAAGACTAATTGGCCTGGTTTGGGCCAAACCAGGACAAAGTCCATCCTAGTCCAAACCAGGACAGCCTGACTGAGCCTAGTATTTTCTAAACATGCATGCATTGTTGATTAATATATCTTATACAACTGTGAAAAGTAGACCAAAGCATGTGACTCACTAAAGTCTGCTGGCTGAAACTACTGGTCGATTACATTCATGTGCTGGGGATCATGAACAGATTTACAACAGCTGACTCTAACTCAGTTTTTGAGGGATGATATTACTACCTTATTCGGTCAAGTAATGAATACTCAATAGGCAGGAATACCAAAACCCAGGCACCAGCATACAAGTGTATCAACACATATGAACATCAATAGATGTACATAAAAAGTATGTTGTTTTAACCAACAGAAGTACATAAAGGCAGTATAAAAAGCTAGCCAATTGCTGGTAGAAGGTACCTCTGCACAGATTACAATGAGTTATATGTATGGCTTTATGACAGCTGCCTTTCAGTCAGTAGACCTTCAAGAATTTACTTTAGAATAATATATATTCAGATCTATATTCTGTATGTTTTCAATTTGCTGCAAAACTTGAATTTCACTATAATCCAATTTCACTTTAATCTCCAAAAAGAAACAATCCAGTAAAAGTTTACCATGTTTCTAGCTATTAGGAACCACATATATAAAGATCTCTGGAAAAGGAAAGAATAAAAATAAAAATTTGGCAGAACTTGTAAGTAGACTGCTGGCTTATTTGTGAGGCTAGTCAGGTTTGGTACAATGCTAAATAATGCAAGGACACCATAATCTGCACACAATATTTCATATGCAAATTTATGAGGTCTGAAAATAACCCCAGTAGATCAATAGAGTCCTAGCCTACGCAAAGAATATTAACATCATTTTACAGACAGACAAGCTGAGGAACTCTGCAGTTCTGTGACTGCTGCAGATCAAACAAGCAAGTGCCAAGAGCAGAAATATAATGCAAGATTTCCTGCACTCCTTTTCCTAAAGAGAATGGGAAAGAAAACAGAAGAGTGCCCAACATTTATTAAAAGGATAAACTCCAAACCACTATTGTTTTTTCTTTCTCTTCTCAGTGCAAACTCTTCAGTCTTTCATTGCATATTCATAATCATATTCACATAGCAAACATATATTCCTCTATCACAACATTCTGTGCAGCTGCACTTGGTCACTAGGTCTTTGATGCACTGCATCAAAGCAGTGGTTGGGTAAGAAGATTTTTTTTCCTCCAAGGCCATGTTTTGATTGTTTGGTTGGGATACTTCAGGGATGCTTCTGCTACGGGGCAATCACTAGAACCTCACCGCAAAAATAATAAATGCATTATATCAGTTTAAGTGCTGTATACATTTATTATATACCATAAACACATCTAACTTTAAGTCAATTGCTGCATTTTATTATTAAAGCATTATAACGTAACTCCTAATATTTTTTCGCCCCATTTTCTGTATTTTTCTTTTTAAACTAAAAACCCTACACATTTGTTGAAACAAAAAAATCAAACCATATGCCTTTATTCAAGAGCAGTCCTTTACTATGTGCTTCAACCAGGACAGATCCATTAATGTGTTCAACCATCTACTTCCTACTTAGCTGCTTCTATCCTGCTGTTTCTAGTATTATCCCTTTGGTTTTATATATAACATATTACATAATATTTCTTGGGTTTTTTAATGTATACGAACAATTTCTAATTTTGCTTAAGTCAGGCATTTAACGTTCTTCAAGAATCTGATCCACAGTACCTAGGAAGAAAGGAATCCTGCTCTGGTTCATGCTTTTAGCTGCTTTCACAATAATAAATTAAGGCTAATAATACTTGCATGTGTGAAGCAAACGGGAAGTGGTAATAAAGGCCAGCTGCAAATACAAGCTGGCAATAACTTAATAAGGGACCATGGAATTTTTTTCCTTTTAGACTGTGTTAAACCCTGACTGTCAAGATAAATGGGGGAGCAGAGAAGCAGGTAGAAGAATCTCTTTCTCTGGTTTTTATTTCTTTGTACCTTTTTTTATTTAAACACAAACCACGCAATTCTGGCTCCACTATGGTCAAGTGGGAAATTTACAATTCACCTGTCTTAAGACCAGAACCACAAAGAGATTCTGCACTAACTCTACTTCTGTTTAGAGGCACTGAGTTGAAAAAATAATAGTTATGAAAAGTACAGGAACAAAAGGAAGTTAAAAAATATATCTAACACTCAGTGACCTCCAACGCCAAGCCTGGATTTTCAGCATCCTCTTGGACACAGATGATCAGCCAATGCTTTGTAAGGAGGTCAGGGATGGGTTTGGTAAGACTAAGAGCAGATCATCCCAAATATTCTTCCTTTGTTTTTGTGCAGGTTCATTCCAGTGCATTGCAGAGTGGAAAAGTTGTGGTATACAAGCAAAGGTGACAAAAGGCAGGTTGAAATGCTACTGTTATTGCATCTTTCCCTATGACCTCTCATTCTTCCTTCTCTTCTAAACATGACCTTTTCTTTCCAAAATTTTTGCTTCCTACATGAGGAAGCACTATAAAGCAGGCCAGCTGGTCTTCAGTATTTCTTAGTATCAGGGAGGCCAGGGCTGAAAAGCATCAGGTTTGGAAGAAGTGAGGAAGTATACTGCTGTACAAATAAAAAATATTCTAGCAAGTATGACTTCAAACCATGACAATAAAATGGCATCTCCCCATGGTGCTGCAGCACCATGGGAATCCACAGCTGGACTTCTTTGCTTGGCAGCATCTAAATTCCTTTCAAGTCAAGTGTCTTGACTGAAAAGAGCAAATTTAAGAAACAACAGAAATTATGTGGAAGGAAAGGAGCTTGACACAGACTAAATAGACAGTTTTAAGAAATCTCCTGCCTTTTCATCTGACTATACTCCAAGAGTCTGACTGCCCTTTCTGGTTAGGGTAGGGTAAGAACAAACCACTGGAAAGAAAAAAAAAAAAAAAAAGGAAGTGTCAAAGAGGTTCACATTCAAGATGTTCACATTCAAATTTTTCACATTCAAATTATTCACATTGAGCTTCAAATGGATCAATGTAAACAGTTCAATCAACTAAGTTAGAATGCCTGTTACATATTTCGGGTTCTTGAAAGCCCAAAATATGTATTTCTCCCCTTGGACCCATTTTGTCTCAAAGGATGAAAAACAACAATTTGGGACAAAGATAAATAAAGAAAAGTGTGTACAGATGAACTGTGCTGATTTATGCTGTAGCATCATTCATCTTAACAGAAACGCAAAATGGCTACTTCCTAGGTACCCTCATAGCAAGCAAAGAGCAAAGACTACATGAGAAAGTACACAGGGAATGCAGTATCACCTTTCTCAGATGCCACAACACTGATTCCAATGAACCTACTTAAATAACTACTTAACTTTATAGCAAATAGCTATGTATGAGCATTTTTTGCAGGGCTTATATGGTCCCATTAACACAGCAGTGAATTTTAGTCTTACGGAACAAGCTGCATGTGAACTCAGCACGTTAGAAATGTAATCATGTACATATCATTTGCTGCATAAAGTTAGGATTTTACTCTCCATCACCCTGAGGTACTTCTAAGATTATTAATGGGCAAACAATTGTTTATTTAATACTATGAAGTATAACCTCCTCAAAGTCTTACAGCCCACATAGGTACATATCCAAACAGATATTCCCTTGCTATTTATTCACAGATGGGAATAGGCTTTGGAAAACATAACCTTAAAATAGACTATGAATGACAATAAAGATCAACAAAAAGACCTTTGAAGAAAATTTTGTAATACTACATTCCCAACTTTACGCCTAAATTAGCTAAGTTGCTCTACAAAAGATTCATATGCAGCTTGGTTTTAATACCACCACATAGAAAAAAAAGAGAAAAAGCTCCCCAAACCTTGCACTGTAAGATGAAACTCATCCATTGCCAAGGGATGGCCAAAGCCAGCGGAATGAGTTGTCAAAAAATTTCCAAATCAGCAAAAGCCTTTTATTACTACATCTACTCTGTGAGATGAAGAGTGGCTGAGAAGTGACCAATGTAGACTTCCTGTCTACATGACTGGGTGTAACTCACATCCAAGCAATCTATACTCTTCTTAATAAGAAACAAGCTTGGGATCTGTTATACCTCAAGTATGCAGGCCACATGACTGACAACAGGATCCTGAGTATGCTCAGACTCACTCCTCCTCCAAACACTTACAGAACTGAGTGTAAGTCTGAAGTGTGCTCATGTGTGCAATACGCATGTTAGACAAATCTGGACTTGAAAATGAGTTTAAACCCATGCTGGACTTACAAATGTAGGTAAAAAGACTGTTCATATGCTTACAGGTAGACACAAACAAAATGCATATGTGATGCACTGAGCTTCATGTTATCTCCTTCCACTTTAGGGGAAACTTCACCTTAAGACCAATGTAGAAGCAGTCACTTATTGTGATCAGTGTTTTAAACAGCTTTGACAAATAACTAATTATTGTGCTGACAGACCAGACACAGAGCTCGAATTTTAACACACACAGCCTCAAAAACAACTTTGAAAATAAATAATAAAACAAGATTTGCTTAGAATGACTCATGCAGTCTACAGTCTTTTTTACACTCGTTTATTTTACCTTTAATCAAGTAATCATCAGTCGCCGAGGGAGCGGCAGATGTCGGCGCAGCGGGGCTTTTCCCGAGGTGAGCAAGCGCCGGGGCAGCGGCGGGAGCCGCCCGGAGCCGGCGGCTCCCGCGGGAGTCGCTGACGAGGCGGGGGCGCTGCCAGAGCAACAAAAGGCGGCCCCGGGAGCGCCAGCGGCCGGAGCGGGCAAACACGGCACGGCACGGCACGGCAGTTTGCGCGGGAGGGCGCCGCAGGTCAAGCGCAGACACCCTACCTGACCGTCAAGGCAGAATGGTGGGCACTCGCCTGAGAGCAAGGAGGGCTGCAGCTCCGGCTCGGGCATCTGCACCATCGACCCCAGCCGTGACCGTGCCTCCGCCCAGACGGAGCTGCTGAAGGGAGAGGCTGGAGCGCAGACCTCAGGATGCGGTGAGTGCCTGGATCTTTTGCCTGGGGCGGGGAAGGGCAGCAGCAGAGCTGCCTGCATCAAGTGTGCCCGGGTGGAGGACCTCCTGCAGAGGGTGGCTGAGCTGCAGGAGGCAGTGAGGAGGCTGTGAAGGAGCTGGATCACGGGGTCCAAGTGCAGTCTGCAGTGGCCCTGCAGTCCATGGCCAAACAGCTGAACCCCGCTGCCAGCAGCACACACAGAAGGAAGGGGGGATAAAACTGCAGAAGAATGGAAGGATGCAAAGGCAAGGACTAGTAGGAGGAAGAGACTTCCCCTGAAGCCTGAGGTGCCCTTGCAGAACTGCTTCAGTCCTCTGCAGTCTGAGGAGGAAAGACCCGCTGCATCAGGAGAGATGCTGGAGCCCAGTAAGGCAGCTCAATGTTCTCCCCGTATAAAGACCAGTGCTACCAAGAAAAAGCAATGGGTGATAGTGGTAGGTGACTCTCTATTGAGAGGCACAGAGGTGCCCATCTGCCGACCTGATGTGCTCTCTAAAGAGGTGTGCTGCTTGTCAGGGGCTCACATCAGGGATGTCACGGAGAGGCTACTGAGCCTAGTACAGCCCTCAGACTATTACCCACTGCCACCGTTTCATGTGGGCACCAGTCATACAGCCATGAGCAGACCAAGGGGTATCAAGGAGGGCTACAGAGCCCTGGGAGCAGTGGTAAAGGACTCTGGGGCCCAGGTAGTTTTCTCATCAATCCTCCCAGTCAAAGGAAAGGGGATTAAAAGGGACAGTCGAATTAGGCAAATCAACACATGGCTACAGGACTGGTGCCATGGCCAGGGGTTTGGCTACTTAGACCACAGGACTTGTTTTGAGAAACTTGGTCTTCTGGCAGCTGACGGGGTCCACCTGTCAGAGAAGGGCAAGAGTGTCTTGGGTCATAGGCTTGCCAAGCTGGTAAAGAGGGCTTTAAACTAGAGTTGCTGGGGGAGGGGAACCTTAGTCTATCCCAATTCAGCCAGTCTGATGCCAGGGCCAGCAATAGGTGCCCAGAGACTGGAGAAGGATGGCAGAGCAGCAGGAGAGCACCAGAAGAGCAGCGGAAAGGAATTTCAGGCAGTAAGTCAGCTTCGTTGGAGGCCCAGCTGAAATGCCTCTATGCAAATGCACGGAGCATGGGGAACAAACAAGAGGAGCTAAAGACGTGCGCATACCTGCAAGGCTACAACCTTATTGGCATCGCAGAGACATGGTGGGACAGCTCCGATGACTGGAGCGTTGGAATGGAGGGATACAGGCCTTTTAGGAAGGACAGGCGGGGGGGATGAGGAGGGGGTGTTGTGCTCTATGTCAATGACCAGTTTGAGTGCATGGAGCTCTGCCTGGGGATGGAGGAGGAGCCGGCGAAGAGCTTATGGGTCAGGATTAAAGGGAAGGCAAGGAAGGGAGACATTACAGTGGGTGTCTGCTACAGGCCACCTGACCAGAAAAACTGAGTGGATGAGGTTCTCTATAGACAGATAGGTGTAGCCTCACATTCATAGGCCCTGGTCCTCATGGGGGACTTCAACCACCCCGATATCTGTTGGAAGGACAACACAGCTGGGCACAAACAGTCCAGGAGGTTCCTGGAATGCATGGATGACAACTTCCTTTTCCAAGTGATAGAGGAGATGACAAGGAGAGGTGTCATGCTGGACCTTGTTCTCACCAACAAGGATGAGCTGGTGGGGGACGTGAAGCTCAAGGGCAGCCTTGGCTGCAGTGACCATGAAATGGTGGAGTTCAAGATCCTTAGGGCAGCAAGGAGGGTGTGCAGCCAGCTCACCACCCTGGACTTCAGGAGAGCAGACTTTGGCCTCTTCAGGGACCTGCTTGGGAGAGTTCCTTGTGATAAAGCCCTGGAGGGAAGAGGGGCCCAAGAAAGCTGGTTAGTATTCAAGGACCACCTCCTCCAGGCTCAGGAGCAATGCATCCCGACAAAGAGGAAGGCAGGCAAAAACGCCAGGAAGCCTGCATGGATGAACAGGGAGCTCCTGGATAAACGCGGGCACAAGAAGGAAGCCTACAGAGGGTGGAAGCAAGGGCAGGTAGCCTGGAAGGAATACAGGGAAATTGTCCGAGCAGCCACAGATCAGGTTAGGAAAGCTAAAGCCCTGATAGAATTGAATCTGGCCAGGGATGTCAAGGGCAACAAGAAATGCTTCTATAGGTATGTCAGTGATAAAAGGAAGACTAGGGAAAATGTGGGCACTCTCCGGAAGGAAACAGGAGACCTGGTTACCCGGGATGTGGAGAAGGCTGAGGTACTCAACGACTTCTTTGCCTCAGTCTTCACTGGCAAATGCTCTAGCCTCACCACCCAAGTCAGAAAAGGCAGAGGCAGGGACTGGAAGGATGAAGAACCGCCCACTGCAGGAGAAGATCAGGTTCAAGACCATCTAAGGAACCTGAAGGTGCACAAGTCCCTGGGACCTGATGAGGTACATCCCTGGGACCTGATGAGGTGCATCCCTGGGTCCTGAGGGAACTGGAGGAGGAAGTTGCTAAGCTGCTATCCATCATTTTTGAGAAGTCATGGAAGTCTGGTGAAATTCCCACTGACTGGAAAAGGGGAAACATAACCCCCATTTTTAAAAAGGGAAAAAAAGGAAGACCTGGGGAACTACATGCCAGTCAGTCTCACCTCTGTGCCTGGCAAGATCATGGAGCAGATCCTTGTGGAAACTATGCTAAAGCACATGGAAAATAAGGAGGTGATTGGTGACAGCCAACATGGCTTCACTAAGGGCAAATCATGCCTGACAAATTTGGTGGCCTTCTACGGTGGGGTTACAGCACTTGTGGATAGGGGAAGAGCGACTGATGTCATCTACCTGGACTTGTGCAAAGATTTTGACACTGTCCCACATGACATCCTTGTCTCTAAATTGGAGAGACATGGACTTGACGGATGGACCACTCGGTGGATAAGGAATTGGCTGGATGGTCGCACTCAAAGGGTTGCGGTCAACGGCTCGATGTCCAAGTGGAGACCAGTGACAAGTGGCATTCCTCAGGGGTCAGTATTGGGACCAGTGCTGTTTAACATCTTTGTCGGTGACATGGACAGTGGGATTGAGTGCGCCCTCAGAAAGTTTGCCAACAACACCAAGCTGTGTGGTGCGGTCAACACCTTGTAGGGAAGGGATGTCATCCAGAGGGACCTTGACAGGCTTGAGAGCTGGGCCTGTGTGAACTGCATGAAGTTCAACAAGGCCAAGTGCAAGGTCCTGCATGTGGATCGGGGCAATCCCAAGCACAAATACAGGCTGAGCAGAGAATGGATTGAGAGCAGCCCTGAGGAGAAGGACTTGGAGGTGATGGTTGACGAGAAGCTCAACATGAGCCAGCAATGTGCACTTGCAGCCCAGAAAGCCAGCCGTATCCTGGGCTGCATCAAAAGCAGCATGACCAGCAGGTCAAGGGAGGTGATTCTCCCCCCTACTCTGCTTTCATGAGACCCCACCTAGAGTACTGCGTTCAGCTCTGGTGCCCCCAGCATAAGAAGGACATGGAGCTGTTGGAGTGAGTCCAGAGGAGGGCCATGAGGATGATCAGAGGGCTGGAGCACCTCTCCTATGAAGACAGGCTGAGAGAGTTGGGGCTGTTCAGCCTGGAGAAGAGAAGGCTCCGGGGAGACCTCATAGCAGCATTCCAGTACCTGAAGAGGGCCTACAGGAAAGCTGGAGAGGGGCTTTTTACAAGGGCATGCAGTGATAGGACAAGGGGGAATGGTTTTAAATTGAAAGAGGGTAGATTTAGATTAGGTATTTGGAAGAAATTCTTTCCTGTGAGGGTGGTGAGACACTGGAACAGGTTGCCCAGAGAAAGCTGTGGATGTCCCCTCCCTGGCAGTGTTTAAGGCCAGGTTGGATGGGGCTTTGAGCAACCTGGTCTAGTGGAAAGGTGTCCCTGCCTGTGGCAGGGGGGTTGGAACTAGATGATCTTCAAGGTCCCTTCCAACCCAAACCATTCTATGGTTCTAATCACCCTGACTTCATTGAGAAGGAGCTGGGGAAGGAACCATAAGAGAAAGCAGGAGACGCTCAGAGATAGATGAGACCTGCAGCAGATTCCCAACAATGTGTCCTGGTTTGGATTAGGACAGACTTTCAGTTACATTTCTTTTCAGTGACTGTACTTTCTGAAGTTGAATACACATGCTTGTAGCCATGGAAACCAGGGTCCCTGTTGGGTCTCTTTGTTCCACAAAGGGAAGGCCATAAAAGTGTCACACCTGTGGGGAGGAAAGGACAGGACACGTCACCCAAACCTGACCAATGGGGTATTCCCTCCCACCCACGTGATACTCAGTTTAAAGTTGAGGGTTGCGCTCTCTTCCCCTGTGGCCAACATCCAGGGAGGACTCTGCCCATTCTGCTGCCTTTGCTCCTGAATTTGGTTCCTGCCTGCTGCCACGTCTGGTTCGGGACTGCCCAGTACCTGCCCTGAAGCATCAGTGGTGACATGATTCACATTGGGGTAGCTCCTATAGTTCATTGTTATTATACTCTTTTTTACTGATTTTTTTTTTTTTTTTTAATTAAAATTGTTTTAACTTTCCAACCTATAAGCCTCTCCCTTTTGTCTTTTCCTTTTCCCCTCTGGGGAAGGAAGAGGTTAATAGAGAGCATCTGTTCTCTGGTTAACAGCCTGCCCAGCCTTAAATGGTGACACAATGTTAGATGTTCCCACTCTGTAACATTCGTGTATCAATGGAACATTCATGCTGTCCCCCCTTGTCCATGGCTTTTGATTCTTTTTCTGACTCACTGCTGCAAACTGAAGATTCTTAAAAAAAGCCCAATAGATTTATCAATGGGAGTAAAGACAGAGCAAGAACTGCCTCCTTTGGACTCAGAGAAGGAGTATCATCCCTGTATACAGGTGCATAGGTTGGCCAGAAATATGGGGGACCTGACACCATGGCAAATCCATCAGAGGTTCTGGAGCTATGTACTGAAGAATACCAGAATTCTTCTCTTTGAAGGGCCATCAATACACTTAATTTGGAGAAAAGCCAGGTAGAGGTGTGACAAGAGGAGACATCAAGCTCAGGTGTATGTTTTCTTCAGACAAAGAGGAACCATTATCCTGAAAAATTAAATTGGCAATGTATCCCAGCTCTTAGCAAAATCCAAAATGTTTTTAACTCAGAAAAAGTCACCTTTTAAAAATAGGGACCCTTCTGCCTAGGACCAGTGAATCAGAGAGCAGGTCAGGAGAGAAAGACCCAGGGCTGTGGGGGGCAACAGACTACGCCCAGTCAGCAAGGTGCTCTGTGGCAACAACCCACCATACCTTTGACTCTGCTAGCCAGAATGGAGCTGTCAGGGCCACGAGGGGATCATTCCCCCACCCTTCTCCACACTGGGGAGGTCACAGCTGTGGACTGGAACCACCTTGTGTCCCCAGGACAAGGGAGATGTCTATCAGAGGTCTTGGAGATGGTGAGCACTGGAACACAGGGCAGGTGAGGAGAGGTTGAAGGATCTGTGTTTGTCCGGCCAGAAGACAAGAAGGTAGGGGAGCCTTAGTTGCAGCCTCTCATTCCCCAGAGGGAGCTGAGGGTGGGTTAGAGACAAACTGTTCTTGGAGGTGCCCAGGAAAAGACTGAAAGGTGATGGGCACAAGCTGGGATGGGGAAATTCTGCTGAGGCAGAGGGACAAATGCTTTGCCAGAGGAGTGAGGCAGCGCTGGGACAGGGCCTGGTACTGGAAGGAGTGGTTTGCATCTAGGGAATCTTTCCAAACTGCCCTGGTCCAGGCCCTGAGAGACCTGCTCCGATTCTAGAGCCAACCCTTACCTGAGTGGAGGGCAGACTGGAAACCCTTGGATACAACCACCACCAAGTACCTCCATCAGCCTTTGATGTATTCCCCAGTGCAATACAGCTTTCAAGAAGAATGGGGGAATGTTTGGATGAGAGGGTCTTTGTGGTACTCACGTAGACTGCTGGTTCTCCATTAAAGTCCTGCCCAGAAAGACAAACTTTTGTTAATCCTGTCTGGTGATGGGAAGAAGGAGATAGAAGGTTACTCTCTGTGGAAGGAAGGTGCCCTCTGTCCCTTTTCCCTACATAGACCATTTCATGGCTCAGGTGTTACAGGGGACCACCTTTCATGAAACCAGTTCTGTGGTCCTTAAAAAACCCCTGTGATTTCAAAGAGATTCTAGTGTGGTCCCATCACACAGGATTCCAGTCTTAGACCAGGATTTGTCCAATATGAGTGTCCTCAAGCCTTGGCTTACCTCTAGTGCTCCTTACTCCATCACACAGAAGAGCCTAGCTCAGTTTCAGCCAGTAGGGCTGCACTGCACTCAACCTGGACCTCTCTGGACCAGACCAACCCAGCCTGGCTGCTCCCACTTCCCTTTGTCCCTTCGTCAGGATGAGATGGGTGCCCTCTCTGTGCCCTTTGGGGCAGGAGGTGGAACTCAGGGCTGGAGTCTCTCCCACATGCCACTTACATCCTGGCCATTCAAAGCATTGTTGACCACGATCCTGCTGTTGAACCTGCCTGGATGTCACCCTTTGCCCAGTGTGAAGTAGGGGCCACTCTATACCTCTGTGCAGGTCCAATATTCAGCTATCATCAGCCCAAACCTCTGCCTGCACAGGTCCAGCCTCAACCTGACTGCTCTGCACTCATGTCACCAGGTTATAGGGCACAGATGGCTTCCCCAGAGAAGGAGAGGTCATAATCCACTTGAGGATTAATCCCATAATCCCCATGGGAAGCAGTCTCATAATTCTTTTGGGATTCTTTTGCCCTGACTCCTTCTGACCTCCTCTCAAAACACCACCCTCTCCCCTCTTCCAGTCCTCCCTGCTCCGCCCTTCCCTCATTCATACAATGCCATGGATCATCTGTCCTCCCAGCAGAGACAAAATGGTGAGCAGTGGCACAAGTTCTTTCCTCCAGCTCACATATTTGCCATCCAGGCAAGTATGGGCATCAAAACCCACAGTAACAGATCCTATGCGTTGGCCCAAATGGAGCTTTGCACGCAGGAGACATTTCCGTGCAAGCCAGGAAGTCTGTCAGTTCACCTGTCTGTCTCCGGCATATGTTTCACCTATGAGAACCCAGAAGCAACAGAGCTTTTGAACAGCTGCTTTCAAGTTCCTCCTCATCCTTTCACCCATGAACAGAACTGTAGAGCACTATCCTTGTAAAGCTGCATATCACAGTGCCTCCAGAGCCCTGAGCCAGACTGTTAAATGTGTCTGACAAAGAATGAGAAAGCTTCTAGGGAAAAGGGAGGCATCAGCCCAAGGACAGAGTTGTCTGGGAAGGATGCAGGTGAATGGATGTGGCTGTGTCTTGATGAAACAAGGCTTCATGGACATGTTGATCATGTCAAGCTATGCAGGTCATTCAGTCAGCACACTGCTTTTTATGTTACATACCAT
The DNA here is from genome assembly GCF_013368605.1 of Nyctibius grandis. Classification (NCBI taxonomy): domain Eukaryota; kingdom Metazoa; phylum Chordata; class Aves; order Nyctibiiformes; family Nyctibiidae; genus Nyctibius; species Nyctibius grandis. The sequence goes on along the minus strand of NC_090662.1, from coordinate 74,267,949 downwards.
CAAGAGCACTGGACATTTTGAAGTGGATGCGATCTGTGTGAGGGACAGAAAGTCTCCTGCTCTACCACAAATAACCCACAAGGAGGAGGCAGGCATTAGATGCAACCTTGTTCTTTGCCCTTGAGGGGGAATTCCTGCCCAGCTTCTTCTCACTACCCTCACCACCGAATAATCTTTCTCACTCCCAGTGTAAGGCCAAGGGCAGATTTTTCTCCGTTCAGATCTCTCTTTGGAGGGAAAGGCACCTTTGTGCAACTCCTCTCTGTCAAGCTACAACACACACCAGGATATGTCAGCAGCCTGCTCTGGGCCTGGGGCAATGGCATGAACAGCATTGGGCTGAGCAGAGATGATCCCACAGTGCAGCTTGGGGAGTCAGGACCTGTGAAGTTTCAGGGAGTCTGGAATGGAATGTCAGATGTGGGACAGAGAACCAAAAACCGTGCCCCATATCTCTGTCTCCTTTGCATAATACCTCTTTTCTGGAGATCTCAGCTGATGTGGAAGGGAGAAAGGAAAACCCCACAACATCCTCCCTGCCCTACCTCAAACTCAGGCTCTCATCCAGCCATATCATGTTCTTGTGATTGCACACACATGCACACACACATAAAGTCAGCTGTGCAGGGTTCATACCACCCGCTGCTGTGTGTGAGTGTTGTTTCCCACTGGTTCCAGCCAGTCAACTACTTTGTCACATTTCAGGTGCTCTCACAATGCCCTGCCCACCCCCAGCGTCATGCATCTCTTCCTCACTGTTTCCTCCTTACACGTCTCTCTGCCTGTGCTGCCTGTGCTGCCACCACAGGAAGATTTTCATTGCTGACTCATTTTTTTTCTGAGTTCCTGCCCATTTGAAACATTTCGAATACATTCACATTTTCTGTCAGCTTTTTCTACTGGTCATTCATAGACAGATGAGAAACTTGCCTGTAGCTTTTAAACGCATCCCATCCCTTATCCCTTCTAGATTTTGTGTTTTTTTCATCCCCTTCCTCCTCAAATCATTTCACCTTCTGCCTAGCCTCCCACTTCTGTTTTTTTTTTTTCTTTTTTTTTTCCCCCTCCTGACGGGGTAGGCCCTTCAACAGTCTCCAGATCAAAGAGGGAGGAGCTGTGACTCCCTGCTGTTTTCAGATGGGAACCACATCCCCCTATATGCTCTGGTATAAGCAGGCTCAAAGAAAGGATACCATGCTGCAACTGGTAGTTTTTTCAGTGGAAGCAGAAAAGGCAGAGTTTGAGGATGGATTTCAGAATCACTTCAAGAGCTGTGGGAGTATGGGCTATTGCCCATCCTTTTCAATAGATTTTGCCACGGTGAATGACTCTGGCACATATTACGGTGCTAAGATACACATTGATTCAGATGCTGAGGAAGCTGAGCATAAATCTCTCTGTATAGAAAGTGATCCGATGGCTGGGGAGATTCTGCCTTTGCTCTCTCTTGGTATGGTCAGCTGGCCATTGCCCACAGAATTGAGGGCAGGGGTACCTGAAGAATAAGTTTTCCTCACACCATCACAAGATGCAGCCTTCTTTCATTTTCTGTAAAGAGCAGAGTGGACAGTGACGAGACAAGGTTGTTTCCAAAGATGGATGAGAGCCTGGTTGTCAGGGATCTGCACCAGGTATTGTCTCTGTGGAGAAGCTAGGACCTGCAGAGTGCCCAAGGCCAGCTGCACTTCCTGGAACTATCCAGAACCTTTGGAAAAGCTGAGAATGTTTTGTGCAGGGAAAGAACCTACAGATGCGCATGAGGCAGTGAAACAGAGCTGATGCTGAAGGGAAAGATGGGAATGAAGCCCCAAACCACCTCAGCAGAGACACACAGAATTTCTATGCTGCCTGTGTTTGTGCTGATACTGCCAGTACATCATAATGCTTCTTCTGTTTCCCTTTTTTGTTAAGCACCACATGATTGAGGAAACCGTTGGCAATCTTTGAGAGGAATATAACTATTCCTATTTTTCTGGAGACAGACAGAAGGAAAACTTCACCACTGAGCCTATACGAGACTCAAGAGAGACCAGAACATTCTATACAGCTAGGAATGTCTTTCTCCATATCATGAAGCTATGTAATACCTGCATAGCTGTAGCACACAGCTAATAGCCTGTGCATGAGGCCCTTCCCAGCAGAACAGACTGCAGTCATCCAAGCACAAACCCAGGTGGCTCCAACAATGAGGTGTTTCAGGAGTCTATCATAGCAAAGCTATTTTATCAGGGTAAAGTCTCCCAGTTACAGACATACGCCTACAGAATAAATAGATCCACGTGTGCTCTCAGACTCCGCTGATCAGTTCACACCAGCTGTCTGCGGACAGGCTTGTTCACTAATGACCTTATTGCTCCTTTAGCAGATTTTATATTTCCCTCTGTGTCACTTTTTTCCAGGGTGTTTGGGTTTTTTTTAGTGTTAAGATGTTTTGCTCCCTTCTTCTGCTATTTATTTTCTCTCAGGAATTCTCCCCGTTTTTTGCTGTGGAATTTAGATTTATCTGGGATAATCTGAGATCTCCTCAGAAATCTTGTTACCTCCTTTTCCAAACACATTGAACAGCAGACATCTCAGCTGTGATGCATGGGATAAGAAAGGTGATGCAATCCCCACTTCTTGAAAACTGATAATTTTTATCACTTCGCCTCCTGCCCCCCCGCCATTTTGTCAGGACCTACTCCTTCTTATTCTAGAAGAGTGTCATTTCTGAGTCGCAGATCCTCCCCTCCACCCTTCCACAGAGGACTGGGACTCTTTCCAGACTCCTCAACATCCCTGTCTGTCATATTTGAGAATGCACTCTGCCTGATGACAGAAGTATTTCTTTCTCCGCCATTTTCATTGCATCACCTTTCCATTGCATCCTCTCCTCTGTCCTCCAACTTTTTCTTCTTGTTCCCCTAACACACCAGGCAAAGACATTATCCACCCTCCACGCACAGTGATCAGGGAGGGAGAACCTGTGACTTTCAGCTGCTCCCAGATAAGAACTCTGTCTCCTGGTGAAAACAGGCTGAAGGGAAGGATGCCAGGCTACAGTTCAGGGCCTTTTCTGGAAAAGGGCAGATACTGAGGAGGAATTCAGCAAGTGCTTCCAGAGCAATGGGACACAAAGCTACAGCCTCATCCTGTTGCTGTATTGTGCCTATCTCAATGATTCAGGCACCTATTACTCTCCTAAGAGAGATTTCAGTGACAAAGCATCTGAGAGAGCCAGACACCAACCTCTCTGTAGGCAAAAGGCACTTGTTCCTTCATGCCCTGCTCTTCTCTTCCTCCCTTTCCTCCAGCGTCAGATTTCTTTTAAATTCCTCCCCATTTGACCTAGTATCTGATTTTCCTGTCCTTTTGTTTTACTCAAACTCTCTATTTCCCTTCTCTTTTTTAGGAGGCAGCTACACAGCCTATTAGCAACTTTGGAAAGTTTTTCATGGGCTTTCAACTCCAGTGCCAGGTGGGGCTAGGACGAGTTAAAACCAGAACCCAGGAACATCTCTGTCCTTTTGACTCTTCCAGGAAAACTAAACAAGCCCAGCACGGCCAGTTAACTGAGCAAAGAAGTAGAGAGCAGCCCCAGTGGCACTGGTACATGAAGACAACAAGTCCTAGCAAGAGATTGCTTCATTCCCCAAGCAGACCTTTCAGGGAGGTTCCACTAGGCAATGTTCAGTCATATTGTTGGGGGTGGGAGTGGGGGCATTTGTGCTGCTGCCTGCTGTTTTCTACGGTAGGAGTATGCTGCTTGTGTGACTCAGCACACTCTCTCAGCTGGTTTACGCAGTTTTGTAGCACCTGAGTATGTGCTGATAAACAGAAAAGATGTTCTGCTCCAGAAAGGGCTGCATGTAACTGACTGAAAGACTTCTGAAGATGAGTCTGCAAAATGTTCCAAGATCCTGCTACTTGACAGGTACTACAAATATTAAATATTTTCCCCGGAGTGACATTCCCTGCCTCCGTCCTCCATATCATAGCCTATGGAAGTACCCAGAGAAACATTATGCAAAGAAGGGGTGCCTGAAAGTCTTTATTTTTTGATAGTTTTTGTATGTCCAGTCCCAAAACAGAAGAAAATGATGAGGGGAAAAAGCAGGTCACATAGAACGAGAGTGTCTCAGTTGGCAGACATAGTTTCTTTGATCCAGGAGACAAAATTGCAAACCTTAGTGTAAACTCCGGGATAGTCTTTCTGTGCACATCCAATACCCCAGGAAACAATGCCCTGGAGCTGCCCATTGCAGACTACTGGACCGCCAGAATCTCCCTGTGTACATAAAGGTTACGGATATTCAGCAAATGGTATCAGCGTAAGTGAGGAGCCAGAGATCCCAGAAATCACCGATATTTGAGGGATTGCCGATTACTGCTCTACACCTGAATGCCTTACTTTTTAGCTCTGAGGGCATCACAGATAAGGATGAGTAAGCTACCTACTTTTGACGGATGCAGTCCTTGGCAGACACTTAGGATATGTGTCTTAAACGTTATTCCGACAAATATTTCCATGGAGCTAGGCACATGTAAAATACAGAGCAATTGTCAGGTGTGCTCATTTTCCAGACTGCCTGGATCTTGGCATACTCACTATTTCATTTTCGGTGAGCCCAAAACTAACGTTTGCATCCTAAGCTCTAAAGTCACCCTGATTACTATTGACTCTCTGGTGCAGCACTCCTCCATTTTGCATAGCCTAAGGTGCAGGAGGTGGCATAGTCTGCTTGTGGAGAATTAGGGCAGAGGTATTCGCTGTCTCAAAAAAGGGACAGTGACTAACTGAGTGGAAAAAAACTAGCCTCACTCAATAAGCAACTTTCACCCTAAGTCTCCGCTGCTGTTTGAAAAAACAACATTCAGACATGCCAGTGCAGTGAGTATAGCAGATCCTCTAACATGATGGCCTCTTCTACTAGCAAAAGGCAGGAGAGAAACATATGGGAAAGGAGAGGCAGATCTTTTACCTGGCAGGAGTCTTTCCCTCCTTCCATGAATCCTACACACATCATGTTCGTGGTAATTCTCCCAGGGTAGGCTTTGGTGCACTCACTTGAGGAAAGTACAGGAGCCTTCAGGCACTGCAAGGTGTCTGGATACAGATCTGCAAGAAAACAGAGAGAGATGGCTGATGACATCTCTGAGTTCATTTCAGAACCCAGAGAAGATCTTTCTTAGCAGAAAAGTAATCACTGAACATCTTGGTTTAGCAGTCATCATTTTTCCTCTGAACAGTAATCACAGCATGGATCCCTTTTGTTTAGATGGAACAGATTCTACCCATGGGTCCACCATTCTACACTGCAGCCACGTTAATTTTTCTGACACCTAGAAAATTATCAATTGGCAAGTGTGGAGCTAAGAGCTACTCTTGTAGCACATATGCTGGAGGAAACCTGTGCCTCAGGAAAACCATCCTCTCCTCTGGTGCAGGTTTAGTTGTCGTCAGTGGATTAAACACCAGTCACCATCCACACCTCTGACCATTGGTGTAAGAGAATGGAGCTCTCTTCCAGTAATTTTAGATGCACAATCACAGATTTTGATCTTGTTCTCAGAGAACTGACAACTCTATTGACATTAGCTAAATTGCTAGTGCTTGGCGCTGCACAGCTGATAGCGCCAGGCCACAAAATTTACGGCAGTGTGAACATGCTGGTGAACGGCACATGGATGACTCAAGTGAGTCCATGTTTGTAACACAGAACGAGAGGAAGGACCTTGGAAAGGCTTACCTTTAAAGCAGTTAAATGGTTACTGTTCTGCACAGACTGATCACCGAAAAAGGCCTGTCCCACAGCACTTCTCTGTGCTTTACCCTGTACTGTTTGGAGTTAATTGTGAGGACTTAGAGTGTCTCCCGGGCCCTCATGATGCTGCATTCCCACAGAGTACTCACTGCCGTTGCTGAGTGTGTTGCCCCAGCCAGAGATGAGGCATGTGGTGCCTGCGGCCACACAGCTGGTAGGCAGAGGGACTGTTTGGACAGCTCGGTTGAGCTGGGCTGGTTTGGCAAGCTTGATGAGCATAATGTCATTGTCCAGTGTTGCGGAGCTGTAGCCAGGGTAGCGGATGACTTTAGCTGAGCTAATCAACTGCTGATCTGATTCTGTGAGTGCCAGGTTATGTTTCCCGAGCTGCACTTGGATGCGACTGGAAAAGAGAAGGAATGGCATATACTTTACTGCTACCGACAGGTTATGAGGAACCTCCCCGTCACCGTATGCACTCGCTTCAATGTCACTATCGTACTAGCTGTTTTCATGCAGGTTATCTTTCTCGTCCTGCAGTAGGTCCTGGGGATCCACACTGAGATCTTACCCACTCCCCGTACAAGTGGTGAGTTTCTGCAGGTTTATTTTGTTGAGCTGGGACAAGTTAACTATACAACAGTGCTTTATGCCAGCATTCTGGAAAAAGGCAAATTGCCGTCACCCTCACCTCATTCCTCTTCCTGTTCTCCAGTTTTAGCAAGATTAATGCAATTTATAAGAACACACAGCCCGTAACTCGTTGCTAGATTACCCCATTGTCATTTCAGAAAGTGCTCTGCATTCTCAGAAACATTTGCAGAAGTGGAAACCCCTTATGATGCCTCAGCCCAGCTTCCTGAGTGAGCCACCCGTTCCTTGGTTGTCTCCTGTCAGAACGGAGCCACTTACATATTTGGATCTCACAGCTCAGAATTCCTGCTAGAAGTGAACTGAAAGAAAGAAGTAGGTTATAGAAGAATATATATTTTTTCCACTCACGACTTGTAGCAGTGAGCAGCTGACAGCACCCACTGGCTGTTGATGAGGGAGCCTCCACAGAAGTGATACCCAGAATTCAGGGACACCTGATAGGGGACAGAGTTTGCTGCACAGGTGTAGCCTCCCACGATCTTGTCATCATCATCATCAGGGTTGATGGGGAAGGCAACTGGGAGATAAGAAGTGGCATATGTCAACATCTGGCATAATGAGTCTTGCGCCCCCGTGACTCACTGAAGCATCTCACTTGTAGGCTCTACTTCTACAAAAACTCACGGTAGCAGTGGTGGGCAAGTCTAATGGACATTCATTTGCTGCTCCCTAAAATAAGGTGACCAGACTTAGATTGGCATCTCAGGTATCTGCATCTAAAGCACTGTCTGCTAGCCCCAGAGTGAACATAAGAACATAGAAGCATTCTTGTTGGATCGGAACAAAGGTCTGGCTGTCCCAGGATCCTGTCTGCAGTAGCAGTCAACAGTGGACTGAGCGTAAGTACAAAACAAGTGTGCAGTGATATTTCTTTGGAGCACTCGCCCATAGCCCAAAAATTTACAGCAGCTTTAGGACTTCCTGAGCCAGAGGTGTTTATACTTCATAGTCCTTAAGAGAGGGACAGTCTTTTTTGAAGCTACAGACACATTTCAGTATTCCTGGGTCAAGAACCACTATGAAGGCATTCATTCCACCTTTTGTGAAACAAGCTATTATGAACAGACAGCAGTCAAAAGAAGTTGCAGCGCTCTGCCTTAAAACTTTTGCAAGTTGAAACTGGACTTCACTTTCCCGCTCTAGACTACCTTGCAAACTTGCTCAGAAAATGATCTTCCTTATGAATTACAAAAACAGAAGTAAAAAATACACTCACCAGCCACACCAACAAAGGTGACCAACAGTATGTATTTCATGATCTTGACACAGCCTCAAGCCCAGACTGGTGGACTGGAAGCGTGAACTGCTAGAAATACATTTTTTGAAACGGCCTTATCTCTAGCCCAAGGTTTTCTCCAGACAAGAAGTACACAGTGGAAAATTTGAAGATCCAAATGCGGGCATTAACAGGGACTGGTAGAAACTACAAATAACATAGCAGTTAATCATAAACCTTTCCTAAGATAGAGAGCTATTTTAAATTATTTCAAGGGGCAGCCTTCAATTTAAAAATACATTTGAGCTTTGGCAGATGTGTGGTTGTTTGTCTGTCTCATTCTCATAGGCAGCCCCTGTTGATAGCAACTCTCAAACCCCTTTGAGGTTCCTCTGCACTGCTGGCGTCATTCTTAAAAATGCACATTTTTACTGGAAGCTGACTATTGTAGGTCATGGACAGTAAGATATTATGCATTTAGTTTGAAAAACAAAACCCAAAACCTCTCAGTGTTAAGTTTGTTAAGTTTATTTCAGCAAATTCCTTTTCTTAGTAATGTGTGTGTGTGTGTTTTTATCATATAGAACATAGTGTTTTCCCAAAGAAAAATATTCAAAATTAATTTGAATAAGTGAGTAGGAAAAAACTGCTCTGTGCCCCCCACCACCTCCCAAGTTAAATTGTTCAAATGTGGGAATGCGCACCATATCTCTTTGAAAGATTTCTCTCTTTCCTAATTTCTCTCACCTAATCCATATGATAATATCGGCCTAAGTATCAAACCATGTTTTTCATTTAGTGTTGGAATGTTCTGTAGATGCTCATTTTTGCCACAAAAGAATTTCAGTATAACATTGATGTTTATGGATATAATGTATAGGAACAAAAATACTGTGAACACAAATAATGAGATCTTCTAAAATCCTTCTCTGAAAGAGTGATAGTTTCTGTCATGACGCCGAGTTTCCTAAAGCTTAATGCATTTGATGAATAATCATTTTCCAAGCAGCTGCCAGCTTCGTCATGTTGGCTCCTGAAAGACGTGGAATAGCCTCAGGTGACTGTAAACAGAAGCTTTGAGATGCTGAAATGGCATGAGAGACTAAACAGAAATCATCATTCTACTCCATTTCTTGATCAATTTTTTGAGAGCCCTGGAGCACTGGTACACACAGTGACACTGTCCAGATGGAAACTTTCCTTCATGTTAAAGGGCAAGTTCAAGGCCAGGGACTCCTCCAAGGAGCTGCATGAGTTGTCTTAGGCTTTAAACTGGGATCAATGCACAGTTTTCTTACAAGCATGTTTTATCCTGAGAAACAAATAAGGATTAGAAGCTTCCTGTTGAAAAGGGTAAGACCTGTAATAGTACTAAGCATGGCAAAAATTACCAAAGCTATCTAATCCCATCATGACTAAGCAGAGCTAGAACAATTGCTAATCTACAGCAGTGTATAATCTGATCTCTCTGTGGATTTATAATTTCTTTGTTCAAAACATGCCATTGCCACAGAGACAGGCTGTCATCAGATATTTTAAAACTATTTTTCCTGAGCGATAGCTCTAATAACCTGTTAGGAAACACCTAGGCTATGAAGGACAGCTTCCTTTTGCTTCTTTTCACAGGGTTTAATATTTGGTTTAGTATCCACCCCAATTTCAGGAAAATCTTGTAATTCAGCATCTGAACTGGGAAGCTCAACCATACCTGCCTTTATCTCGGTACTTCTTTTGTTTTCCCTTGTTACTTATTTAATCTACTCTGATCTTTAACTGTTCAGTTATTCTTAACAGCAGGAAAGGCATCATATAGGGCTGGCTGGTGATCTCCTTGAAGAAAAAGGTCTCTCTGAGACTCTCTATGCTACTTGCTTAAATCAACAAGAGGACACTACTGACCTCTTCCCAGGCTACTGCCAGAGCTCACGGCAAGAGTCCTGGGTCATAGTTCCTGTGGTTCTTGTGTTCCTAAGTCCTTGATGGCAGACATCTAGTGAACATACCTCACACAAGTCCCATTCTCCTGTCTGCTCATGGAGCAAACTGATCTCAAATGAAGGCAAAAGGGGTGTTTGTGATGCACAACTCAGAGGTCATCCAGCAGACAGACTGTTTCAGAACAGTCCTTCAGGCCTTTCACTGAGAATTGTGAAGGATGAACAGACTCCTTTGCATTCAGGTTGAAATTGGAACACCTTCTCCTGCCCCTCCTTCCTTTCTTTAAGATGACATATCTTTACCTGAAATCCAAATACCCTCTTCTGCTCAATGCTGCTGAACATTCCACAGACCCATTGTAAGGTTTTTTTCAGGGTCCTTCAAAAAATACACTCCAGGGGGTACATCTCCAGCTGCAAACAAGTCTGTCATTTAATGCAATGATGCTGCAGCAGAATGCTGGAGGCTCCAGGGGCACAGGAAAGAGGAGGATTGGTGACTGGAAGGCAGCCATGTTAGATATTATCAACGGATAAGCAATGCCATCTTGCATTTCTAGAAATCCATATTCCTAGTTCAAGTATTTCAGTCAGCTGTATCATCACTGGACTCAGATAAAGTAAATACACTTGTTCAGGCTGACGCAAGATCCTGGGAAAGGGAAAGCTGGTGGGACCGTGGGCTGACAGAGATAAAGCTTCCCTGGAGCATAAAGCTGAGGAGTTTCTGAAGCTAGTCCTTGTAAATCTCAAAGAGCTTGGTGGTGGAGGCATCATTAATTCTTTCTTTCCAAGTGTCTCCTGCCTGGGAACAGCTGGTACATTCTCCAAAGCTTCTGATTCTCCAGCTCTCCACATCTGAGCAAAGCTTCTGTCACAGCCTTGTTCTCTTTGCCTGCGTTTCTCTTTCCCCAATGGCATAGCATTCTGCTTTTCTTCTATTTCCACCCATGTCAGAGACTTGGACTCTCAGTCTCCTACAGAGACAGAGGAGGTAGGACATGACAGGGGTGTGTAAAATTATGAGTGGCCTGGGGAGACTGGGGAAGGATGGACTGCTTGCTGTCTCTTCCTGTACAAGAACTAGCTGGTAGCAAGCAAAGCTAGGGGATTTGGCAGGTTCAAAACAAACAAAGGACAATTCCTTCTCTTTTAGGAAAGCTGTGAACCCCTTTCCACCTGTTTTTATAGAAGCAAAAGATTTACATGGCCTCTAAAAATGCAGGGACATATTTGTGAAAAAAAAATCCTTTGAGGGTTACGAGGTTGAAAGACACCCCATCTGACCTCCTTTGTCCCCAGGAACTGCCTGGTGTTGGACAGTTCCCAGCTACTATATCCTGGGAGACCAAAGAGAAGCACGGAACCCTCTGGAATCTCACCCGTCTGCCAGGGTGTCTCCCATCACTCAGAGAAGGATAGTCAGGGCTGCCAAAGTCCTACAAGAAAGTCTGGAGACTTAGCCAAACTCATCCTTTCATTTGCTGGAGCATAGAGGGGGTCCTGGGAGCAGCTCAGCCCCTTTTGCGCAGGATGGCAGGGGTCAGGTCAGGGCTGACCTGATAAAAGATGTGTATTAGAAGGTGGGTTTATATGACAGTGCTGCTGTGTTGTTCTTGTTCAGGCTGAGATGGGAAGTGGGAATAGGGCTTAAATCGTAGGAACATTTGTCCTAATGTTTCCTAGTTCTGGAGGGGACTTGCTTGGGGAGTAAAATACCTAGCTTTCCTAGGCAACATAAAGACTCCTCAGAGCATCTCTTTCCAGATGACTTCTCTTGTGTTTGGAGACTAGGATCTCCCAGAAAGGATCCCCAGGTAGAGATCCCCTCTGCCTTTCTTCCCCTATAGCTGGTTCCTGTATTGTTTGAATAAATCTTTTAATCTGATCCAAAGAGCAACTGATTGTGATGCACATTTCCTTCTCCAGTCTTTGAGTGAGATTTCCCTGGGTCCTGGCAGTTCTGCAGTTGCCTTGATTGATAGATATTTTTTTCCTGCCCTCCTCTTTTGTCCTTGTCCAAAGCACAGAACCCAGGCATCTAGAGAGGAGTGTGGCCAAGGGAGGCTGTGGCACTTAAGATACAGTGTCCAGTTTTGGTGGAGAAGGGACTGGGAAACGAGGAGAGATAGAGCTGTGACATCTGCCCCCACCTATGGCAGTCCCATCCAGCAGTTCCATCATAGCCCTATACCCTCCCCTTCCTGAAAATTGTTGCCTCCCATTTTTTCAGGGACCTCATTTCCCCTTGAGTCAAGGGTGTTGGAGGTCATGTCCACACAGAGTCCACCACTACTTGCCCCTGAAGCTGTCATCACCTTTCTTGTTGTTATTGATGCTGCCAGCATTCTGAAAGAAGTTTGGCTGAGTCCTTGGTTAAGTCTTCCTGAAAACCCAAACCCCACTACTTAGACATTTGTGTGAGACAGACACCTCTGCCTCCAGTGTAAACCTCACTTTCCCTCTCCGTGTCTATCCCCAGGCACTGTAGTACCTAGGGAAAATCTCATCTTACCTGACGAGTTTCCATGATGCATCCCAGCACCAGGAGACAGTCAGGAACGTAACACAAATTTCCCCTTCGTTGCTCTTTCCTCAGACTGGGGTACCTGTGCCTTTCAGGCTGGGGCTCTGCGGGATGCTGAGCCTGAGGCTGGATTTATAAGTAACAGCCAGATCCTGCCACCTGAGCCCTGCCTGAGCCAAGCCCTGATGTATCCCCACCAGGTTTCTTGGTACCGCTAGTGTCTGCCATGGCTTATCTCTTATCTCTCTCTCTACCACTCCCTTTTACCTCAACTTTGTTTTTTTTTCATCCACATTCTCCAGTTTCTCAGGGATGCAAGATTTTGACTCTGAGGCCTCAAGGCCATGCCAATGAATTGTCACTGTCCCCAGTCAGTGGCTCATAAGTAAGGCTCTTCCTGTTGTCCTGGTATGGGTCCTCCAGGGAAGGATTTCTCTCTGTGCTCTAGTGGGATTTTCACTGTTCCAACTTGTGCAGATGGAGAAACTGAGACCAGAGTAGGATCTTCCTAAAGTACAGGGTGTAGGGTCTTGTCGTGTTTACCATGATTCAGCCCCTGCCAGGCATGGACAGAGTTGCTGCAACCCCAGACAAGTCGTGAACGACAGTGCATAAGAGCATGAAGGGCTTCCTATCCCACGGGGGTGACTGCCCCATCCCAGAGCTGAACTGAAGTCCCACAGGCACCTAAACTCACATGCAGAGAGAATCCAGGCATTCTGCCCCTCCCCTTGACAGCAGTAGTGAGTGATTAGAGCTAGCTAAAAATTCACACTGCTGGGAGGACACTAAGAACTTTGGCTTTATTGTGATGATTAATAATCTTTTATTCCCTTTGTGATTCCCTGTTTCCCAGTGGAGGAACTCCACTGCCCTGATTCTCAGTGGAGGGGCAATGGCTGAGCCAGAGTCACTGGGGATTGGGCGTAGTGGTCAGATGGGGAGCTGCACTGATGCCTTGGAAAGAGCCCCCTTTTCACAGCAGAGCCTGCAGTCCCTGTGGTGCCTCTCACAGCAGAATGAGCAGCACCAACAGCTTCTCAGCCTCCTCCAGGCTCCCTGCAGCTGAAAGAGAGACACTGGTGACCCTCCAAGGAGGGGAGAACAAAAGAGGGAGCTGGGATAGGACTGGGAGACAGGATGCCCATGTTCTCACCTCAGTGCCAGATAGGTAGTGGGAAAGGACTAGGGCGCCAGATGCCCATAGGGCCGTGACTTGATCTGCTGGGCAACAACCCATGAGCCCATAAGATGGGACACAGACTTGACCATGTTCACACTGTTATTCACAGAGGTTTCTGTGTTCCCTTACCACACTGGGGAGATGTGCCTTCTGACCAGAGAAGCAGGAGGAGGAGGAAAAGGAAGAGGGGGACACTGGGCCAAGAGTCTCCCCTCCATGACTGGACCTGAGCAGGGCTGATGGGAAGCGGAACTTTGTCCAGATGGCTGCACTGGACCCCTCCACTCCACCCACAGGGAACAGCCTAACCTGAGCAGGGGCCTTGCCTAACATGCTAGGTACTTCACATAGACAATGCCTGCTGGGCCTATGTGAGCCGTAAGGTTTGTGCCTCTGTGTGTGTGCGTGCGCGCACAACGTCAGTATGTGCGACCATGAGATTGTGTGGCTGTGTCTATGTGTGTGAGAAATGGTGTGTGTATAATGGTGTGTGATCACAACAGGGTGTGTGTGTACAGGGAGTGTGTTCAATGTGGTTTGTGGGTGTACGCACGGAATAAGTGTGTATGAAACTGTGTGACTACACGGGAGTACCTGTGTATGTGCACGCCCTGGTGTATACCCAACAGTGTGCATGTGCAGTGATGTGTGTGCGTACACATCCATGTGTGTTTGTGTGTGTGTGTGTCCATGTGTCCATTTGTCCATTTCCGCCCCCACACCCAAACATAATTTCCCTGAAACTGTTTTCCTCTCATTGGCCTGCCGCATCAGGGAGTGATTGGAAACACTGGGAACAACAGTCCAGGGCCTGGGATTGAGATTCATTTACCTGGAAGCCAGGAATCCCAGAGATATCAGGTGACAGGCAGTGGAAGGATAGTGGGAAGATAATCATCATCACCAGGAATAGCCTTACTAGGGGCAGGGTGGAGGAGAATCTGCCTAGCTCTGGATGGCCACATATGATGCCCAGAGGAGAGGGGGTCTCATTTCTGGCACTCTGTGGCACAACAGACACCCTACAGGTAGAGGAGGCCAGAGGGGACTGAGTGCCTGAATGCTGGGGTCCTCTTTCCATCTATAGGGAGATTCCAGGACTTAGTGGAATAGAAGTGAGAGAATGGGGGCGCAGCCCAGGTGCCCAAGCTGAACTGGAGGGATTAAAGCCCCATATGTGAGGAATTAAAGGTCTTACTTCTGTGATAATTGTGCCTGTCTTACAAGTGGGGAGGGTTTTTTGCTGACATGCAAAGATGTCCCCTGGGGCAGAGCCCCCTGCTGTGGACATCATGCTGGTTCTGCATCTGTCATGCCAAGGACAATAGTGGTTAACAGTTGGGAATTAAATATCTCCGCATGAAAGCTGAGAACAGGACCCAGGTGTCTGGCTTCTCAGTACCTCCTTCCCTTTCTGTATCACTGTGGTTATCTATCTATCTGCTCCATGCCCAGAGCCAGGAGGAATCCAGATGTTGGAGCTGCTGTTCCTTTTATGCTCAGCCCCATACTTCTTCCCTGATGGAGAGGCAATGCACCTGATATGAGGTGGAGTGCAGACAACCTTCCGGTTTAATGTGCCAGGCGGTTTATTTATCCCATAAATAAACTCGGAAAGAGAATGCACAGTTGGACCGGTGCAGTTAAGATTTTGACCACAAGGTAGCACCAGTAACTGCTGAAAAAGCAGGACTCCCTGCTACTCCGTGTCCTTGTCTCGACTTCCGTCACGTCCCTGATCAGCACCCAGTTCCTCCAAAGTGTGCGGAGGTGCTTCCAGCCCCGGCTAGGCAGGCATCCGGCACCTCGCTGAGATGTGGCACCCCACTGAAATGCTCCAAAAGATGAGACATAGGCGTGCCACTCCCCCTGCCCAGCAGTTGTCCGTGGTTATCCATTAACCCCGAGGTTCCCAAAACCCTCTGCCCCCCTCAGCCAACATAAGGTCCCCCAGCCAAGGGGGGATGTATGCTCACCTGCCACCTCCACGCCATTGGTTAATTAAAAAACAACCCCTGACCCTTTCCCCAGAAGTGACTGTGGGAGGCTTTTCCTTCATCTGGCTGTAAACACCCTCATCCTCAGAGAACCTGACATCCAGGCATGCTCTGCTCTAATTCCCAAAACCCACTGCCCTCCAAGGAAAACAAGGTGTCTGGGCCACTACCCCTGGCTCTAATCTGCAGACATACCTGGCTTCCCAGAAGTAGGCTGAGAAAGCCAGCATGAGGCAGTCCTTCCCACTCCCAGATCCACAAAATCCTCAGAAAAAAAAAGAAGAAAAATAACCACTTCACTGCAACACGAAGTAAATAAGTTTGGGGGGCACTGGAGGCCAGTTCTCCCAGGGTCAACGGAAAGGAGGGGTGGATGCAACACATCTGAGGATTCTTCATATGGACAGCTGAAACAACCATAACTCAAAGAGGGATGCATCCCATTTATGTCAGTTCCTCCCCATTTCTCAGCCCCAAAAGACAAACTCAGGCATCCACCTCCTCCATGTGTAGCTCTCCGCTCCCTTCAGCGTGGAGTTGGGAAACCAAGGCTACAAATGGTGACCATAGAGAACAGAACAACTTGGAGGGGGAGGTGAGGACGGTTGATGTGCAATTTCTGCATTTGAATTTGTTGGGCACCTTGTGGGAGTCACAAGCTTGCAAACCACCACCCCAGCTATCTAAGACATGGTCTTATCAGGATCACAAACTTCCAGGAGGAGGCAACCCAGGAATTACCTGGAGCCAAATGCACGGGCTGCATCCCCACCTGACCTGTATTGGCAGGCAGTGGGGTCTATAGCTTAAAAGGGTGAGGGAGGCAACAGGAGCTAAATTGTGAGTTGTCCCTGCCCACAGCAGGTGAGTCATGGGATGGCCCTGGTGACCAGGATGAGGATCAGGACAAGAAAGTCCCGGCAAAGTTTCAGAAGGGATTCTTGGGACCTCTGCTGTCTCTTACCATCTGGTCTTGCCCACTCTCTGCATCCCCTGCTGCTTGCTGCAAGACAAGAGGGCTGCCCTGACTTGCTAACCCTTTTTTATCTCCAGTGCTGCAGAATAGCAAAAGAGGGCGGGAGTCCCCAAGGGAAACTGATGCTCAGGTTTTTATATTTTCACAGTCCACCAAGGACAGAGGCTGAGAAATCCTTCATGGAATGGGAGGCATAGGCCTGGTCAGGGGTGCTCCAGCTCATGCTGTAGCTGTGGGGAGAGAGAGATGCTGTCTGGCACACAAGTGAACTGTGCAACACCACAGTTTCCACCTGTTGATCCAGTGTCTCCTGCTTAGCACCTGCATACAGTTTTCCTCATGTCTTTCACTGAACTTTCTTCCTTAGAGAAACACTGAGTTGGGTGACACCCCACTAGACTTCTCCTTCCCAGTGTCATGAAGCAGATCCACCAAGGACCCTAGCCTATTTCCACTTGTCTCTCCTTCCCTGTCACCAGGTAGAGCTCCAGGCACAGGGTCCGACCATTCCTATAAGGAGTGAAAGGTGCTGCCTGCAGGGCTCAGCATGGTGAGGACCTCTGTCATTTTTTGCCTGGGTTCCTTTCACCCTTGCCAGTCTCCCAGCTGTTCATCCCTTTGCTCATCTGGTTCCCCAGCTTATACTATGTCAAGTTCACCCCATTCAGGAGAGATCATGTGGACATCCTTCTGAGCAGAAACACCTGAGGGCACTGTGGAGAGGATGCCAGTGGCCTGAATGTCCTGAGTCTGTGAGCAGAGCAGCTCACCGGAGTGTCACTGGTAGAGCATAAGCGAATGAAATTGCACTGTACAGCTGCTTTCAAGACCCTAGTGGTCTCACCAGCTGCAACTCAAAGGCATCCCCACCGCCCCTCTGGAGGACAAGCTCAGTCCTGCCAGAAAAGGAACCTACCTTGGACAGAGCGATTCACTGGGCAAAGAGGGCAACACCACCAATGGTCTCAGTCCCTGAGCAATCCTTGAATTTGCTAGACACAGCATATTCCTGAAGCAGAGCTGCCAGAAGCCCTCGTCCCAGAGGCAGCACCAGGCTGAGACACCCAGGGCTCCTCAGCTAGGTCGCAGGTCCCAAGGAGAAACTGTCTCTGGAGGAACTTAGGCTACTGCCTGCCAGCAAGGAAGGTGGAGGAAGAGACCACCCTGCCCCCAATCCTCAGCACCTCTTCTCCCTCATGCCTCTCCCTTTGGGCCACACTCGATTCTCTCTTCCTTCCCATGCCAGCACATTGACTGCTCCTGGGCTCTTGACAGGCATTTATCTTCCTCTCCTACCCCTCTCAATAGCTCTGCTTGGACAGGGCTGGAGGGAGTCCTGCACACACACGTGTGCACACACACACACGAGCACACACACAATATTGCCTCATATACCTCCCATCCCCATCACAGTGATCACTGCACCAGCCTGGAGCACTTCCAATACTCAAACATGTGTGTGACCAGCCTGGCTAGAGTGGGCAAAGGCTTGGGATGCTGAGCATCTTCTCTCACTGCAGTCCCTCTGTGGAGGAAAGAGGGCTGGGGAAAGTAACCAGGAAAGGTGGTCCTGGCCTCCTTTCTTCCCTGCCCCTCCAGGTTCCAGGATGAGATATGTTATGGGTAAGGATAGCTGGGGCAGCTGAGACCCCCGTTCCACTCTTTCCTTTGTGATGTTCAGGAACATTCCCAACTCTGCTGTATAGGGTAAGAGAAACTAACTACAGTGGGATTCACAGTTCCCTGCAGGAGAGTAGCTGAAAGCTGCAGGGACTGTTTTGCTTTTCAGAGAAAGGGATTGGGGAAGAGCTTCACCGCAAAGCCCACGAGAGCCTTCACTAGGCACAATGCTTGGGCTGTTGCGGTGTCTTTCCTGGTCTTGCCTCTCACTGACGTTAATTGCTGTGCTCACAGTACTGCATAGAGAAAAAGAGCCCTCCCACACGCCGGGGCGGTGGTGGTGGGGAATAAACAAGTCATGGCTGCAGGACAGAGAGGCAAAATGCATAGGAAAATGCAAGTGACCTATGTGTGTCCTTCATACCTCATTCCTCCAGCTCTCAAGGACTTCAGGAGGAGAAGGGGAACGCTCAGCATTCCTCTGCCTTGCACACACTCAGACTCCCACACAACCTCAGCATAGTTCTGTCCATGCAAACCCCTTCTCCCCTCCCCACCCCCCCCAATCTCGGCAGGTTTTATACTTTCCCTGTCGTTGTGTGCATCATTCCCCAGTGTTCCCAGCCAGCCAATCCTTTCTCACATTTCATGTCCTGCCCAACCCCCATATGTCTCATCCTCCCTCAGTGCTTCCTCTTCACGTATCTCTGTGCAGCTACAAAAGGCAGGTCCCTGAAAGGACAGGGGCTTTTTCCCCATGGCTCCCTGCTGGTTCTTTGTGGCCATGCTGGCCCCTATGGGTAAGTGAACTCAACTCACCCGTGAGCATCCACATTGATTCCACTGCTGCTGTCCCAGCTGCATACCCAGTTACTGGCAGTGCTCTATTCCCCAAAGCTTCCTGTGCTGAGGATGGGCACTGAATGAGGTGGGCAGGAATCCCTGAATCTCCTTCAATGGCTGTCTATTTTTCCTTCTCTGCACAGCCCCAAGTGGTTCCTTTTTTGGACTCAAACTGCTCAGGAATGTTTCTTGCCTATGGGAGAGAGATTGGAAACTCACCTGCTTATCTGAAGAGCTGTCCCATCTTTTCCGCTGCTCTCTAGCCTGTCCTTTCTCACCCTTTGCTTTACCAATCCATAGTGCCTAGTTCATGGTTTCACATTTTTTCCTCCTCATCAAGGCTCTTCCTTTTCCTTTGCAGCATTGGCTCTGGAACAGTCCCCAGACACAGTGATACAACAAGGCCAGTCCATGAATCTGATCTGTTCCGAGAAGAAATCCTCCAGCACAGCTTTGTACTGGTACAAGCTGCCTTTGGGGAAGGACTCCAGGCTGATCCTAGTGGCTTCTGCATTAGCAGGTGGTAAAGCAAATGTTGAGGAGGGTTTCCAAAGCCATTTCAAGAGCAGTGAGATACAAGGAGACAGGATGACCCTCTTGATAGAGCATGTCTTTCTCAATGACTCTGGTGTGTATTACTGTGCTGAGAGTGAAACACAGTGGCTAGGCTGCTGAGGGAGCTGAGCGTAAACCTTCCCCTGCACAAAAGGGACCTGCTTTCCTCATCAGTGCTGCACAAGGCAGGATGATCCCTTTCCACTCATTACCTCCTCTGCCTCCTAGCCTTCCCTTCCTCCTCTTCTCAAACTCTGACTTAATTTGTCCTGCTTTCCTCCTTGTTGGTGCTGCACAAGGCAAGTTGATGACTTTCCTCTCATTACCTCCTCCATTTCCTAGCCTTCCCTTCCTCCTCTTCTCAGACTCTGAGAGTTTATTTGTCCTGCTTTCTCTCCTTGCCACCCCACTCTTTCTTGCTTCCCTCTTTGTTTAGCTCTCATTTACATTATATTCACTTCTGTCAACCCTTCTTCCCCTCACTGCCTCCCTTTCTCTCCCCACCTTCTTCTTTCTGTCTCTGTTCAATCTGCACTCCACAGACTTCCTCTCATTTAACTCCAGCCAACCCTGCTCATCATTCTCACTGTCAAACAGAAAGGATGTTCACGTGAGAAGTTCTTGGTGCACCTTTAGATAAAGACAAGGCCAGGCAGGTAGTGTAATAGCAGGTACCAAGTGGGAGCTGCCCACACGCTCCTCTGTTACAACAACCTCTCTGAGGTTATCCTGTGGCCAAGGGATATGTGCAGCACAGCACAGACCTGAGCCTACTCAGGTTAACTGTTATGCAGATCACTAACTCCTCTACATACAGTGGTCTCTGGGTCAGGATCACTACCTTCCACCCCTTGATCCACATACAATTTACCTTACTGTCTCCATTTAGCCTGCACCCCGGGGCTAAACAATAAGCAGTTGTTCTCTCACCCAATTTAAATTTAAACAGATTTAATAAAATAAAGAAACCAATATCAATGGTAATACAAAACACACAAAATTATACTTAGCGCACAGAGTTGTAACAAGTCACTCCAGGGATACCAATCATTGAGAAGGGGAAAAAGTGAGGAAAGAAGAGAGCAGAGCAAAAAGAACCCCAAGCCCTCCCTTTTACAGTGAACCTGACATTAATGTTATAGAATACACCTGTGGGCCAGCCTGGGTCAGCTGCCCTGGATTTAGCTGCTAATGGCCTTGATCACCATGGCTGGCCACAAACTGAAACAAAATCTAACAGAAACTTAATTCTATAAATTTTGTTCCCATGAAACCAGGACAGGATTCCACCCCTTATTCTGTATCATTTATGCCAAGTCACTACTATTTTCCCTGTCTCTCAACATATATATGTATCTCCATATACACACACAGATATCATTCTCTTTAGTCTACAGGCTATCTCTCCAAGAAGTCCATTGAATTAATTTAGTCCAAAATGCTGGGTTCCATTTCTCGTAATAGTCTCTCAGGGCAGACAAAAATTGATGTGGGATTCACTCAGTCAGCAGATCGGGAGCAGGCCTCAATATGGTGTCATGGACTGGTGAAGTTGGGCACAGCAGGATGATGTATTGCATCTTGATCTTGCAGCTGGTGTATGTGATGCAGTCCATGTTCACAGTCTAGGGTGATTCTTGCTGTGATAAATGACAATTAGCATCATACAGTTGACATTATTGGCTATTCTCACCCAAAATCAAATCTCCTTGGGGTACACATCTGTCACGGTTTAAAGCTGGGCCAGCTATTAACCTGGTGGCAGACGCTCTCTGTTAACCCTCTTCCCCCCCACCCTAAGGGAAAGGGAAAAGGGAGAGAGACTTATGGGTTGGAAAATTAAAACAGTTTTAATAAACTATAATAATGAAAAAGAGTATAATAAGAATAATAGAAATAATCAAATATATACAAAACCAAGATCGAGAGCTTGGAAATCCTCCTCAGGCAGAGTTGCTCCCCCCAGCACAGGCAGAGGGGAAAATGCAGTAGCTCCCCCTGCCATCACACCTGCAGGCTTTTAACTGGAGAATTGGCAAAGCTGGTACCAATCAGTGGGAGACAGAAGGGCCCCTCCCTCCTGGGCCCCACCTCCAGGAGGCAGTGGGTTAGTGATAAATAGGAAAGTGAGAATGACATGTATGGGATGGAATGCCTTGTTGGTCAATCTTAGGTCACCTGCCCTGTCTGCTCCTCCCTGCATGTACGACCCCCCTTTGGCTCTTCACTCATAAGCAGTGAGGAATTTAGCAGTGACCTTGGTTTCTCTAAGACTAATTGGCCTGGTTTGGGCCAAACCAGGACAACATCTAACTTCCCCATCCTCCTGCATCATCCACCAGGTGCACACAGGTCCTTGAGCAAAAGCAATTCCACACGTGGGTTTGCCTTTGCTCAAGGCAGGAGTAATACAAACTGTTTTGTATTATAAATCCCCAACATATTCCTTGCATGAACCATGGAGACTTTATCCCCCTCTATAGTGCACAACAGTTCTGATTGAGCAGGACCAGCACGATTGACAGATCCCCTGGTATTAACTAATCAGGTAGCTTTTGCTAAGTGTTCATCCCAGTTTTGAATGTCTCATCACCCATTGCTTTCAGGGTAGTCTTCAACAGTCCATTACATCATTCCACTTTCCCAGCAGCTGGTGCGAGATAGGGGATGTGATATATCCATTCAATACCATGCTCTTTAGCCCAGGTGTCTATGAGGCTATTTTGGAAATGAGTCCTGTAGTCTGACTCAATTCTTTCCGGAGTACCACGTCACCACAAAATTTGCTTTTCAAGGCCCAGGATAGTGTTACGGTAGGAGGCATGGGGTACGTTTCCAACCAGCCGGTACTTGCTTCCACCATTGTGAGCACATAGCGCTTGCCTTGTCAGGTCGTGGAAGCGAAATGTAACCAATCTGCCAGTCATCTCCATATTTCAGCCATCGTCCTCCATACCACACTGGTTTTAGTCATTTGGCTTGTTTAATTGCAGCACAAGTTTCACATTTGTGGATGACCTGTGCAATAGTGTCTATAGTCAAATCCACCCCTCGGTCATGGGCCCATCTATATGTTACATCTCTGCCTTGATGGCCTGATGTATTATGGGCCCACTGAGCTAAAAATAATTCACCTTTATGCTGCTAGTCCGAGTCTACTTGAGACACTTTAATCTTAGCAGCTTGATTCACCTGCTGGTTGTTTTGCTGTTCCTCAGTGGTTCGACTCTTGGGTATGTGAGCATCTACGTGACATACCTTCACAACCAGCTTCTCTAATCAGGTAGCAATATCCTGCCATAATTCAGCTGCCCAGATGGGTTTGCCTTTGCGCTGCCAGTTGTTTTTCTTCCATTGATTCAGCCATCCCCACAGGGCATTTGCTACCATCCATGAGACAGGTAAAGTACTGGCCATTTTTCTCAGTCAGCAATATTTAGAGCCAAGTGGATGGCTTTTACTTCTGCAAACTGACTCAACTCACCTTCTCCCTCATCTGCTTCTGCCACTCATCATGTAGGACTCATGGAAGGCAGGTCCTGCTTGACCAACCTGGTCTCCTTCTATGACAAAGTGACCCGCTTAGTAGATGAGGGCAGGGCTGTGGCTGTAGTCTATCTAGACTTCAGTAAGGCAGTCGACACTGTCTCCCACAGCATCCTCCTGGACAAACTGGCTGCCTGGGGCTTGGATGGGTGGACTCTTAAATGGGTTAAAAACTGGCTGGATGGCCGAGCCCAGAGAGTGGTGGTGAATGGGGCAAAGTCCAACTGGCGGCCGGTCACTAGCGGTGTTCCCCAGGGCTCAGTTCTGGGGCCGGTGCTGTTCAATATCTTTATAGATGATCTAGACGTAGGGATTGAGTGCACCCTCAGCAAATTTGCAGATGACACCAAGCTGGGTGGGAGTGTCGATCTGCTGGAGGGTAGGAAGGCCCTACAGAGGGATCTGGACAGGTTAGATAGATGGGCTGAGAGCAACGGCATGAGGTTCAACAAGAACGAGTGCCGGGTCTTACACTTTGGCCACAACAACCCCATGCAGCTCTACAGGCTGGGGGAAGAGTGGTTAGAAAGCGGCCCGGCGGAAAGAGACCTGGGGATGCTGATCGACAGCCGGCTAAACATGAGCCAGCAGTGTGCCCAGGTGGCCAAGAAGGCCAATGGCATCCTGGCCTCTATTAGGAATAGTGTATCCAGCTGGTCTAGGGGAGTGATCGTCCCTCTGTACTCGGCACTGGTGAGGCCGCACCTTGAATACTGTGTCCAGTTCTGGGCCCCGCACTTCAAGAAAGATGTTTTCCACCTGCCCCTCTCAGGTGGAAAACAATAACTTAGAGGAGAGGAGTGAGTGGAGACAAGTCTATGGCCGTGGCAAAAGGCGAGTGCCCTCCTTGCCTACCTTGCCTCCACAGGTGCCTCTGAGCAATAGATATGAAACCCTAGTGGAATACAGCCGGTCCAACGGGGATGTGGTGGAGAGGCAACCTATATCAGAGGTCCCACCACAGTCAGAAAAACCTGACGGGCGTATAGCTACCTCCTCCACAAGGAAGAAGAGAAGAGTTTTAGTGGTTGGAGACTCCTTCCTAAAGGGATCTGAGGGCCCAATAGGCAGAGCTGACCCCCATCACAGGGAGGTCTGCAGTCTGCCTGGAGCCCGAATCAGGGATATCACCAGGCAACTCCCCAACCTGGTGAAGGCCACAGACTACTACCCCCTGCTGATCTTCCAGACAGGTGGGGAAGAAGCTGCATCCCGTAGTCTGAGGGGGATGAAGAAAGACTACAAGGCCCTAGGACGGTTGGTGAAAGAGTCTGGGGCACAAGTTGTTTTCTCCTCCCTCCTTCCATTTTCAGGTGATGACGTGGGATGGAATAGTAGGATTCTCTCTATTAACGCCTGGCTACGAGACTGGTGCTACAGGCAGGGCTTTGGGTTCTTTGATAATGGCTGGTTTTATAAGACAACAGGCGTGACAGTGATACATGGGAAAGGTTTATGTCGTAGGGGCAAAAGGGTTCTGGGACAGGAATTAGCAGGGCTCATTCGGAGAGCTTTAAACTAGATTCGAAGGGGGATGGGGTGGTAGCTGGGCTTGCACCACTGGGGCAATGCTCTAGTGTTGAGGTAGACCAGGAGGCCCCCCATCCCCCTGGGGTGAAATCAGGGGGTGAATCTGTGATGAAATCGGTGTGCCCAGCTCGCTCCCTGAAATGCCTGTACACCAATGCACGCAGCATGGGGAATAAACAAGAGGAGTTAGAAATCCGTGTTTGGTCGGGGGGCTATGATCTAGTGGCGATTACAGAGACTTGGTGGGACGCCTCGCATGACTGGAATGTGGTCATGGATGGCTATGTCCTGTTCAGGAAAGACAGGCCGCTAAGGAGAGGTGGTGGAGTTGCTCTTTATGTGAGTGAGCAGCTAGAATGTATTGAGTTCTATCCAGAGGCAGATCAGGAGCGAGTTGAGAGTTTGTGGGTGCGAATTAAGGGGCAGGCTGGCAGGGGTGATACTGTTGTGGGTGTCTATTACAGGCCACCGGATCAGGATGAGGAGGGTGATGAGGCCTTCTACAGGCAGCTGAGAGCAGTCTCGCAATTACAGGGCCTGGTTGTTGTGGGGGATTTCAACTACCCTGATATTTGCTGGGAGGCCTACTCAGCCAGCCATCCTCAGTCCAGGAGGTTCCTCCAGTGCATTGATGATAACTTTCTGATGCAAATGGTGGATGAGCCAACTAGGAGAGGAGCGCTGCTGGATCTGATCCTCACTAACAAGGAGGGTCTGGTTGAAGAGGTGAAGGTTGAGGGCAGCCTTGGTTGTAGCGACCATGAGATGGTAGAGTTCAGGATCTCATGTGGCAGGAACAGAATAGCTAGCAGAATCACAACCCTGAACTTCAGGAGGGCCAACTTTGGCCTTTTCAAGCAATTGCTAGGGGAAATCCCATGGGACAGGGTACTAGAGGGTAAGGGGGCCCAAGATAGTTGGTTAGCGTTCAAGGACTGCTTCTTCCGAGCTCAAGATCAGAGCATCCCAACAGGTAGGAAGTCAAGGAAGGGTACCAGGAGACCTGCATGGTTGAACAGGGAACTGCTGGGCAAACTCAAGTGGAAGAAGAAGGAGTACAGATCGTGGAAGGAGGGGCTGGCCACTTGGGAGGAATATAAGTCTGTTGTCAGAGGATGTAGGGAGGCAACTAGGAAAGCTAAGGCCTCCTTGGAATTAAACCTTGCAAGAGAGGTCGAGGACAACAGAAAGGGCTTCTTCAAATACATTGCAGGTAAAGCCAACACTAGAGGCAATGTAGGCCCACTGATGAATGAGGTGGGGGTCCTGGAGACAGAGGATAAAAAGAAGGCGGAGTTACTGAATGCCTTCTTTGCCTCTGTCTATACTGTTGGAGGCTGTCCTGAGGAGCCCCGGACCCCTGAGGCCTCAGAAGAAGTCAGGATAGAGGAGGAATCTGTCTTGGTTGATGAGGGCTGGGTCAGGGACCAATTAAGCAACCTGGATGTCCATAAATCCATGGGCCCTGATGGGATGCATCCGCGGGTGCTGAGGGAGCTGGCGGAAGTCATTGCTAGGCCACTCTCCATCATCTTTGCTAAGTCGTGGGCAACGGGAGAGGTGCCTGAGGACTGGAGGAAAGCGAATGTCACTCCAGTCTTCAAAAAGGGCAGGAAGGAGGACCCGGGTAACTATAGACCGGTCAGCCTCACCTCCATCCCTGGAAAGGTGATGGAGCAACTTGTTCTTGGTGCTGTCTCTAGGCACATCAAGGATAGGGGGATCATTAGGGGCACTCAGCATGGCTTCACCAAGGGGAAGTCATGCTCAACCAACTTGATAGCCTTTTATGAGGATGTTACCCGGTGGATAGATGATGGTAAAGCTGTGGATGTGGTCTATCTCGATTTCAGTAAAGCGTTTGACACGGTCTCCCACAGCATCCTCGCAGCTAAACTGGGGAAGTGTGGTCTGGATGATCGGGTAGTGAGGTGGATTGTAAACTGGCTGAAGGAAAGAAGCCAGAGAGTAGTGGTCAGCGGGACAGAGTCCAGTTGGAGGTCTGTGTCTAGCGGAGTTCCGCAAGGGTCGGTTCTGGGACCAGTTCTATTCAATATATTCATTAATGACTTGGATGAGGGATTAGAGTGCGCTGTCAGCAAGTTCGCTGATGACACAAAACTGGGAGGAGTGGCTGATGTGCCGGAAGGCTGCGCAGCCATTCAGCGAGACCTGGACAGGCTGGAGAGTTGGGCGGGGAGAAATTTAATGAAATATAACAAGGGCAAGTGTAGAGTCCTGCATCTGGGCAAGAACAACCCCATGTACCAGTACAAGTTGGGGACAGAGCTGTTGGAGACCAGCGTAGGGGAAAGGGACCTGGGGGTCCTAGTGGACAGCAGGATGACCATGAGCCAGCAGTGTGCCCTTGTGGCCAAGAAGGCCAATGGCATCCTGGGGTGGATTAGAAGGGGTGTGGTCAGCAGGTCGAGAGAGGTTCTCCTCCCCCTCTACTCTGACCTGGTGAGGCCGCATCTGGAGTATTGTGTCCAGTTCTGGGCCCCTCAGTTCAAGAAGGACAGGGAACTGCTAGAGAGAGTCCAGCGCAGAGCCACGAAGATGATTAAGGGAGTGGAACATCTCCCTTATGAGGAGAGGCTGAGGGAGCTGGGTCTCTTTAGCTTGGAGAAGAGGAGACTGAGGGGTGACCTCATTAATGTTTATAAATATGTAAAGGGCAAGTGTCAAGAGGATGGAGCCAGGCTCTTCTCAGTGACATCCCTTGACAGGACAAGGGGCAATGGGTGCAAGCTGGAGCACAGGAGGTTCCACTTAAATTTGAGGAAAAACTTCTTTACTGTAAGGGTGACTGAACACTGGAACAGGCTGCCCAGAGAGGTTGTGTAGTCTCCTTCTCTGGAGACATTCAAAACCCACCTGGACGCGTTCCTGTGTGATATGGTCTAGGCAATCCTGCCCCGGCAGGGGGATTGGACTAGATGATCTTTCGAGGTCCCTTCCAATCCCTAACATTCTGTGATTCTGTGATTCTGTGATTCTGTGTTGGAGCGAGTCCAGAGGAGGGCGACCAAGCTGGTGAAGGGTCTGGAGGGTCTGACCTACGAGGAACGGCTGAGGGAGCTGGGGTTGTTTAGCCTGGAGAAGAGGAGGCTCAGAGGTCACCTTATTGCAGTCTACAACTACCTGAAGGGAGGTTGTAGTGAAGTGGGAGTTGGCTTCTTCTCCCGGGCAACTAGCGATAGGACAAGAGGGCACAGCCTCAAGCTTCGCCAGGGGAGGTTCAGGTTGGACATCAGGAAGAATTTCTTTTCAGAAAGGGTTATTAGACATTGGAATGGGCTGCCCAGGGAGGTGGTGGAGTCACCATCTCTGGATGTGTTTAAGAAAAGACTGGACATGGCACTTAGTGCCATGGTCTAGTTGACAGGGTGTTGTCAGGGCAACGGTTGGACTCGATGATCCTTGAGGTCTCTTCCAACCTGGTTGATTCTGTGATTCTGTGTGACTCCACATAGCAGCTTTCCACCTTTGCTGTTTGCCTACAATACAACAAGATCCATCAGTGAACAAGGCATGATGCTTCTCATTTTCTGATAGTTTATCGTATGGTGAGGCCTCTTCAGCACGCATGACCTCCTCCTCTAGTGACATTCCAAAATCGTTGCCTTCCAGCCAGTCCATGATTACTTCCAGAATTCCTGGGCGACTGAGGTTCCCTATTTGGGCCCGCTGAATAATCAATGCAACCCATTTACTCCACATAGCATCAGTTGCATGATGTGCGGCAGGGGTCTGTCTTTTCAACATCCAGTTGTGGATGGAGGAGCTGTGCCTCACTACCAATTACTTCTGAGGCAGCTCAAACTCCTTCATAGGCTGCCAGTATCTCTTTTTCTGTTGGAGTATAACGGTCCTCTGATCCTCTGTATCCCTGACTCCAAAACCCTAGGGGTCAACCTCAAGTCTCCCCCAGTGCCTTTTGCCAGAGGCTCCAGGCAGGACCATTCTCCCCAGCTGCGGTATAGAGGACGTTCTTTACTTCTGGTCCAGTCTGGACTGGTCCAAGGGCCACTGCATGAACTATCTCTTGTTTAATTTGCTCAAAAGCCTGTTGTTGCTCAGGGCCCCATTTAAAGTCATTCTTCCGAGTTACTTCGTAGAGAGGGCTCACAATCTGACTGTAATGGGGAATGTGCATCCTCCAGAAGCCTACTACACCTAAGAAAGCTTGTGTCTCCTTTTTGTTAGTTGGCAGAGACATGGCTGTTATTTTGTTAATCACATCTATTGGGATCTGATGATGGCCATCTTGTCACTTGATTCCTAAAAACTGGATCTCTTTTGCAGGTCCCTTGACCTTAGTGCATTTGATGGCAAAACCAGCTTCTAGAAGGATTTGAATTACTTTTTCCCCCCTTTTCAAAAGCTTCACCTGCTGTATTACCCCATACAATGATGTCGTCAATGTACTGCAGGTGTTCCAGAGCTCCACCCTTCTCCAGTGCAATCTGGATGAGTCCATGGCAAACTGTGGGGCTATGTTTCCTGGGGCAATCGATTCCAAGTGTACTGGATGCCCCTCCAGGTGAAAGCAAACTGTTGCCTACACTCCATTGCCAAAGGAATAGAGAAAAACGCATTTGCGATGTCAATCATGGCATACCACTTCGCTGCCTTTGACTCCAGTTCATAATGGAGTTCTAACATGTCTGGTACAGCAGCACTCAGTGGTGGTGTTACTTCATTCAGGCCACGATAGTCCACAGTTAGTCTCCATTCCCGGCTGGACTATCGCACTGGCCATATGGGATTGTTGAAGGGTGAGTGCGTTTTGCTGATCAATCCTTGGTTGTCCAGTTGACAGATCAGCTCATGGATGGGGATCAGTGAGTCTCTATTAGTATGATATTGTTGCCAGTGGACCATTGTAGTAACAATGGGCACATTTTGCTCCTCGACCCTCATCAGCCCCACAATAGAAGGGTCCTCTGATAGACCGTGTAGACAGCTGTTTAATTTCTTCTGTCTCCACAGCCACTACACCAAACACCCACCGGTACCCCCTCGGGTCCTTGAAATACTCTCTTCTCAGGTACTCTATACCAAGAATGCATGGGGCATCTGGGCCAGTCAGAATAGGTTGCATCTGCCACTCAGTCCCAGTCAGGCTCACTTCAGCTTCCAATACAGTCAGCTCTTGGGAGCCCCCTGTCATGCCAAAGATACAAATCAATTCTGTCCCTTTATAGTTTGATGGTATTATGGTGCATTGTGCACCAGTGTCCACTAGAGCCTTATACTGCTGTAGTTCTGATGTGCCAGGCCATCAAATCCACACAGTCCAAAATACACAGTTGTCCCTATCCTCCACCTGGCTGGAGGCAGGGCCCCTCTAATCCTGAACATAGTGTTTGTTATCGATATCTTGGTTCAAGTGGGTCACATAGATTTGATCCCCATTATTCACGTCTGGTAAATAGGAATCCAAAGCCCATCTACGCTGTCTGGAGAGCTTCCCATTGGAAACTGGAGCAACAAGTTTCCTGGAAGAACCCCCGTCCCTAATCGGTTCACCTTGCAACACATGTATGCATGTCTGTAAAGCCGAGGTAGGTTTTCCATCCCATTTTCTCATGTCTTCTCCATGGTCACACAGGAAAAACCACAGGGCGCCTTGTGATGTGTACCATCTCTCCTGAGTAGGTCTTGCAGGGGAATGCTGTCTCTTGATGGCTGAGACATTCGCCAGTACAGGCAGGGAGCAGGGTCTGTCCTCCACCTGGGACAATTTTTCCAACACCTTAGCAAGCAGTTCTGTGGATTCATCAGATGGTTCTTCCACAGCTGAGACTCTGGCCTGTGGGGAGGAAAATAGATTGTCTGCATATTGCTGCATCTGATTATCTATGTTGCCCACCATTGGTGCATCGGCATCTGCCCAACTGAATAATGCTAATGTGTTGCCATATGATGATCGCACAGTCAGTACTGACTTGTGCCACATGGGTCTGGTAACTCCGAGTGCATCTGGATCTAGTGGTGTCTACACTCATCTAGGTCATCAAAAATCAGCTCCTGCACAGCTATTTCCCTGAGATTCTTAACCCCTCTCTCAATGGTTGTCCACTTGCCTCGTGGTATGTGACATCATCCCTAAAGGGATACCTATTCCTTATGCTTCACGGGAGTCGCCAACAGAGAGTGAGGGGCTGTGCACCAGTTGTAAGACCCCTATCAATACCCACTTCTCTAGCCATTGCTCCCAGCTGCTTGGCTTCACTACCATCTAACTTGAAACCATTGGCTCCGTTATCCCAGCAGCGGAGCAGCCAAGTAACAAGTTGCTCACCTTCATGACAGCTGTAATCTTTACATATATCTCACAGCTCACTCAGGGATAGGGATTGAATGGTTACCTCTGGCTCGTCCTCCTTTGATGTCCCTGGTTGGCCATCATGACCTGCTCTTTTTGTGATTTTTCGTCTTCTGTACAGGGGCAACCAATACAGGCACTGATTGAATCCCCAGGTTAGCCACATCACCCATC
Organism: Nyctibius grandis; assembly: GCF_013368605.1. NCBI lineage: Eukaryota > Metazoa > Chordata > Aves > Nyctibiiformes > Nyctibiidae > Nyctibius > Nyctibius grandis. The sequence goes on along the minus strand of NC_090662.1, from coordinate 74,237,113 downwards.
ACTGGGGGCTGATTAGCTGCAGCCCTTGTTGCCAAAGCCTGGGTAATCGCAGCAAGTGCTTCCTGGAGTTGAGTAATCGCAGTACCCAGTGCAGAGGTCTGAATAGCCTCTGGGGTAGCCAGGATGTCTGCTGTAGGGACTGGCAGGGTCTGAGTATCAGCAATTCCAGTTGTAGGTGCTTGGGCAGCTGCAGTGTCTGTCAGAGGGGCTGGAGCTGCTGTGGTGCCTGGTGTAGGGGCTGGGGCTGCTGTAGGGCTCGTTACAGTGGTTGCAGCAGCTGTGCTGTATCCACCCCTATACTGATGATGTAGTCTAAGCAAGAGCAAGAACTGAAAGACATTCAAAAGGCCTGACAATATAAGCATAGTGGTTGAAACTTCCCAAGGGTATTCAAAATTCTCAAAAGCCATTGAGAACAGCCTCGAGGGAAAAGGGAAGTACATGTCACCCACTGCCATTCCAGAGATCAGAAATGGGCACAGTTACAAAAGAATTTATAACACTATAAACTAATGCCATCAACATAGAAGAGTGATACCTCTCAGTCCATGCCCAGAAGTGATAAACCGCACAAAACCAGTAACAAACAGCAGCAAAGCCACACATTTGATTAGCCGCCCCAAAAGCAACTGTAAAACTGAACACCAGAGAATTCCACCCAGCAACCCTGCTACCGACACCAACATAATGAATGCTTGTAAGAAAAACAGTCAAATCTCTGAAAACTTCAACCCTCCAAGACTCTTAGAGCAAAAGTCTATGGTTCTCCCAGGTGATCTATTTACCTTGGGTGCCAAATAAACTGTCTCCACTTAGCCCGCACCCAGGGCTAAACAATAAGGAGTTTTTCTCCCACCTAATGTCCCTTCTGCAAATGAGGAAGGGAATTGGGAAAAGAAGGGAGACTTGTGGGTTAAATTTAAATGGATTTAATAAAGAAACCAATATCAATGGTAATACAAAACACACAAAATTATACTTAGCCTACAGAGTTGTAGCAACTCCAGGGATACCAATCATTAAAAAGGTGAGGAGAGCAAAGCAAAAAAAAAAAAACTATCCCTCCCCGCCAAGGCCTCCCTTTTATCGTGAACCTGACATTAATGTTATAGAGTACAGCTGTGGGACAGTCTGGGCCAGCTGCCCTGGATTTAGCTGCTGATGGCCTTGATCACCATGGCTGGCCACAAACTGAAACAAAATCTAACAGAAACTTGATCCTATAAATTTTATCCCCATGAAACCAGGACACTTTCCCAAAGAGATTGTATAAATAACAGATTATGTTAGCAAGCTGTGCAGCTAACAGAAAGTTTCCTGATAGGTTAAAGTGCTATCTCCATCATAATATGCACAAGTGCATGGCACAGGCGGGATGGGGCACTCCAGCTGGTTCCCACACTGCAGCTTCTCATGGGAAGCCCTAAGCACATTCCCAATAGAGTAGGCATGGCCTGTTCAAGAGCACTAACTCCTCAAACACCGTATGTTCTGCAAGGCTCCTAATGCACTGCCCTGCCACCTGCATACCCCAGGGAACCCCATGGGAAATGGAGACCCTTCCCATGGACACATCAAGCACAGCCTCCTCTCAGCTGGAGTGCTGGGGGTGTTGTGGGGTGTGGGGGTGTGGGGTTTCTTCCTGGTGCCTGCACAATTTAGCTGACCTTCTTTGTTTTTTTCTCCCTTTTCTTTTGAGGAATCTGGGGTCATTCCTGAATCTCCTGTAGGCAGTTCATGGAAATGAATGCAATGGGACACACTTGGACCTGCAACAGAGGGTCTCGGAGCTCTAGGATTTGCTGCACCCTTCTGCTAAGAGGTCACAAAGCCCATGACAGCCTTGAGCAGCCAGATCACTTGCTCTTTTGCATAGGTGAGCCTTCCACTGCCACGTGTTGCTGGGCCCACAGCACAGCACAGACATGCACAGGCTCTGTCAGGCCTCTGACACAGAGAGTGTGTCAGTGTACACAAACTGCAAGCCTCACTTCCTACCTGCAGTGATTTCCCACAGCCTTGGGTTGGTGAACAAGGCTGTGCCCAATGTAGAGAAGATGACAGGATTTTCTCCAGCTCTGTCCATCCTTGTCCTGCAGAATGGTACAAAAAGGAGTGTATCAGCTCTTCTCTGGCATGAAGAAGGTAAGTTTGCACCAGCATATCCCACAGTGAATACCCTTCTCCTCAGAAATTGCTCCATGGTGCAGTCTCCCAAGAGGCAGTCCCAGTACAGAGCTAAAGGCAGCCTTTTCTCTCCTTGAGATCTCCCTTTGGAGGAAGAGAACAGTTACAGAACTTCTCTCTGTCATGCTACAACAGACACAAGGATGACAGGTCAGCAGCCTTTCCCATACCTGGGCAACACGATGAGCAGCACTGGGATAAGCAGAGAAGATTCCACATTGCAGCTTTCAGGGTTGGGAGTTTGTGAGTGTGAGGGTGTCTAGAGAGGAGACTCAGCTGAGGGGCACAGACACAAACATGCATTCCTGAGTTCGCTCTCTCTTCCCTTCCTTTGGTGCCTCTTTGTATATCCCTGTGCCAGGCACACACTCCAGCTGCTACACAGCCCCATCGTGCTCCTGTGATAACACTTATCTCCCACCTACGCATACACACACATACTCACACACAGCAGGAAGTCAGTGGAGCAGGGTGCGTGCACCACATGCCTGTGTGCAGGTGTCATTCCCCACGGTTCCCAGCCAGCCAACTGCCTTCTCACATTGCAGACTCGCTCTCACTGCCCTGCCCACCTGCAGAGAGATGTGTCTCTTCCTCTCTCAACCTTTCCTCTTCGCACATCTCTGTGCCTGTACTGTGAAACGGGCAGGTTGCTGGAAGGAAGTGGGCTTTCTCCATGGTTCTCCACTGTTTTCTTGTGGCCATCCTGGCCCCTGTGGGTAAGTGAGCTTCCCTTCCACTTGAACAGCTGCACTGGAACCACTGCTGCTGCCCCATTCCCCAAGGCTTCCAGAGGGAGGATGGGCAATGAACAAGATGAGCTTTTCCTCAACCTCTTAACTCAGAAAACTCTACAAATTTGTTTTTTTCTGTCCCATTTTAATACTTCAATTGAAAATACTGAAGTAATAATTTTTCAAAACAAATTTCCTAGTGTATTTGGAGCTGGTTTTGTTTTTTTTTTTTTCTCCTATGTGTCTCTCTCAGAGAAACGGGATGCTGTCCCACAGCTTGCTGATATACTTATGCCACCACATCCCATGTCATACTTCAAGGATGTGTTTTCATGTGCCCTTCAATGTGTTTCACTCCTCACATGTCTTCTCTTCTCTTTCCAGGTCAAGCCCTGCAGCAATCGCCAGATACAGTTGTCCGAGTGGGAGACTCTGTGACTCTGAACTGTTCCCAAAAGGGGAATGCATTCTCGGCCATGTACTGGTACAAGTTACCCATGGGGAAGGATGCCACTCTGCAGTTGGTTGTATACTCAGTGGAAGGTGGCGTGGCAGAGATTGAGAAGAAATTCATAAACCACTTCCAGAGTAATGGGACTAAGGGCAACAGCTTATCTGTGGAGATAGATCATGCTCTACTTAATGACTCGGGCACATATTTCTGTGCTGAGCAAGACCCACAGTTACTGAAAAGCTGGAGCAGCATAGCACAATCCTTTCCATGCAAACAGGGATCTGCCCCCAGCACAAACACAGCCCTGTATTTGACAGTACCCTATTTTCTCCTTTTGCCCTCCAGCTCTTTCTACTTAAGGCAAGTGGTGGTATGGTCTGCCTGTCTTCTGCCCAGTCTCTAATTTCTTTCCTATTCTTTCCCATCTCTGAATACTATATTGAGTTTTGGGCCCTTCACTACAAGAAAGATATTGAGGTGCTGGAGCGTGTCCAAAGTAGGGCAACAAAGCTGTTTAAGGGTTGTCGTTGTTTAAGGCTGGGGGGGCTGTTAAGTGGATGACAGATGCTCTCTATTAACCCTTTCCCTCCTCAGAGGGGAAAAGGAAAAGAGAAAAGGGAGAGACACTTATGGGTTGGAAAGTTAAAACAGTTTTAATAAACAACAACAATGAAAATGAGTATAATAAATAATGAACTATATATAAAACCACTATTGAGCTCCCCCTGATGATGATCACATCACCACTGATGCTGCAGGGCAGATGCTGGGGTGTCCTGAACTAGACACAGCAGCAGGCGGGAATCAGATTCAGGAGTGAAGGTAGAAGCGTGGGCAGAGTCCTCCCTGGATGTTGGCCATAGGGGAAGGGAGCACAACCCTCCTCGTCCCTCAGCTTTAAGGGGGCTTAAGTATCATGTGGGTGGGAGGGAATATCCCATTGGTCAGTTTGGGTCACCTGTCCTGTCCGCTCCTCCCTGCAGGTGCAAAACTTTTATGGTCCTTTCCTTTGTGAAACAAAGAGACCCAATGAGGACTCTGGTTTCCATGGCAACAAGCGCGTATGGTCAACTTCAGAAAGTAGTCATTTAAAAGAAACTTAACTGAAAAGTCTGTCCTAGTCCAAACCAGGACAAGGGTCTAGAGCACAAGTCTTATGAGGAGCGGCTCAGGGAACTGGGGTTGTTTAGCCTGAAGAAAAGGAGGCTCAGGGGAGACCTTATCACTCCCTACAACCACCTGAAAGGTTGTAGCGAGGTGGGTGTTGGTCTCTTTTCCCAAGTAACAAGTGATAGGACAAGAGGAAATGTCCTCAAGTTGTGCCAGGGGAGTTTTAATTGGATATTATGATAAATTTCTTCAACAAAAGGGTTATCAAACATTGGAACAGGCTGCTCAGGGAAGTGGTTGAGTCACCATCCCTGGAGATATTTAAAAGATTTGTAGATGTGGTGCTTAGGGCCATGGTTTAGTGGTGGACTTGTCAGTACTAGGTTAATGGTTGGACTTGATCTTAAAGGTCTTTTCCAACCAAAACAATTCTATGATTCTATAATTCTATGAATCACCTTTTGACCCTCCTTTCTTCTTGTACTCACTGCCTTGCCACATTTCTCTGCCATCCATAGACTGCTTCTCACTTTCCTCCTCTCCTCTCTTTCTCTCTGTCCCCTTCCCCTTCCTTCTCTATTCTCTCTCACACCTGTCCCCCTCCTATTTCCTTCATCCTCTTCCATTTCTTCTCCTTTCAGCCTGTTACACTCAGTCATGGGTAAGCAGGATGTGGAACAGTTCACACAGCCTTTTCTTTCTCCACCAGCTAGAAGGCCAAGACCAACCTGGAGTTGAATCTTCCCAAGGATCCCAGTCTGAGCACTCCTGTGTGTGCTTGTGTGTCTACGAGCTTCGAGGGTCTCCTGGGATTGCTCATGCTGCGATTTCCAAGAGTAGAGGTGCCTCGCTGGTCACTCAGGGCTCAGCACGCTGCCATGCATGAGGGCCTCCAAGTTCCGTTGTGCCGGCAAGACCATGCCACTGAGCACTTCTATGTGCGCACTGGTCCCTTGGTCCCACTGGTTTCCAGGGAATGGGCATGTTGCTGTGTGCCAGGGTCTCTGGGTCATGCTGCTAACCTGTGAACTGAACACTCTGATGTATGCAATGTAGCCCAAGTTTTGACAATATATAGGGACAGAGCATGGCCCTGTAGGCAAGGAGCCCCAAGTTGCAGCAGATACTCATGGCTACCATCACTCCCTGAGCCTTTCTGCCTGCCCTCCTGCCAACCTTCCTTTCCTGTCTTCCTTTATGCTTTCTTTCTTCCCTAGCACCCTGCCTTCTCTCCTGCTTTCTTCCTTGCCTTCCTCCCTTTCTGGCATGCCTTCCTGCTTCCCTCCTGGCCTTAAGTCCTTCCTTCCTGCAGCTTTCCTGCCTTCCCTCCTCACTTCCCATCTTCCTCTCTCCTGACCATCTTTCCTTTCCTGCCTCCATTCATTTACTCAGTCCTTTTCCTTCCCTTCATCCCTCCTTCCATCCTTCTCTCCTTTTTTCTGCTACTATCTGCCTGCCTGCCTGCTCTTCTCTCCCGCCCTCCCTCCTTCCTGTGTCTATAGCCTTTCTTTCTGCCTTCCTGACCTTCTTTTATCCATGCACTTTGGGATGTGTGTGAGGGTCCCAGCCTTCACAGGAACCCAGGATGTGATGGGGATTCAGTGGATGATGTTTCACAAACCTGGACAGTAGAAGGAGAAGCGAGCACTCTGCTATTGACTGTCCTCCGAAGCCTGAGCCAAGGCCATAGCTCCAGAGAGAGCATCCTGCTGTATGCGAGAGTTGCCAAGTCCCGATGGTACAATAGTGCTTCTGGAGTGCTGCAGGTCGTTGTCCTGGAGTGCTGCTGGTACCAGGACAATGAGCACTCTGTGCTGTGCGCTAGTCCTAGATCCTCGCCGGTACTGCGAAACTGAGCCGCCTTTGCCTCAGTCTGTACCAATAAAACCAGCCTTCAGGAATCCCAGGCCCCTGAGACTAGATGAAAATTCTGGAACCAGGAAGACATCCTCAGTGGAGGAGGACCAGGTTTAAACAAATTGGATGTACAGAAGTCGATGGAGCCTGATGGGTTGCATACACGACTACTGAGGGAGCTTGCTGGTGTGGTTGCAAGGCCACTCTTGATTATCAATGAGCAGTCATGGGGAGTGGGAGAGGTTCCTGAGGACAGGAAGAGATCATGTATCGTTCCTATCTTTAAGAAGGGCAAGAAGAAAGACTTGGAGAACTATGGGCCAGTCAGCCTTACCTCAGTCCCTGGGAAGATGATGGAATATATCCTCCTGGAAAGCATTTCCAAACACATGAGACACAAGAAGGTGACTGGGAGTACTCAGCAAGAATTTATGAAGTAGAAATCATGCTTGACAAACCTCATTGCCTTCATGATCAGCTGACATGATCAGCTTGGTGGCCAATGGGACAGCAGACGATGTTGTTTACCTCAACTTTTGTAAAGCCATTGACACTGTCTCCCATAACATCCTCGTAGAAAAGCAGGCAAATTACTGGTTACCTAAGTGGACAGGGCAGTGGATTAAAAACTGGCTGAACATCCAGTCCCAGAGGGTTGCAATTGGTGGCAGACAGTCCGGTTGGAAGTCAGTCTGTAGTGGTGTGCACCAGGGGCTGATACTGCGATCAATACTGCTCAACATCTTCATTAATGATCTATATGGTGGGATGGAATACACACTCAGCAAGTTTGTAGATGATACAGAACTGGGGGGAGTGGCTGATACACCAGATGACAGTTGTGCCAGCATTCAGAGGGACCTCAACAGGCTGGGGAATTGGGCAGAGAGGGATCCCTGGAAGTTTAATGAGCGGAAGTGCACAGTCCTGCATCTGGGGAGGAATAACCCAAGCACCAGTACGCACTGTGGGCTGACTGGCTGGAAGTCAGCTTTGCCAGGAAGGATCTGGGGGACCTGGGGGGCAACAAGCTGACTATGAGCCAGCAACGCACCCTCGCAGCAAAAAAAAAGGCCAACAATGTCCTGGGCTGCATTAGCAAGGGTGCTTCCAGCAGGTCAGGGGAGGTGATCCATCCTCTCTGCTCAGCACTGGTGAGGCCACATCTGGAGCACTGGGTCCAAGCTCTGGGCTCCCCAGTACAAGAAAATATGGATTTAGTGGAGTAGGTCTAACACAGGGACACAAAGCTTATTAAGGGACTGGATCATCTTTCATATGACAACAGGGGAAGAGAGACAGGACCCTTTAGCCTGGAGAAGACAAGGCTCAGGTGGGATCTTGTCAATGTGTATAAATACCTGATGGGAGGTATGAATGAAGAGTAGGGAATGAGACTCTTCTCAGTGGTGCCTAGTGACAGGACAAGAGGCAATTGGCACAAATTAAAATGCGTGAAATTCCATCTGACCATAAGGAAACACATTTTTACTGTTGTTTCACTGGCAACAGGCTGCCTGTGGTGGTTGTGCTGTCTCCACCCTTGGAGATATTCCAAACACAACTGGATACACTACTGCATAACCTACTTTGCCTAACCCTGGTTGAGCAGGGAGGGTTAGACTGTAGAATCTCAAAGGGTCCCTTCTGGATGGACCTGCCCCATTCACTGGACAAGCCTAGGACCAGTGAATCAGGGAGCAGGTTGCAGAATCACAGAATCACAGAATCACAGAACGTTAGGGATTGGAAGGGACCTCGAAAGATCATCTAGTCCAATCCCCTCGCCAGAGCAGGATTACCTAGATCATATCACACAGGAACGTGTCCAGGTGGGTTTTGAATGTCTCCAGAGAAGGAGACTACACAACCTCTCTGGGCAGCCTGTTCCAGTGTTCGGTTACCCTCACCGTAAAGAAGTTTTTCCTCATATTTATGTGGAACCTCCTGTGTTCCAGCTTGCACCCATTGCCCCTTGTCCTGTCAAGGGATGTCACTGAGAAGAGCCTGGCTCCATCCTCATGACACTTGCCCTTTACATATTTATAAACATTAATGAGGTCACCCCTCAGTCTCCTCTTCTCTAAGCTAAAGAGACCCAGCTCCCTCAGCCTCTCCTCATAAGGGAGATATTCCACCGCCTTAATCACCTTCGTGGCTCTGCGCTGGACTCTCTCTAGCAGTTCCCTGTTCTTCTTGAACTGAGGGGCCCAGAACTGGACACAATATTCCAGATGCAGCCTCACCAGGGCAGAGTAGAGGGGGAGGAGAACCTCTCTTGACCTGCTAACCACACCCCTTCTAATCCACCCCAGGATGCCATTGGCCTTCTTGGCCACAAGGGCACATTGCTGGCTCATGGTCATCCTGCTGTCCACTAGGACCCCCAGGTCCCTTTCCCCTATGCTGCTCTCCAACAGCTCTGTCCCCAACTTGTACTGGTACATGGGGTTGTTCTTGCCCAGATGCAGGACTCTACACTTGCCCTTGTTATATTTCATTAAATTTCTCCCCGCCCAACTCTCCAGCCTGTCTAGGTCTCTCTAGGTCAGGAGAGAAGGTCCCAGGGCTGTGGGGGGCAACACACTACGCCCAGTCAGCAAGGTGCTCTGTGGCAACAACCCACCATACCTTTGGCTCTGCTAGCCAGAATGGAGCTGTCAGGGCCACGAGGGGTATCATTCTTCCACCCTGCTCCACACTGGGGAAGTCACAGCTGTGGACTGGAACCACCTTGTGTCCCCAGGACAAGGGAGATGTCTATCAGAGGTCTTGGAGATGGTGAGCACTGGAACACAGGGCAGGTGAGGAGAGGTTGAAGGATCTGTGTTTGTCCAGCCAGAAGACGAGAAGGCAGGGGAGCCTTAGTTGCAGCCTCTCATTCCCCAGAGGGAGCTGAGGATGGGTTTGAGACAAACTGTTCTTGGAGGTGCCCAGGAAAGGACTGAAAGGTGATGGGCACAAGCTGGGATGGGGAAATTCTGCTGAGGCAGAGGGACAAATGCTTTGCCAGAGGATTGAGGCAGCGCTGGGACAGGGCCTGGTACCGGAAGGAGTGGTTTGCATTAAGGAAACTTTCCTGTGATTGCACACACACGCACGCACACATAAAGTCAGCTGTGCAGGGTTCATACCACCCTCTGCTGTGTGTGAGTGTTGTTTCCCACTGATTCCAGCCAGTCAACTACTTTGTCACATTTCAGGTGCTCTCACAATGCCCTGCCCACCCCCAAAGTCATACATCTCTTTCTCAGTGTTTCCGCCTTACACATCTCTCTGCCTGTGCTGCCTGTGCTGCCACCACAGGCAGATTTTCATTGCTGACTCATCTTTTTTCTGAGTTCCTGCCCATTTGAAACATTTCTAATACATTCACATTTTCTGTCAGCTTTTTCTACTGGTCATTCATAGACAGATGAGAAACTTGCCTGTAGCTTTTAAACTCATCCCATCCCTTATCCCTTCTAGATTTTGTGTTTTTTTCATCCCCTTCCTCCTCAAATCATTTCACCTTCTGCCTAGCCTCCCACAGGGGAAAAGGCAGAGTTTGAGGATGGATTTCAGAATCACTTCAAGAGCTGTGGGAGTATGGGCTATTGCTTGTCCTTTTCAATAGATTTTGCCACAGTGAATGACTCTGGCACATATTACAGTGCTAAGATAAACATTGATTCAGATGCTGAGGAAGCTGAGCATAAATCTCTCTGTATAGAAAGTGATCAGATGGCTGGGGAGATTCAGCCTCTGCTCTCTCTTGGTATGGTCAGCTGGCCATTGCCCACAGAGTTGAGGGCAGGGGTCTCTGCAGAATAAGTTTGGGAGAGTATGGGTTCAACTACAGTTTTCCTCACACCATCACAAGATGCAGCCTTCTCTCCTTTTCTGTAGAGTGGACAGTGATGATACAGGGTTGTTTCCAAAGGTGAGTGAGAGCCCGTTTGTCAGGGATATGCACCAGGTATTGTCTCTGTGGAGAAGCTAGGACCTGCAGAGTGCCCAAGGCCAGCTGCACTTACTGGAACTATCCAGAACCTTTGGAAAAGCTGAGAATGTTTTGTGCAGGGAAAGAACCTACAGATGCGCATGAGGCAGTGAAACAGAGCTGATGCTGAAGGGAAAGATGGGAATGAAGCCCCAAACCACCTCAGCAGAGACACACAGAATTTCTATGCTGCCTGTGTTTGTGCTGATACTGCCAGTACATCATAATGCTTCTTCTGTTTCCCTTTTTTGTTAAGCACCACATGATTGAGGAAACCGTTGGCAATCTTTGAGAGGAATATAACTGTTCCTATTTTTCTGGAGACAGACAGAAGGAAAACTTCACCACTGAGCCTATACGAGACTCAAGAGAGACCAGAACATTCTATACAGCTAGGAATGTCTTTCTCCATATCATGAAGCTATGTAATACCTGCATAGCTGTAGCACACAGCTAATAGCCTGTGCATGAGGCCCTTCCCAGCAGAACAGACTGCAGTCATCCAAGCACAAACCCAGGTGGCTCCAACAATGAGGTGTTTCAGGAGTCTATCATAGCAAAGCTATTTTATCAGGGTAAAGTCTCCCAGTTACAGACATACGCCTACAGAATAAATAGATCCACGTGTGCTCTCAGACTCCGCTGATCAGTTCACACCAGCTGTCTGCGGACAGGCTTGTTCACTAATGACCTTATTGCTCCTTTAGCAGATTTTATATTTCCCTCTGTGTCACTTTTTTCCAGGGTGTTTGGGTTTTTTTTAGTGTTAAGATGTTTTGCTCCCTTCTTCTGCTATTTATTTTCTCTCAGGAATTCTCCCCGTTTTTTGCTGTGGAATTTAGATTTATCTGGGATAATCTGAGATCTCCTCAGAAATCTTGTTACCTCCTTTTCCAAACACATTGAACAGCAGACATCTCAGCTGTGATGCATGGGATAAGAAAGGTGATGCAATCCCCACTTCTTGAAAACTGATAATTTTTATCACTTCGCCTCCTGCCCCCCCGCCATTTTGTCAGGACCTACTCCTTCTTATTCTAGAAGAGTGTCATTTCTGAGTCGCAGATCCTCCCCTCCACCCTTCCACAGAGGACTGGGACTCTTTCCAGACTCCTCAACATCCCTGTCTGTCATATTTGAGAATGCACTCTGCCTGATGACAGAAGTATTTCTTTCTCCGCCATTTTCATTGCATCACCTTTCCATTGCATCCTCTCCTCTGTCCTCCAACTTTTTCTTCTTGTTCCCCTAACACACCAGGCAAAGACATTATCCACCCTCCACGCACAGTGATCAGGGAGGGAGAACCTGTGACTTTCAGCTGCTCCCAGATAAGAACTCTGTCTCCTGGTGAAAACAGGCTGAAGGGAAGGATGCCAGGCTACAGTTCAGGGCCTTTTCTGGAAAAGGGCAGATACTGAGGAGGAATTCAGCAAGTGCTTCCAGAGCAATGGGACACAAAGCTACAGCCTCATCCTGTTGCTGTATTGTGCCTATCTCAATGATTCAGGCACCTATTACTCTCCTAAGAGAGATTTCAGTGACAAAGCATCTGAGAGAGCCAGACACCAACCTCTCTGTAGGCAAAAGGCACTTGTTCCTTCATGCCCTGCTCTTCTCTTCCTCCCTTTCCTCCAGCGTCAGATTTCTTTTAAATTCCTCCCCATTTGACCTAGTATCTGATTTTCCTGTCCTTTTGTTTTACTCAAACTCTCTATTTCCCTTCTCTTTTTTAGGAGGCAGCTACACAGCCTATTAGCAACTTTGGAAAGTTTTTCATGGGCTTTCAACTCCAGTGCCAGGTGGGGCTAGGACGAGTTAAAACCAGAACCCAGGAACATCTCTGTCCTTTTGACTCTTCCAGGAAAACTAAACAAGCCCAGCACGGCCAGTTAACTGAGCAAAGAAGTAGAGAGCAGCCCCAGTGGCACTGGTACATGAAGACAACAAGTCCTAGCAAGAGATTGCTTCATTCCCCAAGCAGACCTTTCAGGGAGGTTCCACTAGGCAATGTTCAGTCATATTGTTGGGGGTGGGAGTGGGGGCATTTGTGCTGCTGCCTGCTGTTTTCTACGGTAGGAGTATGCTGCTTGTGTGACTCAGCACACTCTCTCAGCTGGTTTACGCAGTTTTGTAGCACCTGAGTATGTGCTGATAAACAGAAAAGATGTTCTGCTCCAGAAAGGGCTGCATGTAACTGACTGAAAGACTTCTGAAGATGAGTCTGCAAAATGTTCCAAGATCCTGCTACTTGACAGGTACTACAAATATTAAATATTTTCCCCGGAGTGACATTCCCTGCCTCCGTCCTCCATATCATAGCCTATGGAAGTACCCAGAGAAACATTATGCAAAGAAGGGGTGCCTGAAAGTCTTTATTTTTTGATAGTTTTTGTATGTCCAGTCCCAAAACAGAAGAAAATGATGAGGGGAAAAAGCAGGTCACATAGAACGAGAGTGTCTCAGTTGGCAGACATAGTTTCTTTGATCCAGGAGACAAAATTGCAAACCTTAGTGTAAACTCCGGGATAGTCTTTCTGTGCACATCCAATACCCCAGGAAACAATGCCCTGGAGCTGCCCATTGCAGACTACTGGACCGCCAGAATCTCCCTGTGTACATAAAGGTTACGGATATTCAGCAAATGGTATCAGCGTAAGTGAGGAGCCAGAGATCCCAGAAATCACCGATATTTGAGGGATTGCCGATTACTGCTCTACACCTGAATGCCTTACTTTTTAGCTCTGAGGGCATCACAGATAAGGATGAGTAAGCTACCTACTTTTGACGGATGCAGTCCTTGGCAGACACTTAGGATATGTGTCTTAAACGTTATTCCGACAAATATTTCCATGGAGCTAGGCACATGTAAAATACAGAGCAATTGTCAGGTGTGCTCATTTTCCAGACTGCCTGGATCTTGGCATACTCACTATTTCATTTTCGGTGAGCCCAAAACTAACGTTTGCATCCTAAGCTCTAAAGTCACCCTGATTACTATTGACTCTCTGGTGCAGCACTCCTCCATTTTGCATAGCCTAAGGTGCAGGAGGTGGCATAGTCTGCTTGTGGAGAATTAGGGCAGAGGTATTCGCTGTCTCAAAAAAGGGACAGTGACTAACTGAGTGGAAAAAAACTAGCCTCACTCAATAAGCAACTTTCACCCTAAGTCTCCGCTGCTGTTTGAAAAAACAACATTCAGACATGCCAGTGCAGTGAGTATAGCAGATCCTCTAACATGATGGCCTCTTCTACTAGCAAAAGGCAGGAGAGAAACATATGGGAAAGGAGAGGCAGATCTTTTACCTGGCAGGAGTCTTTCCCTCCTTCCATGAATCCTACACACATCATGTTCGTGGTAATTCTCCCAGGGTAGGCTTTGGTGCACTCACTTGAGGAAAGTACAGGAGCCTTCAGGCACTGCAAGGTGTCTGGATACAGATCTGCAAGAAAACAGAGAGAGATGGCTGATGACATCTCTGAGTTCATTTCAGAACCCAGAGAAGATCTTTCTTAGCAGAAAAGTAATCACTGAACATCTTGGTTTAGCAGTCATCATTTTTCCTCTGAACAGTAATCACAGCATGGATCCCTTTTGTTTAGATGGAACAGATTCTACCCATGGGTCCACCATTCTACACTGCAGCCACGTTAATTTTTCTGACACCTAGAAAATTATCAATTGGCAAGTGTGGAGCTAAGAGCTACTCTTGTAGCACATATGCTGGAGGAAACCTGTGCCTCAGGAAAACCATCCTCTCCTCTGGTGCAGGTTTAGTTGTCGTCAGTGGATTAAACACCAGTCACCATCCACACCTCTGACCATTGGTGTAAGAGAATGGAGCTCTCTTCCAGTAATTTTAGATGCACAATCACAGATTTTGATCTTGTTCTCAGAGAACTGACAACTCTATTGACATTAGCTAAATTGCTAGTGCTTGGCGCTGCACAGCTGATAGCGCCAGGCCACAAAATTTACGGCAGTGTGAACATGCTGGTGAACGGCACATGGATGACTCAAGTGAGTCCATGTTTGTAACACAGAACGAGAGGAAGGACCTTGGAAAGGCTTACCTTTAAAGCAGTTAAATGGTTACTGTTCTGCACAGACTGATCACCGAAAAAGGCCTGTCCCACAGCACTTCTCTGTGCTTTACCCTGTACTGTTTGGAGTTAATTGTGAGGACTTAGAGTGTCTCCCGGGCCCTCATGATGCTGCATTCCCACAGAGTACTCACTGCCGTTGCTGAGTGTGTTGCCCCAGCCAGAGATGAGGCATGTGGTGCCTGCGGCCACACAGCTGGTAGGCAGAGGGACTGTTTGGACAGCTCGGTTGAGCTGGGCTGGTTTGGCAAGCTTGATGAGCATAATGTCATTGTCCAGTGTTGCGGAGCTGTAGCCAGGGTAGCGGATGACTTTAGCTGAGCTAATCAACTGCTGATCTGATTCTGTGAGTGCCAGGTTATGTTTCCCGAGCTGCACTTGGATGCGACTGGAAAAGAGAAGGAATGGCATATACTTTACTGCTACCGACAGGTTATGAGGAACCTCCCCGTCACCGTATGCACTCGCTTCAATGTCACTATCGTACTAGCTGTTTTCATGCAGGTTATCTTTCTCGTCCTGCAGTAGGTCCTGGGGATCCACACTGAGATCTTACCCACTCCCCGTACAAGTGGTGAGTTTCTGCAGGTTTATTTTGTTGAGCTGGGACAAGTTAACTATACAACAGTGCTTTATGCCAGCATTCTGGAAAAAGGCAAATTGCCGTCACCCTCACCTCATTCCTCTTCCTGTTCTCCAGTTTTAGCAAGATTAATGCAATTTATAAGAACACACAGCCCGTAACTCGTTGCTAGATTACCCCATTGTCATTTCAGAAAGTGCTCTGCATTCTCAGAAACATTTGCAGAAGTGGAAACCCCTTATGATGCCTCAGCCCAGCTTCCTGAGTGAGCCACCCGTTCCTTGGTTGTCTCCTGTCAGAACGGAGCCACTTACATATTTGGATCTCACAGCTCAGAATTCCTGCTAGAAGTGAACTGAAAGAAAGAAGTAGGTTATAGAAGAATATATATTTTTTCCACTCACGACTTGTAGCAGTGAGCAGCTGACAGCACCCACTGGCTGTTGATGAGGGAGCCTCCACAGAAGTGATACCCAGAATTCAGGGACACCTGATAGGGGACAGAGTTTGCTGCACAGGTGTAGCCTCCCACGATCTTGTCATCATCATCATCAGGGTTGATGGGGAAGGCAACTGGGAGATAAGAAGTGGCATATGTCAACATCTGGCATAATGAGTCTTGCGCCCCCGTGACTCACTGAAGCATCTCACTTGTAGGCTCTACTTCTACAAAAACTCACGGTAGCAGTGGTGGGCAAGTCTAATGGACATTCATTTGCTGCTCCCTAAAATAAGGTGACCAGACTTAGATTGGCATCTCAGGTATCTGCATCTAAAGCACTGTCTGCTAGCCCCAGAGTGAACATAAGAACATAGAAGCATTCTTGTTGGATCGGAACAAAGGTCTGGCTGTCCCAGGATCCTGTCTGCAGTAGCAGTCAACAGTGGACTGAGCGTAAGTACAAAACAAGTGTGCAGTGATATTTCTTTGGAGCACTCGCCCATAGCCCAAAAATTTACAGCAGCTTTAGGACTTCCTGAGCCAGAGGTGTTTATACTTCATAGTCCTTAAGAGAGGGACAGTCTTTTTTGAAGCTACAGACACATTTCAGTATTCCTGGGTCAAGAACCACTATGAAGGCATTCATTCCACCTTTTGTGAAACAAGCTATTATGAACAGACAGCAGTCAAAAGAAGTTGCAGCGCTCTGCCTTAAAACTTTTGCAAGTTGAAACTGGACTTCACTTTCCCGCTCTAGACTACCTTGCAAACTTGCTCAGAAAATGATCTTCCTTATGAATTACAAAAACAGAAGTAAAAAATACACTCACCAGCCACGCCAACAAAGGTGACCAACAGTATGTATTTCATGATCTTGACACAGCCTCAAGCCCAGACTGGTGGACTGGAAGCGTGAACTGCTAGAAATACATTTTTTGAAACGGCCTTATCTCTAGCCCAAGGTTTTCTCCAGACAAGAAGTACACAGTGGAAAATTTGAAGATCCAAATGCGGGCATTAACAGGGACTGGTAGAAACTACAAATAACATAGCAGTTAATCATAAACCTTTCCTAAGATAGAGAGCTATTTTAAATTATTTCAAGGGGCAGCCTTCAATTTAAAAATACATTTGAGCTTTGGCAGATGTGTGGTTGTTTGTCTGTCTCATTCTCATAGGCAGCCCCTGTTGATAGCAACTCTCAAACCCCTTTGAGGTTCCTCTGCACTGCTGGCGTCATTCTTAAAAATGCACATTTTTACTGGAAGCTGACTATTGTAGGTCATGGACAGTAAGATATTATGCATTTAGTTTGAAAAACAAAACCCAAAACCTCTCAGTGTTAAGTTTGTTAAGTTTATTTCAGCAAATTCCTTTTCTTAGTAATGTGTGTGTGTGTGTTTTTATCATATAGAACATAGTGTTTTCCCAAAGAAAAATATTCAAAATTAATTTGAATAAGTGAGTAGGAAAAAACTGCTCTGTGCCCCCCACCACCTCCCAAGTTAAATTGTTCAAATGTGGGAATGCGCACCATATCTCTTTGAAAGATTTCTCTCTTTCCTAATTTCTCTCACCTAATCCATATGATAATATCGGCCTAAGTATCAAACCATGTTTTTCATTTAGTGTTGGAATGTTCTGTAGATGCTCATTTTTGCCACAAAAGAATTTCAGTATAACATTGATGTTTATGGATATAATGTATAGGAACAAAAATACTGTGAACACAAATAATGAGATCTTCTAAAATCCTTCTCTGAAAGAGTGATAGTTTCTGTCATGACGCCGAGTTTCCTAAAGCTTAATGCATTTGATGAATAATCATTTTCCAAGCAGCTGCCAGCTTCGTCATGTTGGCTCCTGAAAGACGTGGAATAGCCTCAGGTGACTGTAAACAGAAGCTTTGAGATGCTGAAATGGCATGAGAGACTAAACAGAAATCATCATTCTACTCCATTTCTTGATCAATTTTTTGAGAGCCCTGGAGCACTGGTACACACAGTGACACTGTCCAGATGGAAACTTTCCTTCTTGTTAAAGGGCAAGTTCAAGGCCAGGCACTCCTCCAAGGAGCTGCATGAGTTGTCTTAGGCTTTAAACTGGGATCAATGCACAGTTTTCTTACAAGCATGTTTTATCCTGAGAAACAAATAAGGATTAGAAGCTTCCTGTTGAAAAGGGTAAGACCTGTAATAGTACTAAGCATGGCAAAAATTACCAAAGCTATCTAATCCCATCATAACTAAGCAGAGCTAGAACAATTGCTAATCTACAGCAGTGTATAATCTGATCTCTCTGTGGATTTATAATTTCTTTGTTCAAAACATGCCATTGCCACAGAGACAGGCTGTCATCAGATATTTTAAAACTATTTTTCCTGAGCGATAGCTCTAATAACCTGTTAGGAAACACCTAGGCTATGAAGGACAGCTTCCTTTTGCTTCTTTTCACAGGGTTTAATATTTGGTTTAGTATCCACCCCAATTTCAGGAAAATCTTGTAATTCAGCATCTGAACTGGGAAGCTCAACCATACCTGCCTTTATCTCGGTACTTCTTTTGTTTTCCCTTGTTACTTATTTAATCTACTCTGACCTTTAACTGTTCAGTTATTCTTAACAGCAGGAAAGGCATCATATAGGGCTGGCTGGTGATCTCCTTGAAGAAAAAGGTCTCTCTGAGACTCTCTATGCTACTTGCTTAAATCAACAAGAGGACACTACTGACCTCTTCCCAGGCTACTGCCCGAGCTCACGGCAAGAGTCCTGGGTCATAGTTCCTGTGGTTCTTGTGTTCCTAAGTCCTTGATGGCAGACATCTAGTGAACATACCTCACACAAGTCCCTCCCATTCTCCTGTCTGCCTCTCCGGGGCCCCTTCTACGGGCTTCTGTGCATCCCAGAATTCCAGGATGTGTGCCAACAGGGCAGCTCATGGAGCAAACTGATCTCAAATGAAGGCAAAAGGGGTGTTTGTGATGCACAACTCAGAGGTCATCCAGCAGACAGACTGCTTCAGAACAGTCCTTCAGGCCTTTCACTGAGAATTGTGAAGGATGAACAGACTCCTTTGCATTCAGGTTGAAATTGGAACACTTTCTCCTGCCCCTCCTTCCTTTCTTTAAGATGACATATCTTTACCTGAAATCCAAATACCCTCTTCTGCTCAATGCTGCTGAACATTCCACAGACCCATTGTAAGGTTTTTTTCAGGGTCCTTCAAAAAATACACTCCAGGGGGTACATCTCCAGCTGCAAACAAGTCTGTCATTTAATGCAATGATGCTGCAGCAGAATGCTGGAGGCTCCAGGGGCACAGGAAAGAGGAGGATTGGTGACTGAAAGGCAGCCATGTTAGATATTATCAACGGACAAGCAATGCCATCTTGCATTTCTAGAAATCCATATTCCTAGTTCAAGTATTTCAGTCAGCTGTATCATCACTGGACTCAGATAAAGTAAATACACTTGTTCAGGCTGACGCAAGATCCTGGGAAAGGGAAAGCTGGTGGGACCGTGGGCTGACAGAGATAAAGCTTCCCTGGAGCATAAAGCTGAGGAGTTTCTGAAGCTAGTCCTTGTAAATCTCACAGAGCTTGGTGGTGGAGGCACCATTGATTCTCTCTTCCCAAGTCTCTCCTGCCTGGGAGCACCTGGTTGAAAGACACTCCATCTGACCTAGGGACACCAAGTCCCCAGTTGCTGGAGGCCAGGAGCATGTCTGGGGAAGTGTTTTGTATCTTCTGCCCTTGGCATCTGTAAGTCACCGTCAGAGACAGGCTCCTGGTTTACGATGTTCCAGTGCAGTGGTCTCCAAAGGGGGATGTATGCACCCCTGGGGGTGCATAAGACGATACACTGGGGTTTGGGAAGAAAACATTAGAACTTCAGTATTTTATTTATATAATTATCAATTACTAAATATACATATACTGGGAGTGCATGCTCAAAAATATTTTACTGATAGGGAAGTGCAATCAAAAATGGTTGGAGACCACTGTTCTAGTGGTTCCAACAAATACCTTACATGTTCTTTCTTACATTCTGCTGTAACATCAGCCTCCAAGTCTGCAGAGCTTTCGTGTTCTCTCTGGTTTCTTCACTACCAGGACTTCCTTCCTCTTTTGCTCACCGCTGGCTTCCCCCCAGCAAATTAAAATTCTGCTGACACTCTCAACTGCATTTGCCATTTTCCATTTCTCAACCTACACAAATGTGCACCATGTGGTTTCCACCATGACACAGCTGTTGCATCCTGTTCAAAGGAGCCATGGAAGTTAAGGCACCAGTGTGAAGGCTGCACATGTTTCATTTGTGAAGTTCTTTGGCAGTTTCTGCTCTTCTCTTCTCTTCCTGACTCAGTGTGGTAAAGACAAAGCCTCATGTTTCAGATTAGCACACAAAGAACTCAGGAGGATATTTCAGGAGTTGCTGTGAAGAATTCTGAAGTTTCAAACTCTTTTGGCTCTTGCTAATTCCTCCGTAGCTCATTGGCTGCTGCTACACTTGTAAGAGAATGGATTCAAGCCTAGTGCTGTGAAACTCAATCCTCTTTGTCTCAGTTGCTTTTCCAGGGGATGCTGATGATGACAAGATCGTGGGAGGCTACAATTGCCCAGAGCATTCAGTTCCCTACCAGTGTCCTTGAATGCTGGGTATCATTAACAATCAGTGGGTCTTGTCAGCTGCTCACTGGTAGAAATCATAAGCAGGGATTGGGTTGTGTATCTGGATTCTAGTCAAATTTTGCAAAGCCACCAGATTTGGAATATGGTGCCAAGCAAAGGAAGAGAATCTGAGGTGGCAATGCATGGTGTATCTGAAACCAAAGAAGAAACACAACCCTCTGTCTCACTGTGTTACATGATCTTTCCAGTATTCCTGCACTCAGCATTCTTTTCTGTGCATCCTAACATGCCTTTCTGTGCACATTTGCATGTCAATGTGGCTTACTATTACTATTTTGTCCTTTTTCATTCCTCCAGACTTTCTCCAAGAATCTGTCTTCTCCTGAATTTAGGGCATACCCCTGCAGAGAGAGCACAGATCAAGGATCATACTCCTCTGCAACAGGAAATGTAATCTTCCTTCCCTAAGCATTGCTCTAGGTGTCTGAAGTGATCCGTCTATGCTCGCATCATTGCCACAGTTGCTGGCTGAGGATCCACTGGACAGGATGCCCAACTAGCAAGGCTCTCCAGGCTGTCTTTCATGAAATCGTAAATCTCCTAGACCTCTGTGACATATACGCTTTTAATTAGGGCAACACTCCCTTACTCTATCCCAGGTGTCTGCCAGTCCCCATGTGGCACCAAGTTGTTCTAGCCATGGTTAACTGCTGCTTTTCTCTACTGGTAATTTTTCAGCCATATGCAAGTGAGGATGGGACAGTAACAACACAGATGTGAAGGAATACAGTGAACTAGGCAGGAGTGCTGCATTAATCATTCACCATCCTAGATATGATTCAAGAAGCCGTGATAATGACATTATGTTGATCAAGCTGGCAACCACCATGGACTACAGTGCTGACATTCAACCCACAGCTCTGCCCAGCTCCTGTGCCAAGGAGGGTCCTGAGTGCCTTTTTCAAGGTGAAGAAACACACTGAGCAGTGGCTGTGAGTATCAGTGAATGTTGCACGTACCTGGTCACACTTCTCCTGCTCTACCACGAGGTTCATGAAATCATGTACATTTCACTCCTGCTTTGCAGCCTTTCCGTGTTCTGCCTGCAAGTTCCCCAAACTGTCCTGCCAGTGTGCCTTGATCAACAATGCCCTTCACATTTTCTCATGCAGGTCAACGGTCAAGTGTTGCCCTACTTTGCTGGATGGTTTTCACATACAGGTCTACAGGTCTTTCTGTTCACTGACAGTACTGAGTCCCAAGATGAAACCTAATTTT
Source organism: Nyctibius grandis (assembly GCF_013368605.1). Lineage (NCBI taxonomy): Eukaryota > Metazoa > Chordata > Aves > Nyctibiiformes > Nyctibiidae > Nyctibius > Nyctibius grandis. Next base: position 74,215,753 of record NC_090662.1, on the reverse strand, counting down.
CACTGCTCTCCCAGCAGCCAGTTTCCCTAAGGTTCTCCAGTGACTTAGAGCTCCAGTTCTGAGTAATCAAAAGTGCCAAGAGGCTTACCCAGGCTAGATCACCAGCAACATGTGTGTAGGATTCCTGGATGGTGGGAAAGATTCATGCCAGGTAAGCATTGATGTCTGCACAGAGCCTTCGGTCATACACCTCAGGGTACCTCAGGCTGCACAGTGTATGTCAGAGCTTGGCAGGGCACTTAGGCCTCCTCATCTCCAAGTTTTCTGTTCTGACACAGTATCTTTCCAGCAGGGTTTCAGTCCAGGGTGGACTTCACTTGAACTAGCAGGTCCAGCCACATCTGCTGAGCACTGAGTGCAGTAGCAGTGAATTGTTGGGGGCTAGAGGAGGTCAGCAAATAAGAGGTACAATCTTTCTGTATGCTCCCATATCACGACTTGCTGCACTTTGCATTCCCTGGACTCTTTGTACCAGGTCAAAACGTTTCCAGGTGAGATCTTTAATGCTTTTAAATTTTTCTTTCCAGGGTGACTCAGGTGGCCCAACGGTATGCACTGGAAAACTCCAGGAAATCATGTCATGGAGAACTGAGTGTGCTCTGAAAGGTTATCCCAGTGTCTACACCAAGGTCTGCAATAACATTGATCAAATCAAAGAAACCATTGCAGCTTAGTGATATGTTGATGACTGCCTGGTTCCTTGGCCACTACACTCCTGCGCTATCATTCCTCTTAAGAAGATAATAGAACAAATAAAAGTCATACTTAAAGAGCCTTACAGATACTTGTTCTGAGGACTGACAACCACCATACACAAGTGGGGTTCCCTGCAGCCTTACACCAGCTCCTGGATCTTCCTTCCTGTTCTGGTTTAGGTGTGTGTGCTATGAGCAGGACCCTAGAGCTGCTGGGCTAGCAGGCAAGTGGATAGGGAACTGTGCAACCATCTAGGAAGCCTTCTGAGGCAGGCACCTTCTTTTCTTTACTCCTGTCCCTCTTACTGAGAAAGGGAGGAGAGGGAGCAGGTCCCCAGGGAGGAGGTTCCTAGAGCAGTGGAGCAGAGTCCCATTTTGCTTCTGCCAATGGTGAACTTATCATCTCATTGGTACTGTGACAGCTTTGATGGTGGTCATTTCAGCTATGGTGGTAGGTCAAACAGTGATCAGAGACCACAGGCACAGAACAATTAGGCCATGGACACAGCTGTGACCAATGATCATCAGCTTTCTCTTTCACTTCCTCAGGGATATCTGAGGCAGGTGGACTAGGTCCACCAGGATCTAGCAGGTAACACAGACTAACTGCTAGGGAAAGGAAAATAATAGCAAGCAGGTCGGGAAAAGGCCTGTGACCTCATAGCAGTGTAAAGCATGGAAGAAGATCAGTTAAGAAAGGAAGGATGGGGAGTGGAAGGGAGGGGAGGGCCAGGGGCAGCACTAGTTCGATATTTATGTTTATCCTGCTGCTATTCTGGTTTTTGTTAAATACTCTTTTTGAGAAGAAGGAAAGTTATGCCTTCTTTCAGAGTGCCTGAGCTCAGGAACCAGGGAGGGGTCCTGGAGGACTGTGGGTCAGAAGCCCTGGGGGAGTAACAAAGTAAGGAGAGACCATGGTACTGGGGAGAAGGGTAGGAAACTCATGAGAAGAACAGTGGTCCCACATGGAGGCAGAAGTTGATATATGGCCTCAGCCTTTGAGGTGGGAAACAGACTGTGTCCCAGGAATCTTCAGCAAATGGCTGGACTAGAAAGAAAAGGAACAGCCCTGCAAGGACATAGCAGATGGGGGAGATCATATTTTAAAGTATTTATTTAATCCATTTCATCCTGCACTTGATCTCTAGATAGCAGCCAGAAAAACCTCCCCTGAAGGGTCCGTGCACCCCATGCCTGCGTAAACTGGGCCACTACTGGGCAGTTTTAACATCTCCAAACCTAGAAACTGCCTCTTTGCTGTGAGAATTAGGGATGGTGATTTTGGGAAAGAAAAGGGAGGCTAAACAGGGACTGGAAAAAGTGCAAAGGTGGTGAGATGGAAAGTCAGGTAGTCTAAAAAAGCTGGGGAAGGAGTTTAGAGGTGGCAGCCAGTGAGGCTGGCACAGTGAGACAGAATAGCTGAGCAAGGGGAACTTGCACCGGACAGCCAGACACAGCTGGATTAGAAATGGAATTAGAATGGACTGGTTGGGGATGAGAGGTGTGAAAGGAGCAGCACAGGTCTGACTGGAAAAGGGATCTGGGATGACAAGCCTGAGGAGGAAGGATTTCTCTAGGAATTGTCTGCAAACAGGTGGCTCTAGAGAAACTTCCTATACCAGTGTAGGCTACTGAAAGAAACTGGTCTGAGATGCCTCAAATCCACTAAGACTAAAGAGCCGTCCAATTGTAACTGCACACAGTCACCGTTGACCTGGACACAGTCCTAGTCCTGGCCTTAAGTACTAAGCCTATATGTAGCTCTGAAAATGGGCTGCCAGGGCCTTCCTTGTGTTGCAATGGTCATTTTTCTCTCTCAATGTTTGCTTGATGCTCTGTTTCATGACATTAGTTTTCAAGTCCAGCACAAACCTCTGCTAAGCCAGTTCTTATTGTTTCCAACTTTTGTTAAACACTCTTCAGTAGGAAGACTTTCCTCATTTCTTTGGCTCTTTTCCATGTAGGCAGGGTACCTCAGCCCTTTCCTCATTGTCACATCTCTTCTACAGTCTCTTTTTCCCTTGAGGAGGAGATCTCACTGCTTTCCCTGAGGTTCACTGTTAGGCTGGGCTGAATCTGATAGCCTGACAGAGGGGAGGCTGCCACAGCCCCGTGCCCCCTTACCCAAGCTGTAGCAAGGCTGAGAACGTATTCCCAATAGACACACACATATACAATGCATATATACACATATACACAGCCGACCACACAGATCAACATGGACAGATGTACCCTCCACTCACACAAACAGAAATAGCACCAATGGCCTCATCTTGTGTCCCTGTCTGGCTGAACTGGGTGAGTGTTCAATAGTGGGAAATATATGTATACATATATACTACATGCATCCGTTCCATAGCTGTGCTTAGACATTGAGTCTGCCCAGTAACTGCCCCTGGATCCCAGTCACCATGTTTGTCGGCACCTGGACCTATGAGCCCCCAAGTCCTGCAGCCCCTCTCCAATTGCCAGTACACGCACCCCCCCACCACCCCCAATCCTCACTCCAATAGGTGTCTGGGACTCTCCTGCTCCTTCTGGTTGCCACCTCCCACTGGTCTTGCCATTAGAGACACACACCCACACACCTGGAACCCAGGTCACTTCACTTACTTGCCAGCTAGTCTGGCTTTGTGTTCACTAGTGATCACACACACCCACATACCCTCCCTTGCCCCAACTGCTGGCATGACGAACACACGGCCACTCTTACCTGTGGCCCTACTCCAGTTTCTGGTGCTTAAGTTCACTCACTCTGGTCTCTCCAGTTGCTTGTACCTGTGGTCTGACTCCAGTTCCTAGCACTTAGACCTCCATACACAAAACACATGGGCACAGAGTAAACAGTACGTCCCTCAGGGAAATACTTAGAAATGGAATTTAATAAGATATGGATACACTAAGCTAAGCAGGCACAAGTCATAGCCAGACAAGCACACTCACCAACAACTTGTTTACCTGTGACTGGCCCCTTTTATAACTTTATTCCTCTATTTCCCTACATCTATTCTTCCCCAAACCAAGTAGTTCAGGGTCTGATTGGGAAGCTCGACCATACCTGCCTTTATCTTGGTACTTTTTTTGTTTTCCTTTGTTTCTTCTTTAATCTTAAAAGAAAATAGACTGAAATAATTAGACGTTTTGAACTGAAAAACAAAAGGGCTGTCAATCTAGCTGTCAATCTCTTCAGGAGACAGCAACGTTTTATGCAATTCATGAGAGACACACTAGAGGACCTGAGTTCCATCTTCCAGATACTTCCTTCTTTCAGAGAGTCTGCAATCATTTTTTTGTTTCCTGGGACAGAAAAGTTACTCTGAATAAAAATCTTCATCCTGGAACGAGTAATAAATTCTAAAATACCTGACTAGAGAAGAATGTGCAGCCCAGCTGCACTGAAATGATTTCACCTTGTCTCAGAGTTCTTACACAGCATAATCTTAGAATTAGCTCCCACAGTCTCCATAGTCTGTTTCATTTCCTGTCAAGTCTCTGAAATAGTTTCCTCCTCCAGGACTTGAGGTCTAATTATCACTGGAAGAAAAGGATTTTAGCAGGTCTGGCATGACAGACAATAATCAAACTAAAACTCCTGTAGTGTCTCCATGCACAAGAGATGTAGAGATCATTTTAGGACATTCATCAAAGCAGCAGTGTCCCATGGAATGGTCTCAACATGGCCCATGGAAGTGTCTCAAGGTGTCCCACTCTAGCAGTAAGGTGAAAGGGCAAAATATCAATAAATTCAGATGGAGAACTAGCAAAATCAAGACAAGACTTCCATGAAAGATGAAGAATAGGTTGTGAGGAGTGAATGCTAAAAACATGCATCAAAGGATAATCTGTGTGAAAACCATAAAAGAATATAAAGGCATACTAACTTTGGTCAAACTCATTTGCTAACTGCTGTCTTTACTTTGAAAGCAGCACAAAAATTCAAAGAAAAATGTAAAGGATATGGAATGTAATTAAAAAAAAAATGTTCTGTATTGTCTACAATTCTTTGACAAGTCACTGAAACTGTAACACATCCAGCATGGGGCTCAGCCTTGCTAGAACATGGGTAAGGAATAATTTCTCCTGAGAAAACCTGCAGTTGCAGGGTCTAAACAGGAGCCATGGACAAAAGTCCACTTCTCATATGCTAAGTGTCCATGACACTGGACATCACAAAAACTTTTATACATCATATAGAATCAATCATAGAATCATAGAACAGCAGGCTGGAAGGGACCTCAAGGTCCAATCTTTCTTGGCAAAAGCACAGGCTAGACAAGATGGCTCAGCACCCTGTCCAGCCGAATATATTTTCTTTCCTGTCTGGGAAGAAGCTATAGCTTCTCAGGTAATGTCTGTTAACTTGTTAAAAAAGCAGGATTAAAAAAGTAAGACAGGGAACATTCACTACCAAAATTTTTGAGATTCACACTGCTCTGAATCCTTGTACGACCCTAGAAACTCAGCCTTAGGCCCAGAAAGTACAACATTGCCAGGCTCATGACAGAGCATGCCTTTTCTACAAATATATAAAGGTCAAGGGAAGATCTGAATCTCTCTAGAGCTTCAGGCAAATACGGGAGGGGGGATATGCTTACAAATACCTTAGGGACAGGCGTCAAGTGGATGGGGGCAGACTTTTAGTGGTATCCAGTGACAGGACAAGGGGCAATGGGCGCAAACTGAAACATGGGAAGTTCTATCTGAATAAGAGGAAAAACTTCTTTGTGTTGAGGGTGACAGAGCACTGGAACAGGCTGCCCAGGGAGTTTGTGGAGTCTCCTTCTCTGGAAATATTCAAAACCCACCTGGACATGACCCTGTGCAACATGCTCTAGGTGAACCTGCTTTAGCAGAGGGTTGAACTAGATGATCTCCAGAGGTCCCTTCCAACCCCAGCCATTCTGTGATTCTGTGATTCTCTGATATCAACAAAATGGGAAGAAAAAGAGAAAACCTCAGTAATATTGCTTGTTGTTTGGAAGATGAATATCAGGATTACTGAAGAAGATCATTGAAACTAAATATGTGTATTTTATTCAAAGTACTAGTGAGAAAAGAATCAGCTACAATAATGTAAGTTTTTTTTAATCTTACATATCCAGAAAAGAATAGAGTGGTATAGGTTAAAACAAGGCTAACTAGGATCTACTTGGCAGACTAGAAAAAACAGACTGTTCATGAGGCTAATGTCTAACCACAGTTTTTGCTTTCAGAAAAAAAGGTTGGCAGAGTTGCCTTGCTTTTTCTAATTAGGAAGTGAATTAGAGCTTCCAGGAAGAATAAACTGCAAGGAATATGCTTCCCTGATTGGAAAAATGAAGAAATTAAGATATGATTAAATGTGATTTTTGTGCCTCAGCTATCTTGGTCTATCATCTTTGCTTCTGTATAATATATGTTCTGAGTTGCGAGGTATCATCTTCCAGGTATTAAGAATGTCTCTCCAGAATGAAACAATATATGTTTACATTTACTGGAATAAACCCTTCTGAAAAGACAGCCCAAGTTTTATCCACAGATGTAAATGAGTCAAAAATGATTTATGAGGCAAATATTTACAGGTTCTGGCTGACAGATCCAATACCCAGACATGCACGATGATGGAATGACAGACAGTACGACATTCAGCCAGCAACTTACTGGTCTGCAAGCAATCCCACATTTTTGTCAGGAGCTCAGAACACTGCTTATCTTGTGGAAAGGCTAAAGCAAAACTTGCAGCCACATGAATACTTAGCTTTGCTTTTAATGGCTCACCAAAGAGGGTATTAAAGGTGGGCTGTCTCTTCTCTGTTCTCTGCCCAAGCTTCATGGAAAAATCAGAACAAGGGGAGGGACATCAGTCTCTCTAGCCTCTTTTAATTCACAATGAGCAGTAACACACTGCTCTGGGACAGCTGACAGGACGTGCTGACTGTTTTGCTTGCTCTTTTACCTGGTAAGAGACAACAGATCTATCTGCAGCATGGCTCTCATCCAGGCCATGCAGGTCTGGTGTGAGGTAAAGGACCCTTTTTAGCCATCATCTGTACTACTTCTCCTCCCTTTCTCTTTTTCTCTCTCACTCATGCAGGTGCTGGGTTTGGAAACCTCATCACACAGTGGCCAGAAGAAACCCTTAAGAGAGCTGGAGAGACTGTGGACATCTCCTGCTACCAGAACTGTACCACACTTGCCTATATGTTCTGGTACCAGCAGCCTCCAAGAAATGGTCTAAAGTTAGTAGTCAGTACTTCTACATGGATGCAGAACTCTTATGAGGAAGGTTACAGTGAAGCCAAGTTTGAGATAAGCAGAGACAATGATGATCACTCTGTGATGACAATCAAGAATGTGACATCCAAGGATGCAGTCACGTACTTTTGTGCAGCAAGCGGGTTGAGCACTAAGAAAAAAATGCCCACCTTGCCTGAGTGAGAGATGGAGTCTGAAAAATGTGAGACACATTGGAGAGAGGCAGAGGAAGGAAGAAAGACAAGGAAGAATTGGGGGAATAGAGCAGGACTTTTTGGAGGGAAGGGTGACAGACAAAGCAGTGCAGCAGCATCTATCTTCAAAGACAAAGAGCCTTCAGAAACACAAACCCATAGATCAGCATTAAGAATTGAGGCACTGCTGATGTGGTTAGTGAAAGGCAGCAGATACTTCTTAGAATTGGTGTTACAGAAGCAGAGCCATGTTCTGGGCTACTAGTTCCCTACAGACCCCACCACAGCACCAAGAAAAGAGTAGAAAGCAGAAGGAGAATTCAAGGTTCTTCCACATACTGATGATTCACCCAAAGACAGAGGTGCCCAACGAGAGATCGATTGGTGTGGGAGGAGGGCCCAGCCTCTGATTACGGACATAAGAGGATGCACCTGTACAGGTGGGAGAAAACATACCCAGGGGACCAGGCATACCTTCCATTGTGGAAGGGATAGCCCCTTGACAGCTTTACAAGCAATAGTGTGCCCTGTGGCACTTCTATTCACACACTGCTTAATTGCAGGATCCCTCTCTTCCTTACCACAGAAATACATACAGTTCTGAGCTGGACCAAGGCATCTCTTCACAGCAAAAACTCATGGGCAGAGAAAGGAAACCACAAAAAGGTGGCCCCACCTGGTGCTTCCCTCGTGAGGGACAGCTGAAGGCAGAAATTGCCTCCCATTGTGCCTCTGTCTTCATTGATTGCCAAGATGAGCTTTTGATGAACTAATTGCTTTTCTGTGATGGGACTGGGAAAAGTGAGGGCAGAGTATTTGAGGGTTCCCCCTCCTGCCATTGCCTGTCTGTGGTCCTGTTTTTATCGCATAACCTAGGACTTTTCCTTCAAAGAAAGGGAAACAGCACATAAAAGAGCAAAAAGGTATCTTTAAGAAAGTAAGGCTATACACTTGTGTATTTTGGACTTACGTTTTTAGGTTGTGTCTTTGACAGTCTGCTTACCATTGAGCACAAACCAATTTTTTGTTTCATATGCTCATATGGAAGACATAGCATATGAAACACATAACTATCACAGGGAGCAAATGTACTATGCTCCTCACTGATGTGGCAAAGCTGGATATGCTGAAGTGAAACTTACTATTTGATTACAGAAAAAAAAAAGGAGTGGGAAGTGATGAGAATAGCTGGTGAGAGCGAGGAGAGGGAATCAGCTAGGAGCACGTCCTGTAAAAGATCCTCACACTCCATTTCACCAAAATTGCTAGGAGACTTTTGTACTGCCAGGATGGATCACTCTATTTCATGCCAGGGTCCTAGTCTCCTGATCGACAATGCTACATAAATGTTACTTTGCTTCCAGGCTCAGCTCTAAAAGAAGCTAAACTGTTCTTGGCTAGGGAAATCTGGATGCATGACAGAAACTCATGTTCATTGTAGTCTCACCCTGGAAGCAGTGGAGGCTCTGAAGAGACTGCATCTAGTTGCATGCCAGACTTAATCCAGTCTTCCAAAGACACTCTGAAAGACAGCTTCACACACCCTGGTAGCCAATATTCTTCTGACTCCAGGAGCTGCTCAGCAAAGAGTGTAACACACCGTTCTTTGGTCCCAGGGAGCACTCATCTGCTCCTCAGAACACTCTCAGATCCATGATCTACTCGCTGTTCATATCAGGCTACAGCCATACAGCAGGGAAGCACTGGGAAAGCATTGTCTCACATAGCAGAGACACACTGAGTTCCTTATTCTCTGCAGCCTCTGATTTTCTTATATAGAGACCATCTTTACACAGGTACCAGACACATTCACTCTGTTGCCGTCTGGAATTATTACTGGTGATCCAAATGCCCTGTGAAAGTTTTAGGAAAAGTAGTTTATGCTGGAATCATTAACGAATATAAACACCGTGGTGGTAACTTTGGGAGTGACTTTTGGGTTATATTTTTTTAGATTTTTTTTAATTCTCTTTTAATAAATTACCAGTTCCTGAAAATCATAATGTTACAGTCCTAGCTCAGACCTCTTGCACAAACACTGAAAACCAGCTTTATCAGCTCTGGGAACATAACAGAGGAAGGATCCCTTTCTATTTCTCAACTCTTAAGCATTTTTAGTTTATAGTGGCAAATGCAATTTTCAGGCCCTGTGAAAACAAACTTATCAGTAGCCTTCAATGTTCAGCAGATTAATGAGCTGGCTATTGACTGGTCACAGCTGTGCAATTTCCAGGTGATAGTAGAAAACCACACAGATCTCTAGTGGTCATTGCCACTTTGAAGTTCTACAGTCACAGTTCCCTGTTCCAGCTCTGAGGTACAATTTTCTCCTGTGCAGTACTTCTTTTGTCAGCTTGAAGTGGCACTGCACAAAAAGTAGCTATTCTAAGAAGTTTCTCATGAAATAGCTACTCTTCTTCTTGTTCCACTCCCTGTCCTCTTATTTGTTCTCCTTCATCTCCTGCCGTAGAAGGTGGCAGGGGAGCTGTAGCTACAGAAACCATAGTCAAAGGTACTTGGTTTAGATGCTCAGTGGTGACATCTCAGGCACATCTGTGTAAACAGCTGTATATTCATAATGAATAGCAGTTGTCAATAATAGCCTACCTGCAGTCTAGAGGTTATACTGGCTACTCAAAAGATAAGATGATGGAAGGACAGGATGTGTAAAGTCACATCTCTATGGAGATAATGATGCTATACCATGTGATGTGGTCATCCTCCAACTACTGGGAGCGTTTAGCAGAATCACAGAATGGTTGAGGTTGGAAGGAGCCTCTGAAGGTCACCTTGTCCAAACTCCCTGCTCAAGCAGGGCCACCTATAGCCAGTGGCCCAGGACTGTGTCTAGACAGCTTTTGAATATCTCTAAGCATGGAGACTCCACAACCTTCCTAGGCAACCTATTCCAGTGCTCAGTCACCCTCAGAGTAAAAAAGTGTTTCCTTGTGTTCAGAAGGAACCTCTTGCATTTCAGTTTGTGCCCATTGCTTCTGGTCCTGTCACTGGGCACCACTGAAAAGAGCCTGTCTCCATCCTCTTCGCACTCTCCCTTCAGGTACTTACATTCATTAATCAGATCCCTCCTGCGCCTTCTTTCTCTAGGCTAAACAGTCCCAGCTCTCTCAGACTCTCCTCCTACGTGAGGTGCTCCAGTCCCTTAATCATCTTTGTGGCCCTTTGTTTAATGCTCTCCAGTATGTCCATATTTCTCTTGTAGTGGAGAGCCCAGAATTAGACAGAGTACTCCAGGGGTGGCCTTAACAGTGCTGAATAAAGGAGAAGGATCACCTCACTTGACCTGCTGGCAATATGTTGTCTAATGCAGCCCAGGATAATATTGGCCTTCTTTGCAGCAAGGGCACATTGCTGGCTCATGGTCAACGTGCTGTCCACCAGGAGCCCCACGTCCTTTTCTGCCAAGCTGCTTTCCATCTGGGTTGCCCCCAGCATATATTGGTTCATGGGATTATTCCTCCCCAGGTGCAGATTTTGCACTTCCCCTTGTTGAAATTAATGAGGTTATCATTGGCCCATTTCTCCAGCCTGTCAAGGTCCCTCTGGATGGCAGCATGGCCCTGTGGTGTACCAGCCACTCTTCACAGTTTGGTGTTGTCTGCAAAGTTGCTGAGGGTATGTACTCTGCCCCATCATCCAGATCATTAATGAAGATGTTAAACAGAAAATGTTTGCCACCACGGCTGCTATTTCTCAGGCTTCCCGTGAGACAAGAACTGATTCAGAACAGAAATAACAGGACAGATAACCTTGTGTTAATCATCCAATACAGATATTGGGATGGGAGCAGAAGATGAACACTTGGGAATCAATATTGTTCTTTAGTGGAACAACATGAGTGCAAATCAATGGCCTCTAACAAGAACCTTGAGTAGACACAGGCTGGAAGAGAAGGGAACACGGGACAGGAAATAAAGGGAATATACATACATAGGATGGTATAGCATCACTTTCTGCATAGGGATGTGTATTGAGTCTGGCTGGGATGGAGTTAACTTTCCCCACAGCAGCCCTCATAGTGCTGTGCTTTATATTTGTAGCCAGAAAGGTGTTGATAACTCAACAGCGTTTTGGCTACTGCAGAGCAGTGCTCGCATAGCATCAAGGTTGTCTCTCCAAACTGCCCCCTCCCCTGCCCCCGCTTCAGAGACCGTTAGGCTAGCGGTGGGCAAGAGTTTGGGAGGTGAAATAGCCAAAACAGCTGACCCAATCTGACCAAAAGGATATTCTATACCATATGATGTCGTGCTGAGCAATAAAGAGCTAAGAGAAAGGAGGAGGAGGGGGGCATTCAAGCTAGAACACAGGAAGTTCAACCTCAACATGAGGAAGAACTTCTTTACCATAAGGGTTACAGAGCACTGGAACAAGCTTCCCAGAGAAGTTGTGGAGTCTCCTTGTCTGGAGACTTTCAAGACCCGTCTGGATGCGTTCCTGTGTAACCTGCCCTAGATTGGTCCTGCTCTGGCAGGGGGTTTGGACTCGATGATCTCCAGAGGTCCCTTCCAACCCCTAACATTCTATGATTCTATGATTCTATGATTCTATGATTTGTTATTAAGGTATTTGTCTTCCGGAGCAACCGCTATGTGTACTGAGGCCCTGCTTCCCAGGAAGTGGCTGAACATCACTTGCTGATGGGAAGTAGACAATAAATCTTTTTGTTTTCCTTTGCTTCTTCATGTGGCCTTTGCTTTTTCTTTATTAAACTGCCTTTATCTCAACACACAAGTTCTTTTTCATCTTATTTTCTCCCCTCCCTGTCCTGCTGAGGAGAGGGACAGAGGGGCTTGGTGGGCACCTGGCAGCCAGCCAAGGTCAACCCACTAAAGGATGTGATTTTACACATCCTCTCCTTCAATCATCTTATCCTTTCAGTACACAGATATGCCCTGAAAAGGGACTGTTGCTTAATTTTAGGGGTTCATGGTTAGATGTACTGAATGTTTACGAAAATAACTTCCTAGTGTCCCTAAAACAAATCTGTAAATCTCAGGGCATCTCTGTAGTTCTGCCTGCTTCTTCTGTAAACTCTAAAGAAGAATACAGGACTGATGTGATACAATCATTACTTTCCTGTGAAATTCCCCCACTAAAATGATACCATTGTTAGAAAATATGGCCCTAAATATCTCTTGCTTGCATATTCTCGCCTTTCCTTGTCTGAAGTTTTACACAGCTTGGCCCATGAAACCTCCTATAGCAGACATGGAAATAAAAATCAAGGGACTGTCTTTCCTCTCTTCTCTTCCTCTCACACATTTGAATCCATGGCCTACAAGGCTTTTCCTTTTGATAGGTTACAGATTAACATTAAAGTGGGACAAGACTGGTCTCTGCTGGCACGCCTTCGAAATTGTCTTACGAATGTGCCCTGAGCAGATGTTAGCACCACATAGAAACACCCCTTCAAAATTAAAACAGAGGTGATTTGCTTGTTTTTGAATGAAACTCATCATATGGGAGAGAGTCTGTTAGTGGCAGTAAGGACAATAACGGAGCTGTAGACTGGAGGAGACAGAATAATCTTAAATGAATTTTAGTAGAATGGTTTTAGACCCCGAATAAACAGTGCTGAGATCAGAGGCAGAGTAAGACCAAGGCACACAAATAATATCCCACTATTAGTATTATTATTTATGCAGAGCCAGACAAATAAAATCCTAAATGTATTTTTAAAAATAATTCAATCTAAACAAAGACAAATGTCTGCAGTCATTCCCGTAATTAGTGACTTAAGCAGATAGTTTTGCTCTTGTAGAAGAGAGGATACTGTAGGGGCACTTGAGATCACCTGTCCAATATCTTGCCCTCTGTCGTCCTATGTCTTCGTCCTAAATGTTTCAGCTTAGTCGATGTTTCTCTTCCCCTTCCCTGGGACACTAACAACTCTTCCCAGCTGAACAGGCTGTATCAGAAGTTATGGGGTTTTCTGTGATATCTGAAAATGAGAGAAAATAATTTGTGATTTTCCTAGTAGAATAACCTTGTTTCAAATCCTGTACTTACAGCCTAGTTTTTATATCAAGACAGACTGAAGTGAAGCCATTAAAGAGCTATATGAACATGTTTACTGCAGGTACTTGGTCATGTTGCTGACTATGTGTTTAAGTTTTATGTGAGAAGACTAGGCCAGGATGGGCTATGTATGCCCCAAACCTAAACTGGTTTGTTCACGTGTCTGTCTTTCCCTGTATTGCCTCTGTGCGTGCTGGTACACACAGCCTCACTGGCACAGATCTTTCCCTCTTGGGAGTTACAGCATGCCTGGACAAACCTAGGGGGAGGGGAAATACTGTTTTGTGTTGCCATTTAGTTATGTGTAAGGGAGAGAGATAAAAGTATCCTGTTACCTGTCACCACCAGTCCCCACCCTCTTCAGACAGTCTCCAAAATGAAGGCACGCTCTTTACTCCTAGATGAAGCCTTTTTATAGTCAGGGTCACAGGCACCTGGGAGAAGCTTGTACTTCTGCTTCCTGTAAAACAGAGCACTCAGAGGAATACAAACTTAAGAGTTCAGCATCCTACTTGCCTCCCTTTCAGAGCAACTGTGACAAGTGCAGCACAGACCAAAGAGGATATTCACAGTCATGCCAGGATACAAACAGAAACACCAGTCTGTAATAGGCAAATTGCTCTCAAGGCAAACCAGTTACTGTGGGCTTGAGTTCTGTTTATCATCCTGGGGCAGAAGAAAAAAAAGTGGGAAGGAAAGCAGCATGAACACTGTCATGAAGTTAGCAAGTGAAAAATAACTCCATTTAAAACCAGCTAATAAAAGAAAAAAATATTTTTTGTTGTCTATAGGGAAAAAATGTTGGGATTATAAATCCAGGGATAAAAGATACACTAAGAGGTAATCAGGCTATCAAACAGAAACAGCAACGGCAGAGGAAGGATGTGGCCTGTGGTTCCCATGGCAATCTTTCATGGTGACTGGGTGACAAAAAATGGGAGGGCAGAGCCACAGGTGGGATTGTTTTTGTACGAGGTTGTATCGTTGTGGGGACAGGTAATCCACAATGATACATTCCCCAGGAGGCCTTTACAAAAACCCATAGGTACATAAGCTTTGTGGTAGAGCGTGTTAAGACAGCTACAGAGAATTCTGCAGCACAGTGGGCATGTTCTGTCCTGGTTTCTCTTGACAGACCTAGTATGCTAGGACTTGCATCATCTGAGAACTGAGCCTGCCCTCTCTGGAGAACAAGCCAGGAGATTCTGAGACATTGAAATAATTTTCAGCAAACCAGATTGACTGCAGATGCACCTAAAACCTATCAGAATATCTGAAGCAGAGAATTAGTATTTTTTTTCTTTTTCTCATGCAATAATGTTTGCAATAGACCACAAAATGGTTCTTCGTTAATGTGATAAAAGTGTTAGAAAAAGAATTCTGACATGTAGCAGGTATCTTTCAGTGGCACTATATAACATGTGTTGGGGTTTTCTCTCTTAAATAAGCCTCCAGTGTCCACTGACTGACTCATGCCTGTGAGCACAAAGGTTTTCTCTAATCTTAACACTATCTCACTGCAGTTCTTCCTAATGGATATCAAGGATTTGTCTGAGACCAGCCAACTGATTCTTCTGGAGTCTCCTTGTGTGAATTACTTTTAACCTATCAGAAAAATGAATGGGATTCTGAAAGACTATTCAAGATGACTGGCCTGCCATTGAAGGGAAAACAAATGGATTTGTTTTAGTTCAGGGGTACAAAGGCGAACTATCTATATTAAAAGGCATTTGACTATGACAACCACAAAGCAAGTATTGTTTGATTATTAACTCCACAAGTACAGAAAGGAAGGCTTCACAATGCTTAGAGTATAAGACTAACAGTAAGGAAGGTCTAGTTGTAGAGGAATTCTGTTTCTAGACAATGACATCCTCTACCGCTTTGGATACGTCTGCATGGTTTCTATGTCTACATGGTTTCTACATCTGCAAAACAAGAATAGCAGGTAATATGAGTGAGATAACATGGAGATTAGAGAAAGGCTGTAAACCAACTTGAGGTGAAATGTAGACAATAAAAATAAGTATCAAAAAACTCTGGGAAATGCTTTTATAAATGCTACAGATTATACAATGGGATTTCAAGTTGGTTTTCTGCCAAAGACCTTCAGATAGAGATTGAGGGATCTTTGGGGTTCCAGTTACAGTAAATATTACTTAAGCTTCTGCTTACTAAAGTCAGCTGCAGTGCATTCTTTTTCTTAGTTTATGATACAACACTTTGTCACTGTGCCTACCAATAACATGATATTCGGCAGTGGCACAAAACTTACAGTAATAGGTAAGAAATTTTTGGTTTCTCTTTTAAATCCCTTCAAATCCCAGGTCTTCTCTTCAGGCAACTTCACTTCAGCCTTATTCTCCCTTTCATTATTAAACTGGTGTTTTCCTGATGTGCTAGTAACCCAGTCTACTTTGGAGAATAGACTACATTTAGTACTCTAGGTAGGGACGCATATTTCACTTTGAAGAACTGAACGAATGTTTTTTTCAGTGAATAAAAAGCTGTCTATAGAAAGAATTAGGATGAGGAATGGGTTAAAAAATATGTGCATATCATAAGTATATTGTCTTAAATCGACATCTGCAAAAATCACTATTCCCCCAAATTATAACTATACTCCATAATGCTAGTTCTCCTGGAGCTATAAGAGATAAAGGACAAGTCAATGAAAGGCTGTCTGTCTGGAAAGAACTGAGTTACAGTTACGCTTTGGACAGGTCTAGAAAACAAAATCAAGATTCTACAAACTTAAATTACTCTAGATCTTTTCAGGGTAAACTAAAGCATGTGTTAGATAACTGGGAGAGACAAATAAGTGTACTAGCACTTTTAGTTGACAAAACAGAAGCCACAAATAAACACTCAACTTTATCATAAGCTATACTAACAGCTCTCTGCAGCTGTTCAATTCCTTGTTGTTATAGCAAACAACTCTCCACAGCACAGCAAGTTTCTTTCCACAAAACAGACTCCTCGGGATGGTGATAAAAAGATCATTTAGGACAACGGTCTTACTATTTCAGAATAGATGCTAAAAGGCCACTGAAAACGACAGAAACAGAATATGTGCTTCATTTCAAATAAAAGTAGCTCTCAGGGAATGTTTCCCTCTGGGCGACACTTCTGGATTTGAACTCTCTCTAAACGCAGGGGAAAACAAGGCTCCTTCTAAGACTCTGATAACTGATACTGGTATCTTCTTCTCATTGTATTGCTTCTGGAGTCAGAAGAAATGATGCCTCAGGCTTTTGTACCACACCATTCCACTGCAGAGTAAAATTATTACAAGTGATAAAATTCAATCTCCATAGGAAAATGCAGTGATCAACCTGCTTTTTGAAATCCAGTGTGAATCTGAGGTGCCCGAGCTGATGAAAATCAATACACCAGTCCCTCACTGACCATAGTCAATTATGCAGCTAACTTTAATAATCATAGCTAAGAGAACAGAGAAAATAAAAGCAGAGACTTCCTTCCAGGGAAGGAGAAAGGGAGGGATGTTTAGAAACTGCTACAATGGGGAGAGTGGATCAGGGTCCTGTGTCATATATTACAAGTTATTTTGCAAGTAAAAAAAAATACGATTGTTTTACAGGAAAAGGATATTCATTATGTTGAAAGGAAATGAGTAAATTAAGGAAATTAAGCTGTTTAGTTGAAAATAAGCAAAGAAATTACTCTCTCTGCATATGGGAAATATTTTCTAATAGTACACCTCAATAAATAGATAAATGTCTTCTAAAAAACAGTTAAAGCTGCAACAACCAATTCACCTAAGCCTGAAGGAAAAGGGCTCTGGAGAGGTATTTCTGAGATTGATCTCACCTGGTTAGACACACAGATGTGGTGGTGTTTCCTTACAGACCTTTCTTTTTTTTTTTTAGGGGACCATAAGTTAATATACATTTTATTTCTTCTTTTGCTGGTACCACATGAGGGGAGGGTTAGTCCACAGGTTTGGCTCAGAGGACTGAGAGTAGAAGAGAGGTTTTCCTGCAGCTGCAAAACAGTGTGAATAATGAGAGACTGCAGTTTGGCACTGGGACAAAACTCACAGTTCTAGGTAAGGCAGAAGCCAGATCTCCATTATAAATGTGATACTGGTTTAGAGGACAAGAGCATTCTTAATTAACAGCAGAATAATGATCATTTTTCATACAGCCAGGAGGACAGGATTAATGCTTTACTGGTTGCTTATTAAAATGAGATGTGCTAATATGGAAGTGTAGGATTTGCAGGCACAAATTTTGAGATCCTTGTGTCCGTTGCCTCTGTCTTCCCTCCATGGGTACTTCATTAAGGGAGAAAGGAAGAAATAATCCTGTTTGCTCCCATTCTCCAAGAAAATATTATAGAGGTTGGGAACAAAAGATCCTTTTTCGGTCTGTAAGTTTTTGCAGTTCATCTATGTAACAATAAAAAGCAACAATTCAGAGGTAGAGTCTGGATTCTTGTGTCTTCTGAATCAGGCAGGGAAACAGTAGTCTTGCTGGTACTTTGCTCCCGTCTCCATAGATGGTGGGCAGGCTGCCTAAAGTTGCTTTGGGACACTGCCTTCCTCTGTCAGTCCTTTTCACGACTTCTAATTCTCCAAAAGGACTATATTCTTTTTCTCTCAGTGCACTTCTCTATTCTTTCCCGTTTTCCCCATTTGCTTTCTCTGCCTTCTGCACTCCCAGGAAAGGATTTAACATCACCTATATCACAGCATTTCAGAATCACAGGGCAAAATAACCTTTTCCATCTGCTACTATCACATCTGATAGCAAACTGTAGAAATACACACTGGTGCCTACTCCTCTAAGCAGTACCATTTTAAGGAACTAAGTGGCTGGCAAGAAGAGCATAATGACACTGCAGGTTAAAGTCTGAAAAGCGTACAGCTTTTTAACTGCGCTACTTACCTTTGGAGTTGGCACCGTGCTCAGAGTTACAGGTAATTAGCCGTGATTAACCTAAGTGCTCAATGTGGAGGACACTTGAAAATTTCCCTTGCATTAAAGATATGTAGCATATAAACAGATGATTTTAAAATGAGAATAGGAGTGAAAGATAACAAGAAATCATGAAACTGACATTGCCATGATGGGAATGGTCAGAACTGTGGTACTTTTTCTCTTAGGTGGGTGAAGAATGTGTGGCAGGGAATGCATGAGTTTATGCATAGAAGTGATTAAGCATTGTGTCTGCCATGAACACTGTGGAAGATCAAAACAGAATGGGCTGTTGAAAACACTTTTTTCTGATTGTCTCTGCTCTTGCTTGTACCAGTCTCCTTATTCCATTTCAAGCATGCTCATTCTCTGACTTTTCTTTCCAGGAGTTTTATCATTTTCTGTCTGCCTTTTTCACCTGCCTTCCTCTTTGTCTTTTTTTGGTTTAGTCTGTTAAATCTCTCTCATTTTTCTTTTGTGTCCCCTCTGTCTTCACTCATTATCCATTTAGGTTATGAGCCAATGAACTTAGTCAGAGATACTTTTAGGATAGGAAAAATTTCATAAAGCCACGTATTAGAAGGGAGCAGTAAAAGTGATCAACCTCTCTTCATGTCCGCTGGAAGAAAAGCAGAGCAGTGCCAAACCTTCTACAGCATTATCTCCATTACTGTCTAGTTACCTCTTCTGAAGCCTGTACAAGTTCACACGTTTTCACAGAAGCACCCCAGGGATCTTTGTAGAGTAAGCACTGACAATCATGATTAAGGCTGACACCTGAAAGCAAACACTAGGGCTCAGGGGTCAATATCTATGCGAGATAGAAGTTTATGCTAATTCTGCTAATTCTCTCCACTCTAGAAAGGAGGGAGTGATCAGGAAGAACATCTACAATTTATAGTGCCTTACACTGAAAAAGAAGTAAACATTTTCTGTTTGGCTCCGTAGTTCTCTCTGCATTTCTGTTTCCACATGCACTCTGCAGACCTGGTGGGTTTATCATGCTAGACGAGTAAAAAAGGCACTCTAATATGTAATAGTATATGAAAAAGAAAAAATGGTGGCTTTTAGGGTCACTGCCTAGCTTCTGAATAACATCTCATTGTTGCCTTGTACATCCTTTTTGACTGTAGAAGTCTGTTGTCTTTAGTCTTATATGTAGGTATTAAACGCTTTAGGACAGGGCACATCTTTTGGTTTGAGTGTATAGAATCTTGTATCATTTTGGGAAGATCTGTAGTCTAGGATGAGGGCTTCACATACCTAGGATAACCTAAATAATAAATAACATAAAAAGCTATTTCATAGATTTAAAAAAGGATGGCAAGTTAAGACCTAAAGCAAAACTTGTCCCAGGCAGATTCAAGTTAAATACCAAAAGTGTTCTTCACTTCAGACAGTGAGAAAGACTTCCTTTCAAGTCATCTCTTAGACGAGAGGCGTCCAAGTAGGGTATCACATGGCAGTATAATTCTGAACACTGCAATAACCATCTCGTCTTACTGCATCCCCAGGAATGTAACGCAGTCAGTTGAAGATGCTTGTGCCTTGTAACACGGACTCTATTACTACAGGCCTTATAGTACTAGTGGGTACTTTTCTGACTACCTGTTTGCTCAGCTTCTATTCAGCTTTCCTATTCTTCTGTCAGAGACAATACTAGAAATTCAAACACTCATGCATTTCTGTAGCCACACCTTTTATGTTTCTGTGTAATGGGTGAAGACAAATGCTTTCAGTTTCCTGATGTCTACCTTTCTAATAAATACTAATTGTCTCATAGACAGTTGTTAAAAGACCAGATATATCAGGAGTCACACAGCACTAATACAGCACAATTTTAACGGGTTTCTGACTGAAGACAGTAATGGAGGCTCTGGGCCACATTGTTTTCTGTTTCAGGGAAGAACGAGGAAATCATACCTCCAGCTGTGGCCATCTTTTCCCCATCAAAGCAAGAGATCCAACAGAAGAGCAAAGCCACGCTGGTATGTCTGGCCTCTGGTTTCTACCCTGACCACCTGAATCTGATCTGGAAGGTGAACGGTGCTAAGAGGACAGAAGGAGTGGGGACAGATGAGTTTTCCACAGGGAATGGGAGTACCTACTCATTGACCAGTCGACTGAGGATCTCAGCCCAGGAATGGTTCAACCCTCTGAATCGTTTTGAGTGTGTTGCCAATTTTTTTAAGAATGAAACACTGGAATCGATGCACAAATTCATCTACGGTGATGCTGGTGAGTAAAATATGCTGTACAAACTAGAAATTACAAATCAAAAGGGTGTGGGTTATGATGAAACACATCTATATGCAACTTCTATACAGGGTGTTGTTATGGCACAAATATATATGTAAACATGTAGGTATTTGCATATGTCTCTTCATGGGCCTCTATATCTACATTATCACAGAATCACAGAATCACAGAATCACAGAATGTTAGGGATTGGAAGGGACCTCGAAAGATCATCTAGTCCAATCCCCCTGCCGGGGCAGGATTGCCTAGACCATATCACACAGGAACGCGTCCAGGCGGGTTTTGAATGTCTCCAGAGAAGGAGACTCCACAACCTCTCTGGGCAGCCTGTTCCAGTGTTCAGTCACCCTCACCGTAAAGAAGTTTTTCCTCAAATTTAAGTGGAACCTCCTGTGTTCCAGCTTGCACCCATTGCCCCTTGTCCTGTCAAGGGATGTCACTGAGAAGAGCCTGGCTCCATCCTCATGACACTTGCCCTTTACATATTTATAAACATTGATGAGGTCACCCCTCAGTCTCCTCTTCTCTAAGCTAAAGAGACCCAGCTCCCTCAGCCTCTCCTCATAAGGGAGATATTCCACTCCCTTAATCATCTTCGTGGCTCTGCGCTGGACTCTCTCTAGCAGTTCCCTGTCCTTCTTGAACTGAGGGCCCCAGAACTGGACACAATACTCCAGATGCGGCCTCACCAGGGCAGAGTAGAGGGGGAGGAGAACCTCTCTCGACCTACTAACCACACCCCTTCTAATCCACCCCAGGATGCCATTGGCCTTCTTGGCCACAAGGGCACATTGCTGGCTCATGGTCATCCTGCTGTCCACTAGGACCCCCAGGTCCCTTTCCCCTACGCTGGTCTCCAACAGCTCTGTCCCCAACTTGTACTGGTACATGGGGTTGTTCTTGCCCAGATGCAGGACTCTACACTTGCCCTTGTTATATTTCATTAAATTTCTCCCCGCCCAACTCTCCAGCCTGTCCAGATCTCTCTGAATGGCTGCGCAGCCTTCCGTTGTGTCAGCCACTCCTCCCAGTTTGGTGTCATCAGCGAACTTGCTGACAGTGCACTCTAATCCCTCATCCAAGTCATTAATGAATATATTGAATAGAACTGGTCCCAGAACCGACCCTTGCGGAACTCCGCTAGACACAGACCTCCAACTGGACTCTGTCCCACTGACCACTACTCTCTGGCTTCTTTCCTTCAGCCAGTTTACAATCCACCTCACTACCCGATCATCCAGACCACACTTCCCCAGTTTAGTTGCGAGGATGCTGTGGGAGACTGTGTCAAACGCTTTACTGAAATCGAGATAGACCACATCCACAGCTTTACCATCATCTATCCACCGGGTAACATCCTCATAAAAGGCTATCAAGTTGGTTGAGCATGACTTCCCCTTGGTGAAGCCATGCTGAGTGCCCCTAATGATCCCCCTATCCTTGATGTGCCTAGAGACAGCACCAAGAACAAGTTGCTCCATCACCTTTCTGGGGATGGAGGTGAGGCTGACCGGTCTATAGTTACCCGGGTCCTCCTTCTTGCCCTTTTTGAAGACTGGAGTGACATTCGCTTTCCTCCAGTCCTCAGGCACCTCTCCCGTTGCCCACGACTTAGCAAAGATGATGGAGAGTGGCCTAGCAATGACTTCCGCCAGCTCCCTCAGCACCCGCGGGTGCATCCCATCAGGGCCCATGGATTTATGGACGTCCAGGTTACTTAATTGGTCTCTGACCCATTCCTCCTCTATCCTGACTTCTTCTGAGGCCTCAGGGGTCCGGGGCTCCTCAGTACAGCCTCCAACAGTATAGACAGAGGCAAAGAAGGCATTCAGTAACTCCGCCTTCTTTTTATCCTCTGTCTCCAGGACCCCCACCTCATTCATCAGTGGGCCTACATTGCCTCTGGTGGTGGTTTTACCTGCAATGTATTTGAAGAAGCCCTTTCTGTTGTCCTTGACCTCTCTTGCAAGGTTTAATTCCAAGGAGGCCTTAGCTTTCCTAGTTGCCTCCCTACGTCCTCTGACATTATACATCTATAGTTTTTCAAAAATGTCTTCAGATTTTCACAGAGAAATCTCCGTAGTATAAAAAAAATGTATAGTATAATAAAATAGTATAGTAAAATTAATCAGGCAGTATATTGTAAACTGAAACTTCTAAAATTTGTATTCTGTTTGCATTGAAGAGAAATGTTCATTTTTGTCTTTCAGGTTGTGCACTCACGGAAGGTATGTGTGTCTTCTCACAGGCAAATGTCTGTATGTATTTTAATTCCAGTTTTACTGACGCTAACTACAAGGTGTGTGAGATGTCTACTGCAAGAATAACTTGTACTTCCTCTTCTAAGCGGTTTGCATGTTAGATTTAAAAAAAAAAAAAGAAAAAGACTTCAGGAGGGTTGTATGTGGTGCTGTATGTAGCTGTGTTTTGTTTTTTTAACTCTTCTTTATTATTCCCTTTCAAAATAACAGAAGAAATTGTGGAACCTTCCTATAGAGTGTCATTTGCTCTTCTTATCATCTCCTCCAGTTCTTAAAACTGCCTTCTGTTGGGAAGCTGCTTGGTCAGTCATCAGAGAAAAAATTCATACTTAGCCATGTGATTATGACATCAAGATTCAGAATCCGGAATTCTGAATATTTCTTAGTATCAAATTCAGAATACTTCTCATTACAAGTCACATTCCCCTCCAAGCTGCAAGGATACCCATATGAAAAATTACGTTTCTTTCCTTTATATATACATATTTACACACTCTTGTTTTTCACCAATTTCTTTAATGCTTCAGGAATCTTAAGGCTGAACCAAGATTAGGCTGATGTCTCCATAGTAACGCAATTCCATAAGACTGAAAAATCTATAAGAATAAAAGTTCTAGACACCATGTTATTCTGAGCTATATAAAATTTCCCTGATATATCAGCAGCATTCACAAGACCACTGACAATAACGAGTGAAAAAAAATCGCATCTTGTGACTCATCTTAGAGTTCCTAAGAGGGGATTTACATGAACAGCCTATTTTTTCAGTAGGTGTGGCAACACAATGGTTAAATGTTCCGAATGAGGACATACTTTCTTAGCATAAAGCCAATCTCTGTCTTTCCTAGACTTGCTTTCTCTTTTGGTTCTTTGAATCACAGTGTTCTTTCCCATCCGCTGCTATCTCTTGTCAACAGAGCCATTCATTTGGCTCTAGTTCCTTTGTGTCGCTTAGCTAAAGATTTCAAGGGTTATTATTTGATTAAAGCTACATTAGAACTAGTCTCACATAATGATGATAACTCAATACACAAATTATGTTTGATTTGCAGAGTCCTACTTGCGGTACGGAAATTCTCTGAAGCTCACTTACCTCATTCTCTGTGGCAAAGCTTTGCTGTATGCAGTTTTGGTGAGCAGTCTGGTGTGGACAGCCAAGGTAGGCTAGTGGGCCACTTGCAAGCTGAGCTTACTCACAAGTACAAGGATCAGCGGATACAGACTAAATCTACTGTCAGCTGTGGGGTTGTTCTCCAGGTACTCTGCCTGGCCTTGTGCAGGCTAGTTTGAAAAATCACAAGTGATGATTTTTCTATTATTGTTTTTCCAGAACTCAAATAAAATCAATGCTATCTAGCAGAGCAATTCCTTCTCAAAACACTCTTTAAACACATGAAAACAGATGAGAATGAAAGGACAACTTCTCCAGAAAGTAGAGAGGGGAAATATCAGATACATGATATTTTTCTGTAAGCATTGAAAAGGGACTCATGCCTACAGTAAAAGTAATAAGCGGGAGTTCTGAGGAAATATGTGGGATAAATCTGAACAAAGACTTCCAAATATCTCCAAAGAACAATGGGATAAATCTGAACAAATGGGAGAAGTTTAACTAATATCAGGAAATGCTTTTATCAGTAAGTTTCTCAGCACTTGTTCCTTTAAAAGCAGGACTGGGAGATGTATTTGAAAAGTGACCTGGTAGAGTTGAAGGTCAGTATGAACATAATCTCAGTTATGTTTTTGTGTCCTTTTTCAAGGATACTACAGGCAGTAGGTTTGTACTTCACTGGATCACAAACATAGAATCACAGAATGGTTTGGGTCGGAAGGGACCTTTAAAGACCATCTGGTCCAACACCCCTACCATGGGCAGGGACATCTTTCACCAGATCAGGTTAATCAAAGGCCCTTCCAACTTGACTTTTAACACTTCCAATGACAGGCCATCTACAACTTCTCTCGGCAACATGTTCCAGTGTCTCACCGCCATCATCGTAAAAAAATTTCTTCCTTACATCTAATCTAAAGCTACCTTGAATCAGTTTAAAACCATTGCCCCTAGTCCTGTCACTACAGGCCTTGGTAGAAAGTATCTTTCTTATAAGCCCCCTTGTATACTGAAAGGCCACAAGAAGGTCTCCCCAGAGGCTCCTCTTCTCCAGGCTGAACAACCCAAACTCTCTCAGCCTTTCTTCATAGGAGAGGTGTTCCAGCCCTCTGATCATTTTTGTGGCCCTCTTCTGGACCCGCTCTAACGTGTCCACGCCTTTCTTGTGCCGAGTGCCCCCAGAACTGGATGCAGTACTCCAAGTGGGGTCTCATGAGAGCAGAGTAGAGAGGTGGAATCAACTCCCTCGACCTGCTGGCCATGCTTCTTTTGATGCAGCCCAGAATACAATTGACTCTCTGGGCTGTAAGTCCACATGGCCGGCTGACATACAATTTTTCATCCACCAGTATCCCCAAGTCCTTCTTCACAGGGCTGCTCTCAAGCCATTCATCCCCCAGTCTGTACTGATCCTGGTGATTGCTCCAACCCAGGTGCAGGACCTTGCGCTTGGCCTCGATGAACTTCATAATGTTCATGGGTCCACATCTCAGGCCTGTCCAGATCCCTCTGGATGGCATCCCTTCCCTCAAGCATATCAACTGCACCACTCAGCTTGGTGTCATCCACAAACTTGATGATGGTGATGATTTGATAATCCCACTATCAATGACACATTGATGAAGGTATCAAATGGTATCAGTCCCAGTATGGACCCTTAAGGGAAACCACTTGTTACTGGTTTCCATTTGGACACTGAGTCATTGGCTGTAACTCTTTGGGCATGGTCATCCAACCAATGCCTTACTCTTGTAACAGTCCATCCATTAAACCCATATCTCTCTAATTTAGCAGCAAGAATGTTGTGGGGGACCATATCAAAGGCCTTACAGAAGTCCAGGTAGATGATGTCTGTAGCTCTTCCCTTGTCCACTGATGCAGTCACTCCATTATAGAAAGCCACCAGATTAGCCATCTAACACACAAAGTTGTGTGCAAAGATATTAGTTCAGTATGTAAGTAAATAATTAGTAAAGGTTAAGACACTTCCTTGGTACAAAAAGGGGAGAAAGCATGGAGATACAACATGGTCTTTTCTGTTAATGCTCTCAGGAGACACAACAGTTGGGATACTGATAAATATAGTCTATTATTTCCTAGATTATTGTATTTGTTCGCTTTGCTTGTTTTTTTTGTTTATTCTGTTTTGTTTTCAATTAGGCTGGTGGCAAGTTGTATAGAGAGTAAATGAAGAGTCCTCTTCATCATATCAGCAGGAACACAGCAAATTATTTCTGCCTTTCCATAGCAAAGGATCTATGCTTCTGTATAAAAACTTCTGAATATTGTTTCTTGGTGGTTCTCTGTCCCCCTCCTGTTCTTTCCATTTTGTTGTAATCAATGTTGGTTTTTTTCTGTATTTCCATATCATAATGTATCATATCATATCGTATTGTATAGTATCATATCTTTAAAACTAACACCTTCTTAATGCTCAGAGGCTGAGACCCAGCTCCTTGAAATAGGAATAAAGTTTTAGCTGCTTTTCCATTCAAGAAGCATGAGTTGTTTTTTAATTGTGTCTTCTGTAGCAATAATGTCCTACAACACAAGTTCCAATGATGTGTAGTATCATAAGAAACTCGCATTAAAGAACATTCACTGACAAGTCTTATAGGAATAGCTTATCTGTGATGAGTACAGTAGAAGGCTCATCCGGTACTCACACTGTGTACCAACAACCGGAGTGGGCTGCAGGCTTCAGAGGCTTGCACACTCCAGTACCAGCAAATGGGAGTGTGAGCATCCAGGGCCAGCTAGCAAGCAGACTGCATGTCTAAGGCTAGTTTCTGGGAGATCCATAGTGTCTAAGTGTGCATCCCAGTGTGCATGTGGGTGTGTGAGGTAACTGGAGGACTGGAGTTGCTGGGTAGACTGAGTGTCTAAGTCCAGTTACTGGGATCCAGTGTGTGTGTGCGTGTACACACACGTGCATGAAGGAGTGCATGAGGGTTTGTGTCTGTGAATGAGGGGGTCTGTACCAGGAAGTAGAGTGGGGTTGTAGGCCTCAGGGGCTCATACGTCCAGGTCTGTTAGTGCCATCTGTGTTTGCATGTGTGTTTCTGTCTGTATTGATTTTTGTGGCTGGCTCTGTGTACACATATAATTGTATTGTGTGTGTGTTTGTATGCTTATTGGGAACACACACTCAGCCTTGCTAGTGGGTGGACCCAGGGAAAGGGAGCTGCAGCAGCCTTGCCACTATTGGGCTATTGGATTCAGTAACACAAAATAAAATAGTTAGAACTTAAGATTCACTTCTAGCCATCTTAGAGTATTTAGGACATCAACCAACCCATGCCTACTGCACAGCACTATTTAGATGGACAGTGGTACATTTTGTCAGCATTAGGAAAATTAGACTTCCTACGTTTCATCCCAACCTTGTCAATAGTTTTTGTGCCACAGCATTTTTTTGTCACATCTGGGAAGATTGGTCCAATCTTAGACTAAATGAAGAAAAGAAAAATGGGGGTGGAGGGCAGAAGGGGTGATCCTGTGGTTTTACAGTCACAAATTTACTGGGTGCAGAGGAAGGGAAAAAAGCTAGAAGTCTTTAGTCTTTTTTGGTATTGCCTGCAATATTATGCATGTTGCCAGCTGGGAAGTATGGAAGCATCTACACACCAGCACAGCTGCCCCGTCATTTATTATGAAATGTAACCCCCACTGCTGTTACAGAAGGGCCTCACTGCTGCCTTTCTCATCATAGAAGCCAAGTACTAAATAGGCGATGAAGACTGAGTTGCTCTTTTACTCATAGTACAGAAGCTGAAATAAGGGTAAATGTAAGTAAATGCAAGTTTAGACGCTTATTTGGACAAAAGAGAATTTATACATTTCAGAGTGGGGTAAAAAGAAAATAACAACTGTATTTTTTAACTCCTACACAAAAAGAAATACTGGCAGGACATGTGTGAATAGCATTCTATCTATTGTGTACTCCTGTTTAACACTCATAAGGCTCTTCAGAATGTCCTCCTGTACCTTTGCCCACACCCATCCTAATATGTAATTGGGGTGATGCTGGCGTTTTTCTATTGCTAGAGGATAAACACACTGTTCTACTGCATCCAGCACTGGGTAAGGATATGAGATGATGGTATCATGTGAGAGATGCAGCAAGGCTGTGAAAATGAAAGTTTGACTACTATTAAAATGTAACCCTGGGAAGAAGAAGACCGAAAGTAACAGACCAGAGCTATTGCTGAACGGCGTTCAAAAAGCAAGGGCCGAAGAAGTATTCATATTCCCAAAGGTGAAGAGTCTTGTCCATTCCCACCTTGTGATACCTTTATTGCACAATAAGGTTGTCCAGACTGGTGGATCTGTCTCAAAGGAATTGCTTCAGTACCTAGGACATGTCAGAAACACTCCTGAGAATTAGGATGAACATGTGGAGAGAGCTGCTGATCTTTGACTGTACCTATGTTAATTGCTTAGAATGACCTGTACATAATTTAGGTCCATCTTTTCAGTGTTGAAGATGACCCAACCACTCCAGACTACAGAATAGCTACAGATGGTGTGAAAGTGCATCTCTCCTTTATTGTCTCCAACCAGTGGAGTCTCGCAAAAGAAACTGGGTAAATGACTCATTTTCTTGGAAAAGATAAACCGTCAGCAGACCTCAGGCTGCTAGCAGCTAGCATCATCAAGTCAAGGCCTATAACAAAACCAGTTTGCAAACTAATTTCAAAGCTACCATTTTCATGAGCTCACGTATCTGTCAAAAGGCCAGAAGGGACCATTAAATTACCATCTTGATATCTTGTATATTGCACACCAAAAATTTCATATAATTAATTTTACTTTGCATTGAGATAATAAACAAATAAAGTAATGATGGGAAGACTTCAAGAAGTTAAGAAATCACCTCCTTTCTTGGTAATTTGTTGCAGTAGTTTAGCACCTCCACTCTTGAGTAATTATGCCTTATTTCAGTCAGGAGATATTTGATAGAATCATAGAATCATTTATGTTGGAAAACTTCTTTTTTTACTTCTCTTCCACCTTATCTATCGCCTCCTCAGTCACCTGCTTTTTCTCTTCCACCTCCTCTGTCAATTTCTTCTTCTCTTATTCCACCTCCTCTGTTGCCTCCTTCTCTTCTCTGCCTTCTCTGTTGTCTCCTTCTCTCCTTCCCCCTCTTTTGTTGTGTCTTTCTCTTCCCCCACATCCTCTGTCACCTCCTCGGTCACCTCATACTTCACTTTTTCCACCTCCTCTGTCACCTCCTTCTTCTCTTAAAATCATAGAATTGTTTCAGTTGGAAAAGACCTTTAAGATCAAGTCCAACCATTAACCTAGCACTGACAAGTCCACCACTAAACCATGGCCCTAAGCACCACATCTACACATCTTTTAAATACCTAAAGGGATGCTGACTCAACCACTTCCCTGGGCAGCCTGTTCCAGTGCTTGACAACCCTTTTGGTGAAGAAATTTTTCCTAATATCCAATCTAAGCTTCCCCTGGCACAACTTGAGGCCATTTGCTCTTGTCCTATTGCTTGTTACTTGGGAGAAGAGACCAACACCCACCTCACTACAACCTCCTTTCAGGTAGCTGTAGAGAGCAATAAGTGCTCCCCTGAGCCTCCTTTTATCCAGGTTAAACAACCCCAGTTCCCTGAGCTGCTCCTCATAAGACTTGTGCTCTAGACCCTTCACCAGCTTCGTTGGACATGCTCCAGCGCCTCAATGAGGCTTCAGCACCTCAATGATTTTAGCTCCCAGAGAGTAGTTAATGTTATGCTCTTCCCAGCTAGATCACTGTGCTCTTGCATGGTAAAACAACTTCTTTGTCTTACACTTTATTGCTTGTTTTTGCATCCAAGGTTTGCACAAATCATTTCTGCTACAGATCATACATGAAGCTCACACTGAGTCACTTTTCCAGCATACCTGCTAAGTCTTCCTGAGGGACTTCATTGCCTGCTGAACCCCCTTGTCATTCTGTAGGTTTGGCTTCTATTTCTTTCACCTGGAAACTACTATGATGAGAGACTGTATGAATATGTCTTGGCATTACTAGCTACATATATACTGCTGAGAAACATGACAAGAAGTAGCAAGGGCCAGTGGGGAATGAAAACCAGGAACCAAGGTGACCACATCTCAGGCAGTGCATTCACTAACCAGGGCACAGTCCCACAGCACCTGAACACAGCAAGCAGAGTAGGATGCAGGGTTCATCAACAGTCCTAAGCAAGGCAAGCAGTGAACCAGGTCCAGGATATGTTCAGGAAGTCCGATCAGGAGCAAAAGACTGGACTGGACTGTAGTCCAGAGACAAGACTGAAAAGAAGGCTACAATGTGGAGTCACAGACTTACAGAATAGCTGAGGCTGGAAGAGACCTCTGGAGGTTATCTTGTCCACCCACCCTTCTCAAGCAGGGCCACCCAGAGCCAGTTGCCCAGGACCCAGGCAGCTTTTAATTATCTCCAAGGACGGAGACTCCACAAGCTCTCTGGATAACCTGCTCCAGTCCTAAGTCACTCTCACAGTAAAAAAGTATTTCCCTGTGCTCAGAAGGAATCTCCTGCATTTCAAGTTTATGCTCTTTGCCTCTGGTCTGTCACTGAGCACCATTGAAAAAAACCTATTTCTGTCCTCTTTGCATCCTCCTTTCAAGTATTTGTGCACATTCATGAGATCCCTGGAAGCCTTCTCTTCTCCAGGCTGAGCAGTCCCAGCTCTCCCAGCCTTTGAGGGATATTCCAGTCCCTTAATCATCGCTGTGACCCTTTGCTGGATTCTCTCCTGTATGTCCATGTCTCTCTTGTACTAGGTAGCCCAGAATTCGACACAGGACTCAAAGTGTGGCCTCACCAGAGCTGAGTAGAGGGGAAGGATCACCTCCCTTGACTTGCTGGCAATACTTTGTCTAATGCAGCCCAGGATACCATTAGCCTTCTTTGCCACAAGGGCACATTGCTGATGCATGGACTCACGGTTCAGAGTCTATCCAAGATATAGGACCAAAGACATGACTGGAGACAAGCTGCAATGTGCATATGAGGGGGTTCATCCAGAAGATAAGCTACCTACAACATAGTTACAAGGTCCATTCAGGAGGCAGGACCAGAGACAGGGCTGGACATAGATCAGGGAAGAATTGAAGGCCCAGGTCTAAGCCTAAATGGAGATCCCTTACCCATGGGCAGTGGGTGGAGGTCCCATATGAGCATGGTTGGGGACGTTAATGCCCACAGGCACACTCAGACCCTAACAGAAAGTATCACAGAGTGAAAGTACCACTCAGAATGAGACTTTGACTACATCTGTCCTGTTCTCACTCATTAGGTGATTCCAGGATGTGCTGAGAAACAAAGCACAGAACACTGCTATCAGGGAGGCCTACCTAAGAGTTCCAGACTACATCCATCAAAACTGTTATAAACCTTTACATCCTTGTTACATACACAGTGGGAGGCTAGAAGTTGATTGTCACCCAGATAACAAATGCTAATTGGCTTCAAATATGGAGAAAGTCAAAGAGATCAACCTGGTATGACATGACTAGGAAGGCCAATGCTGACTTATGCCAACCATCTAAGTTAGAGGAATATTTGAGATGAGCTCCTCAAGATAAACACATTAGTGAATGTCCAATACTGTAGAAGACTGAATCTGAGGTCCACATTAAAATCCAGGTGACCAGCCTGGACTTAGGTTGGAGTGAGCATACTGTTCACCTGAGTCACAGCTGCACTGGGGGGCTCGACTCATGTGTTTGCTGTACAGTGTGTGTGTGTGTGTGTATGTGTGTGTGCATGCACATGCCAGAAATCTTAGAATAGGAATTGCTATTTACTCACTATACCCAGCCTACTTAGTAAATATATTTTAGATGTTATGTTATTGAGTGGTGTTTTCTTCTTGTGACTACCTCGCCCCTAAATCACCTCATGACAACTCTGCACTCTCCCTTGTTAGTGCACCAGTGCTGTTTAGCTTCCTACTAGTATTTAGCATCTGTATGATGTGCTCATACCCATGTCAGTGTCTCTCTAGTTTCACAGCCATTTCCCCTTCCTGTTTCTCATCAGATAGATACAAATACAAGATTGGCTTGGTGAGTGGTGGTGGATCACAGGAGACAAATAACACAGTACAACTCTGTATACAGAGGTACAACAGCCCTTCTATCTTTCCAGATGTCTCTGTAATACAGAGACATGCAACATGGCCAAGACGATACATTTTCTAAAGTTCAGTGTGTATAAGCACAGGCTCTTGCATTTTCAAAAGTTTGTCCTCAACTACTAGTGGTGGAGCTGAAGGAAACACTGGTTTTGTATGAAGCTCAACCATTGTGGGAACACTGGTGAGACAGTGATGCATTCCCTGGGAGACCTTTACAAAAAACTTGCCGAGAAGGGATAAACTCTGAAGCTTACACTGAGATCATACTCCTGAGGAGCATGCCCAGCAAGAACAGGTGAACAAAACAGAGAATCCTCTCCTCCTGATATGGAGAAGTCACCCACATAAAAAAATATTTTTGTCCTGTAACAAAATCCTGGCAGAATTCCTGTTTGTCTTCACATGGGAAGGTTTCTAGTCTAGACTTCATCGCAGATTGTGTGTGTAGAAATACATTTTGCTCAGTCCATCACTGTTCTATATATATTTTCACCATTACAGGACAGTCTCAAGCAGGACATCCTCTGAACAAAAATCAGCAGGTTTGTGGTCATTAATGAGCAGTCACATGCCAACCATATTGCTTCATGTAATGTCCTTCTTCTCCCACATGCAGCCTTGGAAGATTGTGTCTGGTTGAGGGATAAGGAGAAACGAATACAATATCATCATAAGAAAAAAATACTAATTTCAACATGTTTACAAACACTCTTCTTGCTATGAGAAAGCACCATGTCAGGTAAGTGACTTCTAGGAAGGAGACTACAAGAAGGTCTACCTTCCCACTCCCATATTATCCTTTTGACAACATACCCAACAGGATACTCCTTAGGATGTTGTCCAGGCTAGTTTCCAGTTTCCTATAAAACAACATTTACACCACTTCTTTTTGGGAAGTGGATTCTGTGGTCTACTTGTTAGCTCTATCAGTATTCCTTCAATGTCTCCTGTGAGCATCAGTCCCTAGGGTTGTCTCCCAGGATGACACATCTCCTTCCTGGATTTTTCACATGGGATGTTGGTATTGCTCCCTCCCATTTTTGTTATGGGGAGGGTATATTTTGAGATAGTCTCTGTAGTATTGTGATACATATTCAGCATTTTGGTCCTGGGACCCAGGTAACAATACTAGATAAGGAAAAGAAGCCTACACTTTTAACAAAGACATTACACTGGAATTTTTTTTAAAGACAAAAATAAATCTTTTCTATGAAAATTGGGCAAGAAGGAAATCAGGGGAAATAGCTGCAGGATGGGTGAGTTCAAGAAACTCAACTCTTGTTTAGCACAGCTTAGTGATGGCAGAAGGGGGAGAAATTCACTTTTTCTGCTTTTATGTACAGAAGGTGTCTCAAACTGAATTCTGAAACTAAGACTGAGAACAGGACACAGAGATGGAAAGAGCTACTTCTCAGATAGGCTGCATTCACTACATACAGTACCTCTTGAAGCAATATACCATCTGTTTCAGCATATTCTGCAAAAGAACAGTATTTTCTAACAAAGATGAGAGCATAAATGTCCCCTCCATTTGTGACCTCATGAAAGGTAGGATATAGCATGATATCATACGGGCTTTTTGTGCATTTGAGAGCTTCTAGTGGCAAACAATTCTGGTACTTATTCAAAATATTGTGCAAACTCACCACTGTACTTTGGACAGGGCACCCAGCTGACAGTGCTTGGTAAGTTTCCTTAGGTATTTTTGTTTCTTATTGTAGAATATTAATTTGTTGCAGAATAAAATGCTAACACAACCAATAAAATGTGCTAATGGGTTGATTTAGGAAACAGGGTTAAAATGATTCATTATCTTGGCAAAAGGCAGCTTAGAGTAATTGTTAAATCCATGTCTACTGATGTAAAGAAGGAAAAGAAGTCTCTATTACTAAGCACATTTATAAAGTAAATGTTTATCTGGATTCAATGCGAGATCAGAAAAGTAGGACAAAACTATAAAGTATTCTTCAATTTTACTGTGATTCCTGAACTCAAAAGCATTGGAGATAACAGAGTATTTTTAAAAAGTAACCACTACATGCCTTCATTAGTCTTACAGTCTTCGCTTGGCATTCACTCTTCATATTGTGTTAGTCTAGCAGAACCTTTCAGTATGACCAACACAAGTATTCTAACATTTTTGCATTCCAATTTAAAATAAGTACAGAAAAATCAGGAAGAGGTAAAGCTTTAGAACGTATTTC
Source organism: Nyctibius grandis (assembly GCF_013368605.1). Lineage (NCBI taxonomy): Eukaryota > Metazoa > Chordata > Aves > Nyctibiiformes > Nyctibiidae > Nyctibius > Nyctibius grandis. Next base: position 74,181,667 of record NC_090662.1, on the reverse strand, counting down.
ATTGTATTTGCCTGTGTGACTGGTGAGAAGAGGAGCTCTCTTCCATTTCTGGTATCTGTCATCTAAGCAAATGCTCACACACCTCCTAATAAAAAATAGGCTGATTTCTAGCCAAAATAAATGCAGAATTCACGGGTGGTAGAGAATGAAACAGAACACTAGCCAGAGGAGAAGTAACACCCTTTCGGGAGAGGCATGGTAGCTGCTTTTGATCTCACTGTGTTTTTACTTGAGATTAGCTTGGTGACGGCACCAGGCTCAGAGTGGCAGTGAAGAAAAATCTGGTGAATAGATTAAAAATCATCTGTCAGTTAATGCATTTGTTTGTTTGAAAATGATCTGATGATAGATTTGAGGGGAACCTGGCATATCCTTTTTAATATCATTATCAGAAGATAATGATATATTTTTGTGCTAGAGGACAGACAGGTATAATCCCATAAAATGTTGTAATTTTTCCTGCTCTGTACTTGTCACTTCTTTAATCTCCTCAAAACACTTCAGAACAGGAGAAAATATCATATTGAACAAAGAGATTTATTTGGTATTCTGATTGCAACTATTACTTATGTAGTCTCATGGCTGTTTCAAACAAAAACGAGAACTGTTTTCTGAGAGACTGCTTTTTACAAAAATGCCTTTATGGGTCTCAAATTCACAAAGCGTGAACAAAAGGAGCACTTTTTGATAACCTCAACTAAACAATTTAATGTCCCTCAATAATTCACATAAAGTCTTAGCATTTGCTTTCCCCCTAAGGGAGGAATTTGAGTTGATTTCCCCTTTACACAAACTCACAAAACACGGAGTAACAATCTTAGTCTTTTGGAGTTCTATCTGCAAGATTTTATCAATTTTAGCAATAATTTTTAGCTGTGCATACACAGAGCCACTGCAGTTTGTAGGAGGGGCCAAGCTGATTGTTGCAATTAAGAAAATGTTTACAAAGTGTGTTTGAAATAAAACAAAGGAAACTCAGAAAGAATTTTGTCTTTCAATTATTTCTTTTTATACCTATATTTTCTATTTTAGTCAAGCCATGTTTAAGTTACTATGTGTATCAGTGAGAGAGATGATCAGTTTTACAGTTTCAATTGTTATTTTCATAAATAATTTTTGCCACATTTGCCCTGATCACTGTAAAAGACCATCTAGGTAATTTTTGTTTTTGAAAGATTCATGGAAATAGACAAAGATACAGAAGAAGGAAAAAAAAAAACAAAAAACCACAAACAGGGTGTGAGTGGGGGAGCCCTTAGAAGAAAGAAGATGATGTTTTGATTCTTGAAGTAAAACTCATAAGCTGGAGATAACTTGTAGATCAAGGCACTAACACTCTATTCAGGAATTAAAAGATAGATTAAGGGACAAATTAGAACTCTAGTTTTGTATTTTATGAGGAGGAGGAAGACTGGTGGCAAGGGACTGCTGTCTGAAAATCCAAGAAAAGGACTAATATACTTGAGAAACAGCATTTGAAACAAAAGGACAAAAGGATATCATCTGAAGTGAAGGAAGCAAAAAAGGTTGGTGAGCAACTTCTGTGGCAAGTGTGACATGGAACAGGGGACAATTACCTGTTAGCACAAGCCAGGGGCCCAGGGTCCTGAGAACAGAAAATAAACAGCTCCCCACTCCTCCCAGCTGGTGAACTCCTGTGTCCAAAATTTCGTAGATCACAGAAGATGGGGAGGGGAGACAGAGAAGAGAGGAGCTGATGGAGTCTTCTTTGTCCTCGACCCTTCAAAACCCTAACACTGTTACAACAGATACGTACTGTTTTCTTACAGTTTCCCTCTCAACTTCAGACAACAGACCTCAGTGACTACACTGAGTGATAAGTAGAGGCTGAAAGCAAAACTGAGTGCATCTGTCAATTCTCTTTCACCCTTCTTGACAAATGTTTTTGTTAGCACATGCCAGAGGTACTGACTTTCCTGTGGGAGCCAGCATTTGCATATCTGAAGAAACACCTCCCAAGAAATGTGTATAGTGGGAATTTTTTGGGTGGCTATAATAAAACTTTGCCTTGAAAAGAACATCTAGCTTTGGATCCTTCATCACTTAAAGCAGGCAGAACATTAATTACGGGAGAGGAGAAAACAGAATTTGTGGGTTAAGCACCTAATCATTGTATGAATTATAGGAGGGAGGGTGCATGGTTAAGGGATTTCTGATTAGGTAGTTCACAATTCTGCAGAATTAAGTAAGGGATGAGGGCAAATGTCAGGCTGTGTGATTACACTTCAGTCTGCTGGACTGTGAAATGGCAGGATATATGATGGCAAGTGGCCTAAAAAAAAAAGTCATTGTCTGGGACACTTAACAGTCAGGGTTTTGCTAAATCCCACTCCTAAAAGCAGTATCTGTAGATTCATGGGGAAGAGGATGCTTAACATCAAAACAGATTAAATGAAAATATTTTTTTGTTAAGCTTGAAATAAAGGGAAGTAAAGAGAGTGAAGGACTGCAAGGGAAGGATGAACAGGATCTTCCCTGTGGTCCTGGTATTTCAATGCTGTAGCCATTACCTAAGTGAAGTAGCATACTGCATCTTCAGGGGCTAGTAGAGCTCTTTCAGGGGTGCAGAATCTTTCAGGAGTGGCTTTTCTGGGTATGGTAGATTAGGAAACAGAAATTTTGTGCCAATAAGGAGGAGGAAGAGAGAACAAGCTCCTCAGAAAATTTTTATATGAAGGTCAGCAGTAATACTGTATTTTGAAAAAGGAACATGGCCCACTGTTCTAGGTAGGAAAAAAAAAAAGTGCAGAGGAAGGGTTTGAGCCAGCAGAGCTTCACTAAGAAGGCTAAAGATGGTGTTTCAGGAAAGACAGGTCAAGAAAGAGGGAGGTAGTAAGGGCTGTGAAGAAGAAGGGGACAAATTAACCAAATGAATTATTGTTATTAAATTTTCCCTGTGAGTAGAACAGTTTGGTGTTAATTTGTCAGATTAATAAAACTGTGGAGAAAGCTAGCAAGCAAGCTTAATGGCATAAACTGAAGGGAGTAAGAAGGATGAGACAAGACCGAAGAAGAAGAAACCTCAAGTCAGAGAAGTTCATTCTGGAAGAATATATACTGCCTCTACAATGCAGAGACTCTACTCAGTGTTCGCTGAGTCTACTGGTTCTGTTCCATCAGAAATGAACTGTGTGACTGACCAAATCTTTTCCCCAGAATTAAATTGCCTACAGAACTATAATTATGATTCTCTCTTATTCCTACAATCTATCTCCCACTGTCATATCCAAATGGAATGTGTGTCCATGAAAAAGAAAAAGGCAGAAGTAGGACTGGGAAGGATGTATTGGCAAAAGATGTGGAGGCTGGAGGAAAAGAAAGCGAGGGTGGGTCCTAATGAGAGAGCCTGGATCTTACAATGTATATCATGATTCCTAAAAATTGCAAGGATATTGATGTCAATATCCAGACAATAAAGTTCTTTACTAATGACAGAGAAATGAGGAGTTGTTTTTATGCTGTGATCCGAATCACCATTAGAAAACAATGCACAGTATTTAATAACCAAATACTACTTAGACTGAGATACCTTCTTTTCAGCACACCTTTGGCTACTACTCTGCAAAAAAAAATGGTATTTGAAGGTTTAACATGGTTATCACTGGACAGCAACCTAGGACAGGTGTGAGTAGATTTGATATTGCACTGTGAGGCTGTGCTCTGCCAATATCCAGTATTTTGGAGAAGGAACAAAAGTAACAGTTCTGTGTAAGTGGGAATCATGAAGAGTGTATTAGGTTGTGCAAGGGGCATGATTCTGTGAGTGTGACAAGGATAAACAAAGAGGGAAGTCTTTGGATTCAGATGATGTGTTCTTTTCCCAAGATGCTTCATTATTCACACTCTATAAAGTTAGGGTAGACTAGAGCACAGCAGAATGGAATGGAAAGCAAAAAATAATTCCACCTCTGTCTGGAACACGTTAAGATGAATATAATCTATAAGGACATTTGGTGAAAATGGCTGCATTTTATCAAGCCTATCAAAAAAGCCTGATCAATCTTGTTCTCACACATAGACCATCAGAGTGGTTATGGCAGAGCTTGGTCGAAGTGAATGGGGGAGAAACTTGGGGATAGGTGTTTTCGAGCAGACAAACTACATTTTGGAGGACTGACACAACTAAACAGTTTTACATAAGAAAGACATATGGCAAGTACCACAGAGTTCCTTTAAGATTCTGGAATAAAAAGAAAAGGAATTTGTGTTGGGACCTAAATAAGTAGAATCTAGTGATCCTCACTGGGATTCTCTAGGAGAAGCTAGAAAGAAAAGAGCCAGGCAACACGGCACGTTTAAGAACAGGTAAGCAGATGGCAATTGTGGTGCCAAAGTGCATTTGTGCATGAGTGAACCAATCTACTGTGGTCTGGCTCTGGTGAAAATTGATATATTGATGAACAAAACCAGTTTGCAGTTGTAGATAGTGTGATATTATCTGTGCATTTCCTAACTGAGAGCATTTATGCTTTCAGAAGGTAAGATCCAGATACCATTTTAAGAGAAAGAGAAATGACCTGCACGTCCAGCTACATGAAAACCGGGAAATTGCCATTTTTCTCAAGTTAGGTGCAGGCAGCCTAGTGCTGACACTGAACTATAACACTGGATCCAGGAAGTGAAAATATAAAACCAAATGTTAAAATGTTAGTTTCATTGAAATGAATGATAAAGCTTCCACTAATTACAGTAGAGTCAAAGTTCCACTCTCCATTTTTAGTTTCAGTCTGGTTTCTTGTGCACTATTTAGAGTCATTGAAGTTATTTTTACCATGACATCTCTAAGCTGTCTACCATGCTGTCTGGCTATTCAGATTTCAGAGGTATACACTGGATTCCTAGCAGATAGATGGGGAAAGAGAAAAAGCAGAGAAAGAGATGGTCAAATGAGTGAGAAAGATAATAAAAGGAAAAACTATAAATGCTGATGTGGAAAATAATTCTGTAAAGTCACCTAATGAGAGTGTAAGAAAAGATAAATGGGAAGAATTTGAATTAAAGAGGGTATATCACAAAACATTTTGTAGCATGGAAAATATTTATACATAAAGCACACACAGAACCACAAAACTCAAGCATTCATATTTTCAGACACAAACAGACTTTTGGCAAGAAGAAGTATTGTTTAGCGTTTAACCCACCCTTGTTTTTTTCTGATCTCATTTTTTTTCTGCATTGCCATGAGTTTATGCAAGTAAAAAATAGGAGATAATTTTAATAGAAATGATGGAGCTGACAAGTCCTCTGACATTGGCACAAGAAACACAGTTGAAGTATCATTTGCTTCTTTTCATAGTCCAATAAACTTGTGTCCTTTTTGGCACTGAGAGAAAACACCAAGGATCTAGCGCACTTACTTTTCCTCAAGCAGAGTGGAAATGGTATTAGCAATGTAGAATCAAGGCTTCATAATTTAAAACCTTATTTTGCTCAATAGGTGTGTAAGGTGTGGGATTCATTACTCTATTATTTCTTTGTGCTGTGTTTATGAGCAATACTTTGTGACAGGAACTAGGCTGACTGACTTGGGTAAGAAAACATGGCCTACTATTTCTTTGCTAAATAACAAAACACATTCACTCTTGGTTCTTTTGAGAAACTGTAGGTTAAAGATTTTGCAGGTTATAGGTTAGGGTGGGTCAATTTGTTTGCTTCTTTATTTTTTTTTAAACTGTAGTCTAAGGAGAAGGAGAGATTGAGGTGAAATAAGGCAAGAAATTTCAGAAAAATCTTGACTTAGGACCTGAAGAGATGCACATACACAGAAACAGATAAAGACTATTAATAGAGGATGAATGCAGAGGATCAGTTTGCCCACTGCTCATTGTATAGCTTAGCACAAAAAAACAGAGAATTGAATTCTTTTTTTTGAATTAGTAAGCTCAGCTATTTGGTCAGTATCCAGAGAAAAAGTTTTGTACTTGCTCTGTCCTTTTATATTTTAAATCCTGGAGCCACATTCTGTTCAAATAACCTATTTATTTTTATTTAAATGACATATATAACATGGCATATTTAGTACATACTATGTTGGAAAGACAATTAAAATTTAATGTAAATATAATTGTCTTTTAGACTGGAGATCAAGATCCTGCATGCTCAGCACTATAGGTCACATTGAATCTTAAATTCAGCATCCAGTGTCCAACACATATATTTCCACAAAAAAATACATGGTCTGATATTTAGAAGTACGACGGTGAAGGCTCTGGGCCATATTGCTTTCCGTTTCAGGGAAGAACAAGGAAATCATACCTCCAGCTGTGGCCATCTTTTTCCCCATCGAAGCAAGAGATCCAACAGAAGAGCAAAGCCACGCTGGTATGTCTGGCCTCTGGTTTCTACCCTGACCACCTGAATCTGGTCTGGAAGGTGAACGGTGCTAAGAGGACAGAAGGAGTGGGGACAGATGAGTTTTCCACAGGGAATGGGAGTACCTATTCATTGACCAGCCAACTGAGGATCTCAGCCCAGGAATGGTTCAACCCTCTGAATCGTTTTGAGTGTGTTGCCAATTTTTAAAGAATGAAACACTGAAATCAATACACAAATTTATCTACAGTGATGCTGGTGAATAAAATATGTGTGGATGTGGCGGTCATCCTCTGTAGGCTCCTATATCTAGAGTAAGCAGTCATTACTGGAGGCATATTTCTTGCCAGTCTACTACACTTAACTCAGATCTGTCAGTCCCCAGGAAATTGAGACCAAGCACAGGAACCCAGTCCTGTTCTCCAAACTTGCTACGAGCCATGTAATTTTCATTCCCACACCCACCCTCTATTATACAAGTGATTGTACAAACACAGCATTTTAAAAGAGGTGCCGATACATATCTGGGCTTAAATAATATCTGCTGTTTCTTCTGTTTTGAGACTGTATTATCTTCAAAGGTAAGTTAAACCAGTAATTTTTTCCTCTCTTGACAGTAAGTTTATCTATACATACACCTGTGTATGCAAAGAGAGATGTATCTTGTGTGTATGTGTCTCAGTGTGTCCTGTGTTTGCTTTTGTTGGCAGGCACAGCTACTCATGCCTGTATGCACAGGTGCAGGATTGTACATGTGTGGGCACATGCATTCATGTTCTTGTTGAATATGCATGCATGGATGTGAACATCCAAATTATGTCTACTTTCATGAATCTTTCATGAAACCTTTCATGAAATCTTTCATGAGACTGGCTGCTAGAACTCAACATTTCAGCATAAAAATATCACTTAGAGTAGTAGAACTACCTGTAGCATAAAGATGTATGTTGATATTCTAGCAAGCATTTAGAACACTTTGCCAAGTCGCTGACACCACATTCTATGGTATGTTATCTCCTTAAATATACTGCAGAAATACTATAAATTGTATTCCCATGAGAAAGACTCCAAACCCATTTTTATTTGATGCCTCCAACTTCTCATTCTTCAGACCGATTCCTAATCAGTCATACCAATGCGACTGTGAAAAGCCTGATGCAATTACTAGTTAACATGATATTTTAGCCAAGGACAGCCAAGTTATAACTTGTGCAAATGAGCACTGAACAAGTTATCCTAATCAGCAGAATGAGAAAAAATGTCATTGTCTAGTAAAGTTTTCTAAAGAAATGCTTGTTTTCTCTGTTGCTTTTTATTTATTGCTTTCTCCCTTATTTTTCAGAAAACTATCAGAGAAGTGCTACAGCTCGTAAGTTTGTGTACATCATGCTCGTTTTCAAGAGCGTTTTGTATGGAATGTTTGTAATGGGGCTGATGCCTAGGTCCAAGGAGACAAACAGAGTTCTACTCTGTACAGATTTGTCCTAACTCATTCTATCTGTACAGGAGACCACTTTGGACAAAATGATGTCTTAAAGTTGATATTTATATAAATCCACTTCTCTACAATTATATTGTCTCTCTCATAATTTTTAGGAGAACAAACTAGTGAGAATGAAAGGGTGGGTTTCAGACAAAAAGAGGGAAAGAACCCCAGGGAGATATTGCACAAGACAATGAATGAAGTGTTATCAAAATATGTGGTCTTTTTAAAGAAAAGAGTAAAAAGGAAGATTAGGAAAAGTAAGACAATAAGAAAAATAAGAAAGACCAAGAAAAGCAAAGGAGGAAAGAAAAAAGGATGCAACTCAGAAAAAAATAAGAGAATCCAACCTATGGGGGAGGAGGAAGGGGAACTAGGGTGTGGTTCTTTAAAGCTGTGTTTGTGGGCATCATTTCTGTGCAGCATAAACTGTAAAACCAAGGGATTACTAGTCCTGGAGAGTGTTTCTGGAGATCTTTCATCCACTTTGCATCTCGCTAAGCTGTTACCTTATGGCATAAATTAAACAGTTGGTAATTCAGAAGTAGCTCACATGGGAATAAAAGGGGAACAGAGTCATACCTTTTACATATAGATGTATCCTAAACAGAGGTAGGAATAACGCAGGCCAAGATAAAGGAGTGTTTGTGGAGCTTTGGAAGCAGAACATCTGGGAATGCAATAGCAAGGCAGAAGGAGTAGGAGGCATAGAGTGTAGACTCTGAAGGGAGTTTCTGTCTAGCACAGCCAGGGTCCTCAACAGAAGGGGGAAATATTTCTGAAGGCCTCAGCAGAAAATGGTACCTCAGAAGCAGAGCAGGTGACATGCCAAAATGTGCTTGAAAATATCTCTTTAAGGGAACAGCAGTTGAATTTTAGCAAAACAGGATGTGGTTTGACATTTACTCAAAAAAACATTTTGATAATGCATCAGCTTCTCTTACCACAATGCCACCCCAGCCTCTCAGGATGAGGCACAGGGTGCAGCTCTCTGTTCACCGTATCACAGTTGGACAGAAATAGTGACACATACAAGCCTTATGAAAGCTGGTGGGTTTTTTGTCTCGTTATCACACAATCTTATTACTGAAGTCTGCAGATGGGCTTTGCATGTGCAGCTGCTCTTTCTGTTCTGCAACATACAAAAAACGAAAGACCTGTGGGTTTGGGGGAGTTGCTGACCTGCTTTTACAAATTAAAAAAAAATGACACACTTTTTCTAGTATCTCAAAACAGCAAAGCAAGATGATAGAAGTCATATGCTTGTAAAAAATTTTTGATGAAGGGGGCACTTCTGGAGGTCTCTCCATCTAAATTACTGTTCAAAACAGGGCTAACTCCAAAGCTAGATCATGTTGCTCAGAGCTTTGTACAGGTGATTTCTGAATATCTTGAAGGACACAGATCTGACAAGATCTCTGAGAAATTTGTTCCACTGCTGAAGCACCCTGAAGAGGAAGTATTTTTTTGTTATGTCTAATCAGAGTTTATTTTGCTGCAGCTTGTTCCCACTGGCTTCCACTAAGACTCCAACTCTGTTTAGGCAGTTGGAGTCAAGCAATTAGCCATCCCTTAACCTTCTCCTCTCCAGGATGAGCAAAAGCAATTCCCTCAGCCTCTCCTCTTATGTTTCTGCTCTAGTACCCTGATGATCTTAGTGTCCCTCTGCTGGACTCTCTACAATGTGTTGATATCTCTGTTTTACTAGGGCTGGGGCAGGGCAGGGGTGTGTATGGACAGTAGAGGTAGTATTCCAAACACAGACTCAAAAGTCCTTCAACATGCAAACTGCATCCTTGCTAATGCAATCAAAAATATAATGAACCTTCATTGCTGAAAGGGCCTGCTGCCTATTCATGTTCAATTGCTTTTCTGCAAAGCTGCTCCCTAGCCAGTCAGCTGATATTTAAAAGATTCAGATAAAGGTTCTTTCACCTTTTCCCCAGATGTACCTGCAATTCAATAACTCCTTTCCTAATGAGGAAATGCTGTGTAATAATCAAAAATTGAAATTTTCCTTTGAAGATCAGTATGTTTATGCTGCATATGTGGTAATATAGATATTCCTTTGCCCTACAGCATTTAATTTGACATAATTCAGAATGGGATAAGAAAAATCTCAGAATGTGGATGCTGTGTCTAATTATGGAATGTTCCCATTCTACATCCTTTCTTTAAACCTTTCCAAAACCCTCTGACTGGAAAGACATTATTATTCTTTATTTCAGACCTAGCAAATTATGCATGTAACTTTTACATCTCACAAGGATTTTGCTTAGTGCTTTCTTGCTTTAGGACAATTTGTTGTATTATCATTGTGGAATGCTTACACCAAAGAGTACCTCATGCTACAACTAATCCCACTGCATCAATGACACTGTCTGGGAGAATGGTGGTGCTGGAAAGGCACTGGTAGGTCTTTTTGTGTGAGACACAAGACTCTTAATTTCAAGCCTGAAATATTCCATCAGGGAGAGATTATATAGTAAATAAAATTACATTCACATCCTGCTTGTTCATCCCTCTACATTTTTGTCTTCAAAATATGGGTACTTTCTGGAGCAGTGTTCATATTAGGGCTTAGCTCAAAGTCAGAGAAAACTACAAGACTTTGAATGAGAAACATCACAAAATTGCCTGGGAGAAAAAAAAAAAAACAACAAACCTCAGAACTCATCCACAGAGAGAAGTAATAAACTGGATTAATATAGACTGTGTTGCTGCTTATTAAGCTGTGAGAGAGGTATAAGTATGAGGCATAAAGAGATAGGTGTGACACACACAGGGGGGTTGGAACTAGATGATCTTTAAGGTCCCTTCCAACCAAACCATTCTATGATTCTATGATTCTAAGTAAACTGGATAGTCAGAACATTTCTGATTAAATGGAAATTACACATTATTTTTCTTGAATGTGAATTCATTCTAAATTGCATACTGCTTTGTACTATCTCCCTTTCCTCTTTATAACCTCCATAGACATGTAACTTTTCAGGACTGTGTCTATGCACTTGCAGACCATGGTAGTGGCTGCTCTTTTGTCATTTTAGTCAACCTGTGGCATATTAGTTCTGTTTAGCTTCTATTCTTATGTCATCTTTTGTTCAGGTCCCTTCTCATTACTGTTGACAGTCTAAGTTCTACAGATTTCTTGTGATTACGGTAACCTTTCCAAGCACACTGAAAAGCATTGTGGCTTTCACTGCTTGATAATATTCAGAGAGCAATGAGAGTGCACATACGAGTCACTATCTCTAAAGTATTTCAGACTTAGACATATTTATATTTCAAAGTAACTGTTCTCTGTCAGGTAAGAAAATGGCTTAGGGGTCAATAATTTGTGGCTGTGTAGATTGCAGTTTCCATTTCCTTTATTTTATGTCTGCATTTGGTTAACGATCTTTATTGATTGTTCTGATGAGATAGAGAATAAATGGCTGATCAGGAAAAATGAGTTTAGCAATTAACTTACACTTCAAAGACCTATTCTCCCTCTTGTTCCAATTCCTTAGCAACATCTGGTTTGTGAATAGGCTATTGGCCCACATACCCTTTTCCTGTGCTGAGAGTGGCTCCCTTCTGAGGGAAGATGCCGAAAAGGGGAGAAGTTTATGTAAAGAAAGCAAGTGACTTTGAAGTGTTGTGTCCAAACTGCTGGCACAGAAATAGACAGCTGAATTGTTCATCTTCACAGATAAAATATCCAAATAGAAGTCTGCAATGTTTAACCGGTTAGCTTTGTATCCAGTGTGAATATCACCCTCTTGTTCCTGATTTGCACCAATGGAATAATAGACCAATTGCAGCCCCTTCCCTGGCTGCTGCAGATACCAGCTCATATAATTGTGATTATCATTTTGACTGCATGTCAGAGTAGCTTTCTCATCTTCTTTCAGCACAAGACTTGAGGTTTGGGTGATTTCAGCTCCTATAAGACAAAGCAAAACAAAACCACAGTAAAACGAGTAAGCTACATTCTCCCAGCAGCAGAGCAGTTACCATGGCTCTACAGATTCCTTACTTGCTCCAAAGAAGTACATGGCCACACACCAAGCTGTCCACATCCTCATTTCTGCCTCAGTAGTCCATGAGCATGCCCCTATAAGGGACTCATATAGGTCCATTTCACATGTTTCTCTTAAACCAATAGCAAAGATCTCTGTAACAGCTAAATCTATGCTGAAGACCAAGCCCCTTCCTGCAAGAAATTTCAAGCAAGCGCTTTGTTTGAAGTGTATCTGTTGAAAACACACAGAAAGTTTCTATCTGACTCAGGTGGAAGTTTTTCTTATTCTATCAGACAGGATATTGTCATATATGACAATTGTCTTTTTATTTACCCTTGTATGTTTTATTTTACCTTCTGATATTTTGTGCCCAGAATAAACCAGAAAATGTTTAGTGTATTGGTGACTGCTGGAATTTTTCTTTCTGGAAAAAGAGCAAATGCAATACATATGCTCAGACCTTTATTTTTCTTCCTTCTCCACCTGTCAGAACCAGCATGCATGATCTTGTTTTGGGAAGAGCTTTATATGGAGCCCTGATGTAGCCTTAGCACACACCAAAAGTGAAGGAAACTTGGGTTGTTCCTGAAGCAAACATCTAAGAACTTATTTTCTCTTAATTGTCCCAGCAGTACCTGTACCAATTATAAACATGACTTCCAGTATTCAGAGTGACACCACTGTCTCTGACACAATCTTTTAACCTGTTAAGACTGATCACTGTCCTACCATGTTTTTTTGGATGCACAATGGGTACCATCACAGCAGTCATATTTGCCATCTATAGCTTTGAAATGAGGCCCCAGAGACCAGTGCCAAAATCAAACCACCTAACATCTGTGCTACTGAAAATATTATTTCTTATTTAAGTGAAAGGATACCATCTGGTGGAATTAATGGGTATTTACGGTGATCCTTAGGGGCTGTATTTCTCACAGTTCTCTATTATTGCATTGGCTGAACTGCATGGAAAGGGGACTGGAACTAATGCATCAGAGATACTTTTGTCTGTCATTAAACTGGTGACTGTGAAATGCTGAATTGAAAGTGTTGACTCAGAAATACACAACTTCTTTATCTGTAGGAGAAAGATGTCAGAGCTGACATTGAGAATGGGGTTTCACAAAGCCAACATAATGCAGCTGAGGAAGGGAACTAGTGTGTGAAGTAGCTGATGAGGTACCAACTAGTGAGGCAGATATGCTGTAAAAGGTATAAGATCCAGGTAAATGGGCTGGAAAGGGAAACATCCTTTCACACAGAATACATAGTCAGAGTTTTCCTCCAGGTTTATGTGGGACTGGGGGCAGAGGAGTGGTCTACAGCAATATAATAGATAGATAAAACATTCAAGGAGAATATCTAGATTCAAATCCCACATTGTTGTTTCAAGCCAGGATCTAAATCCAGACAAACGAACTCTCTACTGTACTCTATTGTAGGGTATCACAAAGTGATTAATGACAAATGTTTTTTTACTGTATAAAAAAATACAGATTTATAGACTAGACTTCTCACATGGGATTCTATGTCTGATCAATAAATATTTAAGTATTTAATACAAAGTAAAAGAACTGAAAGAGGAAATTCTGACCCACAACATCCTGCTACACACCAGTGGTTAAATCAAGGCCAAAGCAAGCAAGGGGAGGAATAAAACCTGGTCTGCTAATTTCCACCTGAGTATTTTATTTCTAGGACTACTAAGTGTGGGCAGTTGGAGGGAGAGATCTCATCACTTAATCCTGGCAGTGAGTTTGTTGGGAGGTTGGACTTCCTGATGAACTTGTAAAAATAAAGGTATCAAAATGTCTTGCTGTGACTCTGAGCATAACATGACCTGGGTAATCATCAGCTCAATGCTGTCATAGGCTTACTTTCTTCTCAGTGGGAATGAATGTCTGCAACATGGGCTTCATGAATTTGGTATCCAGGAACATATGAAAGCTACATCTGAGGGCATATAAAGCAGTTGTTTTGAAAAACTGCAGCACTGTTATCTGTGGGACCAGACCACTGAATGTTGCGACATCCTAACAGCCTATTATACAAAGCTGGACCACCATATTCAGATATTCTATGCTCTGTGTACCTAGGATACATATGAACACATTTATAGCCATGTCCCATAACTGCACCGTTCCCCACAAATACCATGATTATCCTTTTAGTCAGTTATTTGGCGATTTCTGTGAGACTCTGAAACTGTAAAAATGTGGAAAAAACCTATTATTAGCAAGGTTAATATTTACAAGAACAAAACATGATGGGAACTGCTTCAGTAAATACAAATACGTCTTTTAAGAAAACAATAAAATATTACACTTCCAATTAAAAAAAAGCTTAGCAAAAATACTACTTTTTTTTTGTGAAAAATGTTTATTTGTTTGAATCCCCTAACTATGATCCTGTCAGGAAAAAAGCAAAGAAGAAATGTAGAAAATGCCCTTTTTTTTTCTAGATTCCTCCAATTTATTTAAAAATTGGTGTCAATTTTCCACCTTCCAGTCATAGGTATCAAGAACATTTTACATGAGAGATTACATACTCCTGTCTGTAAGCCAGCTGTGTTGTCATAGAATTTTTATTTGAAAAAGATATGATGATGCCAATTTAGTACCATTTGCTTGTTCCATAACCTCTCCTCCAGTCAGTTCCATTTCAGACAACACTTCTGGTCAGGACCAGTTACACAAAGAAGGATTTCGGTATGGGTTTCAGCACGGATTTTGTCTGTTTCATAGCATCAAAACACAATGAGAAATAATTTAGCTCATCTGCAAGGGTCTCCTAGCACTCTTCAATGATAGAATTTTGAATGTTACTATTATTCAGGACTGAGTCACAGGTGACTGATGAGTGGACAGTGAGGTGGATTGAGAACTGGCTGAATGGCAGAGCTCAGAGGGTTGTGATTCAAATTTCTAGTCTGGCTTATGCCAAGTTCACTTAGGGCTGCACATACCACTTCCCCCTTTTATTTTTCAGACAACTTTAATATAAGTAAAAAAAAAGATATATCACTGTTTTGTTCCCTTCTGAGCATAGTATTTCAATGGTGTTCTCTTCCCCGTTCTCCATCTGATTAATTCCATCCTCTGATCTAACCGTCTCCTGAGGCTAAAGAATTCCCATGACTTCAATCGTAAAAGAAACATCATCTCAAACCATCTTTTATTCCCGATGGGAATAAAACCTAGGCTGCCAGGGATCCAAAGAAAAGACTCCAGAGGGGACAAGAAATGTCAAGAGAAGACTCCCTTCTAAGTTTCCCTTAGTGTTCCTATGGTCAGACTCCTTAACAGAAGCCACTGTACTCTGCTCCCGTACAGTAAAAAGTAACCTGATAAAAAAGTAAAAAAAAAGAGTAAAAAAAAAGTAACCTGGTAACAAAGACCCTGTGGAACTCAGTTCTTCACCAGCAGAAGAGGGATACAAGGACACAGTATAGAATTACCAAGGAAATTTAGTCTCTCATATTAGCTGTGTGCATAGCGGTGCCCCAGCCTAATGCGTAGAGGACCCTGATATAGAGGAAAGCAGCATTTATATATGTTACAATACAGTTGTGTAGACCAGTCAAATTCCTCATGTTAAGGAACAGGCAAATCAGTTACTATTGCTTGTGTAATCAGTGTGTGCTTGTCCTATGCAGGATCAGTATGTGTTTTCTCATGCAGGTGGTGTAGACGTATGGTCAGTGGTGTGTTAATCTTCGTTGTTCTAACCCAATGTCCTGTGCAGATGGAGTGGTTTTATACTGGATTCTGGTCAGTTGCTGTTTGGCCATGGTTATATACCTGGTTTCTTAAGTCAAATCTCCTATTATTTTATTGTCAGTATGGAGTGTTCCTAGCTGGTAGGAGCTGGCTTGGGTTGGGTCTTCAGGTCACATCGACCCTGAGATAAAAGCCCACAGCCTCAGGTAGTGTTCATTCTTCTAAGCAAATCATATTGCAGTTAGTGCCTTGCCATATTGCAGTTAGTGCCTTGCCTTTCACAAACCCTACCAAAGATCACAGTCTTTCCAGCCTGCCAGCTCATCTCTCAAGGGCTGTCTGCTAAGGTATACAAGGAACTGATCTGGAGGGAAGAAACACAGGGCAAACTTGTCCCGTAGAGGAAACTGCCAAGCATGCTCAAACACTCCTCAGGACCGATAGGCCTGTCACTGGTGACCAGGCCAGCAGTTCCTCCCAGGATTCTGGTTTCCAGCCTAACTGAAGGCTGGACTTTGGAGAAGCTAGCTTTGGAGATGATCCAGGCAGGATTTGCAAAGACCTTTTATCATACTTACGACATGCTGAGCATAAGGAACAGTGATTTTAGTTGTTACCAGAATCTCTGAACTCAAACACAAACCACAGACACATAGAGTATTACTGAGCACTATAATAAAGAGCAGCACACTTAGTCCCAGCCTCTGGTTTCCTGTACAAGTTTGGATTGCCTGGCACACCATCCAACAAGCAAGGGAAGACTGCTGGTCCGTCAGGCTGACCCTCTGCTCATAACTGTGGGCATAATCATCTAGAATAGCTGTAGGAGAGCACTAGACAATGATGCCGAGGTCAGGCCATGCTGAAGTTTCTCCCAAGCACTCCTGGTAGGGGTTTACATAGCATCTCAAAGTGTGCTCCAACACCGGAGCTGATGAGCTGTCATTTGGCTCAGAGCCCACCACCAGTTAACATGATAATGCAGACACAATGTGTCTGAGGTACAATGGGCCACAGGAGAGAGGAGGCAGCCAGAGCTGCCTGCAACACAGAGTTCCTGTCAAGACAGATTGCACAAAAGGACTGCCTACTAGCCTGTCAGGTTAGGGACCATCCATTAGTTTGAACTAATTACAGAAAAATGGTTTTGGACTTCTCAACTTTCTCTTTAGCTCCTGAGCCTGAAAACTCCCCTACAATATAGCATTTCCCTCCATCAGTCATGTTTTATGAATTCATGTGTCATTCTTGCAGAAAGACCATTAAAATTAACTCTGAGCATTCCATTAATAGTGCAAATGCTGCTAAAGCAAGCCTCACAGCTAGCAATGCACAAACAGCTGTTCTGCTTACCATTGGGTGAGGTCTGAAAACCAAAACCATTCTCTAGCCCAGAACCCAGTTTACTATCTGCCTACAGAGGCCTCTGACTGTTTGTTAAAGAGGATTTATCTTGTTCTGGAACTCCTGCTTAGACTCTCAAGACCATTGCTAAGCTGTTCCACCACAGAGTTAAACAGATCAAAGGTGCCATGTCAGCTTGGTCCTTGACCTCACAACGAGGTCTCTAAGCTTCTACATTTGTCTCAGGAACAGTCTTGTATTTATCTGAAGTTCAGCTTTTTCTTGAAGCTAATTTCTTTTTCTGAGCCAGAGAATACTTAGTCAAGGATGCAAACTGTTGCAGTTACAGACAGAAATCTTTCAACCACATCCATGTTCAGCTTGTTGATTATGAAACCAGAAAGCACTTCACCACAAGCAGGCTACATTAGCTACTGTAGGAGAGGTATCCTTTTCCTCATCTGCATTTTGTGCACAGACAAGCTGACTGTTATGTCCTCCTCTCCAAGCAGCCACAAAATCAACCGTAAAGATGCAACAACTGTACCATACATCTTGCATGCACAAATACTATATATATTTTTATATATATATATATAAAAATACATTTATTTGGGTGCCCTCGCCAATCTTGCTGCGAAACACAGCACCAAGTTCATCATTTTTGCTTCCTTTTCTACAGCTGTTTATTGTACACTTGATTATACCTTGTCAAAACTGTTACTCCTTTTATGCAGGAAGTGAGCTGCATTGCCTGGTTCTGTATCAGCAGCATTAGAGTTTCTTTCTTTGCTTTGTTGAGGCGTAAAGAGAAATTTAAACATAGTATGTTTATTACTAGATCAATGGCATTTTAAGAAGTAAATGAAGCATGAAAGTTCAAGCCTGCATCAAAGGCAAGATTACAGCCATGTCAGTTGTTCTCTCTGCCCAGCACTTTGGAACCTAATGAACAGGTGCAGACGAGATCTAACTACATACTGATCTCAGAAGCATGACTCTCATTGATAGACCTTGAAGAAGTAATTCCATGACATTTCCCACAAAATCTACTGTATTTCTAGGATGACATCTCCCTGCTCTTGTCTGTACAAGGACTGAATTATTGTCTCAGTAATGCTAATGGGATCTGAGAAGGGTTCCAATCAATGTCTGTATTTTGGCGAAGTAACATAGCCTTGTGTCATTGGCAAAGACCTGGAGTTGGCCTTTTCTGAATGACACTCTGCCTTTAAAATCCTCCCAAGAACCTTTTTGTACCAATCCAGTGGTCACTAAGTAGGAGAAAAAGCCTTTAGAAGAGCCAGCAGGAGACTGTCAACATGAGAACCGGCAATTTGTAAATATGTTTCATGAGAGATCACTAGTGTTTTTTCTAACAACAAATGCAAAGCAGGATCTGCAGGGCAACGGTGCATCTCACCCAGCAACACAACAAAAAGCACCTCCCAGGCAAGCAGCTTGCAGCTCCTCCTAGTAACAATGCACTCTGTCACTGCAAGGAGACTCCAATGTTGCTGATACAGAGCTGTGTGCTACAGCTCACTTGAATAAAAATGCCTCATTCATGCTCAAACTGAGCTGCATTTCACAGTGGTTTTTCTTCAGAACTCAGCATGGCCTTCCTTTTGCACGCTTCACATGACTTTTTTTTTTTAAAAGGAGGTGTGGTGTCTCATCTAACTTACTGGCTCTGGAGGTGGAATCCTGATGCCCTCTGCTGATCTTTTTTTTTTTTTCTGTCTGAAAAAAAAACCATTAACACTAGCTGAAGGGGCTTTAGATCATGTGGCAGAGGCACAAAACGTTGAATAGATTTCTAGTCCTAGATCCCTTGTTTTTTAAAGTGCTTAGTCTAGGGTTCTCCACATCTTCCTGTATGCATTTGTACACCAGTTATCACAAAAGGCCAAATCCTTACAGTATCATGGTGTTACATTTGTTTGCACCTGAAGATAAATTCTCAAAATGAGCTTTGAGATGATTCTTTTCTATGGTTCTGACTGGTTAATCAAAACAAACTACATATTAATCAAGAAAAAGCTGCTAAAAGGTTGGGGGTTTTGTCACTGTGGTGGCACCTATTCAAGACTACCCTGACTTAGTCTCAAGTCACCATAGACAGTCCAAATGAAGTTAATCAGGATGACATTTCTCTACAGCAACTTCATTCACTGAAGAAAAGTTGGCTGTTGTGTTTTAATGTTCCAAGGTTGTTTCTGTGTCACCAGTTACAACTGCAATTTTCCAGTGTGTAAAACCCAGAGAGATGTCCTAGGAAAGGAATTGCACTTACAGACAAAAATGTAATTATTGTACCAGAATTTACCACCAGTGCTAGCTTTAAGAAAAATATGACAACAACTTTAGAAACCTAGTGATAAGGACATTAATGTTGCATTTTTCAGGGAGCAATAAGAGCAAGGGAAGAAGGCCATTTCTTTCCACAAGTGAAGAAAAGGAAGACCACAAGACAGGCAGAAGCAGCATCCTCACTGATAAGTCCCACAGTACCCAAGTAGGGCTGGTGACAATGAGAGGTTCCATCAACTGATCATCAGATAAATACAAAGTGACAAGTCAGGTCCATGATCCATCCATGAACCAAACCAACAAACCAGAAAACAACAAAGGTAAACACTAGGCACTACCTACAACATAGCTTAGACAGGGAATGTGTGCCAAGGTTTGAGCTTAAATACAGCTCCTGGGGCCATGAACTGAGATTGCATTGTTGGAGGGTGCAGGTGAGCCTTTTCAGGGCAATTAAGGCAACTTATTAGTGCATTCAGGACCCTGACTGTCTTGGTTGAAAGAATACAGCTTCAACAAGCATCATTTTAACTTCTTTAAAAACTAACTTAATTTTCCACAGCATAGCATCACACTGTTCACTAGGATAATGCTGACTTTAAACAGCACCCATTGCTTCAAGATACTTTCTGCAACACAGAGAAGCCCAGCAGGGCACTAGTTAATGATTAATCATAGTCACTTAGAATTCATGAGTATCCCTGCAATGCTAGTGACATGGTAGGTAGTGTCAAAATCCTTTCTCTACCGAGTTCAGTTGGTTGAAGGAAATAAACCTACCATGAACTGTGCAGTGCTAATAGGCACCCTGAAAGAGAGAGGGTTAGTACTTTTCCAAGCTTTTTTTTTTCCCATGGGATGCTTTTACACCTCTCCTTCTAGGACATGGTACTCATGTGAAGCATCAGCTGGAGGTCAGTGGAGGCTGATACCCTTAGCTGCAGGTTTTGCTGTGCTCTGGGATGCTTGGATCTTAAAGCAGCATGCTGTTCTGTTAGCTAACAATACCACTTCTGTCCATCGTGTGGCACTGTTCAATTACAGAAATGCAAAGTGGCGTCCTCTGGCCCCACCACGTGGTTTTTGAAAGAGGCACTCCTAAATTGTATGCTTTATGCGATTTTACACCCACGGTGAACTAAAACTCCATGCTCTCTTGAAATAACTAGAGAAATGCTAGACCCTCCACATATTAGCTTTAGCCTCTGAACCCCTGTATGCAGATTTCAGGGCAAGGAAATGTTATTACACATTCCCAAACACCTCCGCTGGCTCTCTATTCTCTAGAGATCCAGTTCAAAAGTACACTCCCCTCTCCAAGTTCTTCCTCAATTCTTTTTCCTATCTTTTCACAGATCTTAGTCCTCTCTGTTCACATGCTGGACTCTAATGCATACAAATTGGGGGACAAGAGGCTGGAGAGCAGCCCTGCGGAAAGAGATCTGGGGTTTGGGTTGATGGCAAGTTGAATGTGAGTCAACAGTGTGCCCTGGCAGCCAAAAGGGCCAACTGTGTCCTGGGGTGTATCAAGCATAGCATAGCTAGCTGGTCGAGGGAGGTTATTGTCCCACTCTACACTGCACTGGTGCAGCCCCACCTCAAGTACTGTGTGCAGTTTAGGGTGCCTCAATATAAGAAGGCCATCAAACTGTTAGAATATGTTCAGGGGAGGACGACCGAGATGGTGAAAGGCCTCAAGAGCAAGTGGTCACTTTGTTTGTTCAGCTGAAGGTGAGGGGTGACCTCATTACAGTCTACAACTTCCTCAAGGGGGGCAGCAGAGAGGGAGGTGCTGATCTTCTCTCTCTGGTGACCAGCAATAGGACACAAGGAAATGGAATGAAGCTGCATCAGGGGAAGTTCAGATTGAACATTAGTAAAAGGTTTTTCACTGAGAGGGTGGTCGGTCACTGGAACAGGCTCCCCAGGGAAGTGGTCACAGCACCAAGCCAGTCAGAGTTCAAGGAGCATCTGGACGACGCTCTTAGTCATATGGTTTTAGTTTTAGGTAGTCATGCAAGGAGCATGGAGTTGGACTTGATCTTGAGATATCCTATGATTCTATGATTCTAAGAAACACTCCGGAAGATAAGCAAGAGAGCTGAGATTATTACAATAGATCATTCCTCAACATGACAAACAGAATCAGTCGTTCATTGCTATTGTTACCTTCAAGGTGCTTTCTCATCTTCTTCAGGAGTGCTGCCTAATACATAAGAGTTTTATGCTTTTCATGTTACACTGTGGTTAAACCGGGGTGATTTCCCACCCCACACCCGCAGCGTTTAGCAGATTTACTGAACAATGTTTCAACAATTTCTGGAGGCATTTTCAAGTTTAGCTTTAGTTTCCTGCATAGTTTGTGAAGGATTTTCTTTCTTTTTCCAGCTTTATGCTTGATGGGAAGTGAACTGTTTCAGTCACAGACTGCAAGAGTAAGGGGCAGTGAAAACCCACCCCTGTTATGGTATACTCAGTATTAAAGGCCTCATACTCTGGGAACTGGCATAGGTACACTTTAAACATGCATCAACTGGGTTGCTGCTAAAAGGGTCGCTCTTGCTTGTCCCTACCTAACCTGCACATCCTCTGCCTTCCCATCCATCTTCCAGCTGTAGCATTTATACAGCTCCATAAAGTCTCCTGCACGTACTCCAAAATTTTACATATAATTTTTGCTGAATTAGTTTTCAGCCAGATCAGTTCCTTGATCCAGGTTACTGCACAAATCTTTGCTGCCAGCACAGGGAAGGCGATGAGGACATACAGCACTGGGCAGAGAAAAGATAGAGTAAGGTGGTCTATCTCAGTAGAGGCTTGTATTCTTGTGGGGTTGAAATGTTTGTGGGACCACAGCCTTAGAAGAAGTTCCCATTTTGCGCTACAGTGATTTTTGAACTGTTTTCTACAAATATGTTGTCACCACCAGGTTCCTGAGCATTTCAGTCTGTGCATGGGAGATGGAATGAGTGAAAAGAGAAATTCATGTTTCCTGTTGTGATGTTTCCATGTCTTACAAGTAATTAAGCATCCCCTGGGGAAGAAACTGGCATCCAGGCTACAGACTGGGACCCAGGAACTACCAGGCTATAGACTTGTTCTGTTCCTGAAACAGTTCTTCTGCCAGCAGCTTTATGTATCTAGTCATTCATTTTCTTCTCTGAAGAGCTCATTAAATAATTAAGTTATATGGAGTGTTTCACGCTAAACAAAATTAATTGTTTTAACACTTCCCGCATTCTTTTCTCTCAGAAAGAAAAGAAATAACTTTATTCCAATCCAAACTAAATTTGTAGTTCTCCTTTCCTACTCATTTTTCAGCCAAGAACTAAACTGAAACTGCAGCCATTTATACAACTCCTTACCGTAACCTTGAGCAGGCTCAGAGACCCTGTACTTTTGACATAGGGTGGCGCACGCTGCCCTGTTTGGGAGCCTTACATTCCTTACAGAACCTCAGCTCCATTCCCTTTCAGCTTCTTGACGGTCTTTAACCTTCACTGCCCTGCCTTTCAACTCCAGTAACTTACTGTCCTTATTTTTCTACTGGGCTTCCAAGAACAAGTTGTATGTTTTGGGACCTTTTTAGCAGGGCAATTTTGCTTAAATCCCAGGGCACTTAGGAAATGTAACTTCCATTTCCATCTACATTAACTGTCGGTCCATCTTCTCTACTTGAGCATAAGCACGCAACAGAAAACAGTGCTTTTTTGAAATCTTATGCAGCTTTCTGGAGTCATTCTTCACATGAGCAACAGCCACCTGAAACTAGCACAGATCTGCTCTAAGTATGAAACACTTCCAAGCACTCTTACTGAAGCAACAAAACACTGGGATAATTGCAGTTTATTTGAGCCCCTCTTCCTTCCAAGTGAAACAGAGAATACTGAAAGAAGTACAGTGGTAGTTCATCTA
Organism: Nyctibius grandis; assembly: GCF_013368605.1. Taxonomy (NCBI): domain Eukaryota; kingdom Metazoa; phylum Chordata; class Aves; order Nyctibiiformes; family Nyctibiidae; genus Nyctibius; species Nyctibius grandis. The sequence goes on along the minus strand of NC_090662.1, from coordinate 74,158,553 downwards.
TGCTATTCCAAAAAGAGTTTGCAGTTTCTGTTGTTCACAAATCCAGCAGAAATTAGAAATTTCATACTTGGTCAAGAACTCGGGTCACAGCAGACCTCCAGAGGAAGTGAGTGAAGCTTGGATCATGGATCAACATGTATCAGCAGATAGAAAAGACTAGTCTCAGGTGCTTGATAGAATACAGAGAAGATTGCAAGAGGTATGTATACCTTTATAAGAGATATACCTAAACATTCATACTTTCTAGGGAGTTCATAGGACTAGTAACAACACGCACAAGATAAATATACATCTCTCTCACTCATGGCTGCACATTTTTGTTCCTGAGCTATGGCCGTGGGGCTCATTAATTTTATTTTTTTCTCCCTTTGGCAGCTTCACAAACCCTGTAGTATCTCATATTCCAGTAAGCTTCAAATTAATTTACTAGGTCTGGGCATTCAGGTAAAAAACTAGCAGCCAGTATTAAACTTACCCACCTGGATTGCATGCAGGTCCACACAGAATTGACTAAATATACTCAAAGTACCCAGTCCCAGCATGGAACTAGGCTTATTGTAAAACCAGTCATGGATTCCCAGGCAGCTACTTCTCCTTTTAAGTGTCCCCCAAATCCTGGTCTACAGCATAAATGGCTGGTTTTACTTCTGGGTGTTAGCATTATGAACATCAGCACTCAATCTGTGTGATGAGTGTGTCAAAACACTTGGACTGTATAGGCAGACTGCTAAAAAATGGATAGATAAACAGACATTTAGATTGTAGCTCCAGTGAACTGGCACCAGTCTAGCTATTTCTTCACCTTGGAGACTGTCATGAAAATTTGCAACTGGCCTGTGACAACTGAGGAGAGAGGTTTGGATGCAATTATAGAATTATAAGGGTAAATATTTATTCATGAGCATGACGTGTCCCAGCCAAATTGGGGCAACCCGAATGGGGTTTTACACACAGTTCTTACACCCTTCAAACGTTCAACTACTACATGATTGGGGAGACCTTATAGCAGCCTTCCAGTACCTGAAGGGGGCCTACAGGAAAGCAGGAGAGGGGCTTTTTACAAGGGCAAGTAGTGATGGGACGAGGGGGAATGGTTTTAAACTGAAAGAGGGTAGATTTAGATTAGATATTAGGAAGAAATCCTTTACTGTGAGCGTGGTGAGACACTGGAACAGGTTGCCCAGAGAAGCTGTGGCAGCCCCCTCCCTGGCAGTGTTTAAGGCCAGATTGGATGGGGCTTTGAGCAACTTGGTCTAGTGGAAAGGTGTCCTTACCCATGGCAGGGGGGTTGGAACTAGGTGATCTTTAAGGTCACTTCCAACCCAAACCATTCTATGATTCTATGATTTGACTAATCACTAACAGTCACACTACTGATTACTAATCATAGTAAAACTCTGCAAAGCAACTACATTTTTGCAGCATTCTTGCTGCTTGTCTGTCGATCCAGAGATCCCTGGAGTCAGTCTTGCTATGGTTACTTATCTATGATGCCAGATCATGCTGGGAGGGTTTCAAAGACATGGTCTAGGATGCTGGTGTTATCTTGGTTGTCCAGGGGATATCCTTTATCCTTCATGGACAGCTCTGGCTTCCAAGAAGCAAAGTCCTTATCTCCAGGCTGTCCTTTAGTTTCTTTTACTTAAGCAGGAACAGTACTAACATCTCCAGTAAAATTTCACTACCTCATTACAATACAGTGTATAATGTGAACTAATGCATATATTAACAAAGTTAATACACTGTCATACTATAAAGACTGGTTGATATAATAGTTAAGGAAGGGAATTTTCTTAATGACTGATACACATAATTGATAACAATAGTCATTAAAAATACAGGTGGGTGCATATTCAGTGAATGTAGATTGAGGGTTTTCCCCTCTCTTCCATTAAAGCTCAGGAAACAGTGCTCTAAGCAGAAGTGAGTGATGGCAGAGAAGGAACAAAGCAGAGAACAAATCTGCTCTATAAGCAGAAACACACTGCCTATTTCAAGGGAGAACTGAAACCCATAAGACATCTCCTTGCTTGTAGAAAATCTCCTTATTTGTGATGATGAATAAACAAAAAAATGCATGATGTATACTAATGGCTACCAGGAGCCAGCGTAGATACTGTGAAGCTGCAGGGTCTGGTCTTTCACACTCCATCTTGGGCTGCCCTTCAGTCCTTTTGGACTTCTGAGCTTCCCTAAATTCTCTTCAATTATCTCTTACTAATTTTCTCTAAGCTTCTCCTCTTTCTATGCTGGGCTTTCTTAGGGAGAAAATAACCTTGCACTTCACTGGGCTGGCAGCCCACGGCTTGGACAGGTACACTCTTCACTGGGTTAAGAACTGGCTGGATGACCGGGCCCAGAGAGTGGTGGTGAACAGTACTGCATCCGGTTGGCGTCCGGTCACTAGTGGTGTCCCCCAGGGCTCAGTACTGGGCCCAGTCCTGTTTAATATCTTTATTGATGATCTGGATGAAGGTATCGAGTGCACCCTCAGTAAATTCACGGATGACACTAAGTTGGGTGGGAGCGTTGATCTGCCTGAGGGTAGGAAGGGTCTGCAGAGGGATCTGGACAGGTTAGATAGATGGGCTGAGACCAATGGCATGAAGTTTGACAAGGCCAAGTGCCGGGTCCTACACTTTGGCCATAACAACCCCATAGAACGCTACAGGCTGGGGGAAGCGTGGTTGGAAAGCGGCCCAGTGGAAAAGGAGCTGGGGGTATTGGTGGGCAGCTGGCTGAATATGAGCCAGCAGTGTGCCCAGGTGGCCAAGAAGGCCAACAGCATTCTGGCTTGTATCAGGAATATTGTGACCAGCAGGACTAGGGACATGATGGTCCCCTGTACTCAGCACTGGTGAGGCCGCACCTTGAGTACTGTGTCCAGTTCTGGGCCCCTCACTTCAGGAAAGACATTGAGGTGCTGGAGTGGGTCCAGAGGAGGGTGACCAAGCTGGTGAAGGGTCTAGAGGGTATGTCCTATGAGGAGCGGCTGGGGGAACTGGGATTGTTTAGCCTGGAGAAAAGGAGGCTGAGGGGAGACCTTATCGCTCTGTACAACTACCTGGAAGGAGGTTGTAGTGGGGTGGGTGTTGGCTTCTTCTCCCAGGCAACTAGCAACAGGACTAGAGGACATAGCCTCAAGCTGCGCCAGGGGAGGTTCAGGTTAGACATTAGGAAAAATTTCTTCACAGAAAGTGTTATTAGGCATTGGAATGGGCTACCCGGGGAGGTGGTGGAGCCACCATCCCTGGAGGTGTTTAAGAAAAGACTAGATGTGGCACTTAGTGCCATGGTCTAGTTGACATGAGGTGTTAGGTCAAAGCTTGGACTCAATGATCCCAGAGGTCTCTTCCAACCTAGTTGATACTGTGATTCTGTGATTCACCAAACACATCAACAAATAAAACAAGGCCATAATATACGGTATCCAGAAGGGATTTACAAGGTTTTAATTTACTGGTCTGTATGATTATTTTTCAGAAATCTGGAAGGAAAACGTGCTATTTTAGACTTTTGAAGTGATAAATCTGCCCTTGAAAAAATCTTCTTGAAGATTTTATGCACTGAAAATAGTTCTGCTTCAAAACTGCTCGTCAAACATGTTCTCTCATGTATAAGTAGTACCCTTCTTACTCTTTCCTCTGCCTGCTATTCTATTAGCTATTCCCAGCTCCTCCCTTTCTTCTTCACTTACCTTTCTTTCCTTGTCTTTTACAGTTATTCTGTGTGTATCTTGCTTTCTCTACCTCTGTCTCCCACCTCCCTCACTCTTACCCTCCTTTTTCTCTCTTTTTCCTTTGAAACTCTATTCCCCTTGTCTTAGCCTCACCCCTCCCTTTTATCTTCCGTAGCTCTTCTCTCATGGGTGGTTTTCTTCTCTTTGGTTTGTGTGGTTTGCCCTGCACATTCCAACTCTTTTCAAGACCTAACATGTTTCACACAGTGAGGAGATTATTTATGAAATGGATTATGCTTTGCTATTCTGACCATTGTTTTAATAACTGCACCTTCTTTTTTTGCTTTAAATATTATAAGATCTGTTTTTGTGTCTGGATATTTGCAACTCACTATTGTGTGGAATTCTGTGTCTATAAAGTGAATGTCTGTCTATGTAAGTTGGGAGTACATGATTGTCTATATCAGTGGTCTCCAAACTTTTTTAATCACGTGCCCCTATTGGTAAAAAACTTCAGCATACACTTCCAATATACATATATTTACTTATTTATAAATTATATAAATGTACTCCTTAAGTTCTAATATATTTTTCCTGCACCCCAATGGGTCGACTCACACACCCCTTGGGGTACTTGCACCCCACTTTGAAGACCACTGATCTGTATCATGCAGCCACACTGTTGCATGAGGTATGTTGGTTTTGTCACATTTAAGATTGACCTGAGAATCTGATCCATTCATGGTAATTTGGGATGGCAAGCTTTTGTTTCTCTGTTTCTGTCATGCCTGGGTTGTGATGGTGTACATTTTGAGAGGGGTGAGTTTTCCTGGTATGATGTGATAATCTGCCTAGTAAGAGGAAGGTTTCAGAAACTGGAAAAGTTTTTGAAGATATAAATGCATGCATTGCAAAATGCTGCAGCATTGAAGAAAGAACATTTAAACACTGCCTTAAAATTAATCCCTAGTAAAGTATAGACTGTCATCTTGCCTTCCACCAAGTGAGATTTTAAACAGGGTTTGGATGTTGGATGTGCATGCGTGCGTCCCCGTAGCACAAGAACTTTTCTCAAACTACCCCATTCAGAGTAGCAGCTTGATCATGCTTGGCTTTCATTCCACAAGAAGAAGGAGGAGGAGGTTTGGGGGGAATATTTCATTACCATAAAGGGGAGGAAGTGTTTCTGCAGCTATTGAACAAAGCAGCTAGTTAACCTCTTTTCCGACCCGGGTGCAATGGTACAGTCCCACTGCTCCTTTCTAGGGGCCAGATGCGCACAGTGCTAAAACGAGGGAGAAAGGGAAAAGTATGTGCAAAAATTTACTACTGAACTGAGTAAGGACCAGATTCCAAGAGAGCTGAGTACCTGCAATTTCTCCTGAAGTCAATTTATATTAGCATAAGGCCGATGGGGGCGGGGGGGGGGGGGGGGGGGGGAGAAGGGCGGGGGAGGGGAGTTGGAAGGAAAAAGCTCTGTTGTAATTGGTGACTAGAAACCCCCACAGAGAGGATTAAGAAAAAAACTATGCTGTCTGGGAAGATGTAGGTATTTGTGTTATTCTGCATATATAAATAGCTGCTAGAAAAGGCTGCACTGTGTGGAAACTAGCCCCAGGTTTTTGAACTCTGAGATGTGGCACTATCTGCTGATAGTGCTTCTTTTAAGCAGTTTATACATTTTATCATGCAGTGTGGTGTCTAATATGCGTTTGTGCTTTTGTATGTGTACCAGTGTTTTACACTGAAGGGAATCGCAGTCACTTTATATTGTACGTAACGTGAAGCTCGTATTTCAAACCAAAGGAAGTTTCTTTGGCAGCAGAAGCCCAAAATTCTGCTCTGTGTTATCACAGGAGTATTTGTGAATTGTAAGCCACTGAGTTTTGATCTGTTTCCCATTTAGTCCTAATGGGCACACTCTGCTTGCACTGTAGCTCACAGGACCCTCATTTTCTGCCACTTGTCCATATAACTCATTGAACAGTAGGTACAATCAGAGGGTTATGCAGCATGCCTCGTCCTCTAGCATTTCTCCATATTCAGCCCCGTGACATTTGCAGATTGAGTAGGTAGACTGTTGTTCTTGTACTAGCAGGACACAGGACTGACTCAGAAAGATGCTTCTAGTCCTTTGTTTCTATGTGGGAAGCTGAGGTTCTCCTTTGGGAGAATTGAGGAACCCCGGCTGACTCATCCGCACCATTGCTGGTTGAGTTGAGGTTTGTTAGTACTTAGAATCAAGGAAGCACCTAGCCTCTGTGATATTTGATCTTGAGCATTTGGAAGTGGAGTGCAAGGAAGCACATATGCACTAACTTTAAGTTAGGTTGCCACAGAGCAACAGCAGATGCCATACAGCAACATGGATTTCAACAATGTCAGGAGAGACTAACCAAGGATCAGTCGTTCGTTCTGTTACTCCTATATAGCCACACTGTACCTTCTGTCATGAACCGACTCGCATGGGCACGCACATCTGCACTCACATTTGGGCATCTCCACAGAAAGCCCGGCCGCAGCAAGACGGGGGCAGACAAGGCGCAGGCCAGGCCCGCAGCTCTGACGCTGTAGCCAGGGAAGACCCGGTCGGTAAATCCCCTCTCTGAAAAACGCCGGGTGCGGGAAGCGGGGAGGGAGCCTGACTTGAATCGAGGACGGAACCTGGTGTCGCCCAGTGGAGCGGCTACGAGGGGAGGGCGGCTCCGCGCCCCTCTCCATCCCTGCAAGCCCCGGCTGCGGCAGCCGACAGAGGGGAGTCCGCGGCGGCAGGGGACGAGGGAGCCAGCGAGGGTGGGAGAGAAGACGGTGACCGCCGCGGACGTGACAGGGGTGGCTCCCGCCGCCTCAGGCCGCGGGATCCCGCAGCGGCCCCACCCCCATTTTCCGCCGCGTGCTGTGCGCTAGGCTGGGCCTCTGCAACGGGAAGGGGCGGGGGGCTAAAGAGAGGAGGAGGGGCACGGCGAGGAGGGGAGGGAGGGGAGAGAGAAAGCGAGCGAGAGAGAGGAGCCCGGAGAAAGGGACAAGGCAGATCCTGGGAAGCGGGAGGAAGAGACTCCTGTAGGAGAGGGATCCTGGGCGGGGAGAGGAGAGGAGAAATGTTCCCAGAGGAGGACCTGGAGAGGAGCGCAAGGATCGGGAGTGCTCGCAAGCATCCGACTTGTTGAAGGCATCGAGGGCCGAGGGCTGTGCCTGGGGCCGGGGGACAAAGCGGCAGTGGGTGCAGAGCGAGAGGGACCCGGCGCTAGCCCATCGAGATGGCGTAACTTATGCGGTGACAATGGTCTTTGTCCATCTTCTCTGATGCCGGGAGGCCGGTCGGCACGGCTCTAGCGGGAAGGGCTCCTGCGAAAACTGCTTGAGTAATGCTGGGAAGTGAAGGGGGTGTTGCTGGAGTCCTGCAAAAGGTATTGTGGGGGGCGAGGGGGCCGGCGGGGAAGGGCATTGTGAGCCTGGCCGAAGAGATTTGAGGAAGAGAGCCACGGTCGAGGATATCCTCGAGTCTCTGCCAGCCGGGGAGAGGGGGGAGACACAGAACAAATGGGTACTACTTCTGAAAGGGATTAAAACTCCTAAGGTTGTAGTTTTTTTCTCCTTTGCTGGTGTCTGCGGTTGAAAGGCCGTGTTACTGGGACTCGGAGGGCCCAGCGAGCGCACCTCTCCTGTCAGATGCCGTGTGCGGGCAAGGAGGGAAAAGCCGTATGAAATCGGGTCACGGTTTCTCTGCTCACGAAATCACTATCAAGCCCAGATACCTTCCGCTCATGCATGGTGTGATTGGTCTGCCTCTATGTGTGTTGTTTCTCTCTCTCTCTCTCTAGCTCCTTGAAGAGCCATAGTTAAATGCTACCTTTGAAGTCTCTGAAGAAGGAAAGGCAGGGGTAGATGGATACTGGTGTAGGTTCCTGATCCTTGTGGAACGATACAAGGACGGCTTTGTGGCCTTGTCTGTGGGTAGCGTTGTTTAATGCTCTTGTAGAGGACAGATGGCTATATGAGTGCTTGTGGCAGAGAAAAGCCATGTTAACCTATTTTTCAAGGAGATGATGCAAGTTACTCATGCTAAATAAATCTGTGAATGTGGGAGGGGCTGTTGTGATGGGTAATTTTAAATTTGCCTTTCATGGATCCAGTGAGATGATTTCACTTACTCTGAAGGTTCTCTTGCTGTTACCACACTCATTCGGTTGGGGAGAAGAGTGAGTATCACCTGCCTCCCCCCGCAAGTTCTAGAAATAAGAGGGTAAAGGTGGGGAAGCAAATCTCCTAAGGAGCATCCTTCAGTAGCAGTGGTATCAAGTCATGCAGATTGATGAGGAAGGACAGTGAAAGGGCAGATGGAAACAACAAAGTCAAGGTAGTGGGAAGAGTAGCTGCCACCAGGCACATCTGTTACAGAAACAGATCTGCAGCCTCAGCTGGGATGAACAAGGGAGGCTCCCTTCCTCCTTGTTATATAGGTTCTAATCAGAAACATGGAAACTGGACGTGGGTGCACCTCTTGTTTAGTCACAGCTGATCCACCTGCCCCAAGCCACTAATGCAAGATTTAGTGACTATTTTTAGGTCTTTCTTCATTCCCAGTATGAAATAATTCCAATGCCAAGGTTCCTTTGGGAGCAGGAAAGGAAGAGATGCTCCACAATCTAATAATATTTTTTCTTTGGTATTACCCGATCTCTGTGCTGAAAAAAAAATCTGTTTTTCTCTAGAAGTTCATTCCCGAAATTCAACACCTTGCACTGCTTCAGTTTGTTTTGCTGGTGTTTTGGCAAGCTGCAGATAACTGCACGTAATTGCATCCTTTCCTTTATTGCCTTTTGCATGTATGTCCTCTTAGCCAAATTACACATGTAGTTTTTAATTCCTTGACATGTATGTGTGCCCTTCTAGCCACTAAACATTTTTTCTTGACTTCTGAGTTCTCTGCTATTTGACTTTATTGTGCTTGTATAGAACTGCAGAGAATTGTTTGTGTGGCCATGTGTTTTGATACTCGGAAATACCATTACTTTGGGGCATTGGAGCTTGTATGAAGCAAGATTGTATCCTCTCTAATTTAATCACCAAAACTCTGCAGAAATGCATGTTTTCCTGCTTTGTTCTGAGGTCCTCAACTCTTCCAAGCTGTTATCTGTGGCAAGAACAGCTTGAGTTATAGAGACTGTTTTTGGAGGGTCTTGGAGGAGAGATCTCTCCTCTCTTTTGCCCAAGGCTGCTACTGTCTTTGCCTTCTGTATTTGACTTGCAGGCTAACCAGTGACACGGTGTAAATGCTTTTTTGGGGGAAAGGCAGCTGGTGGCTCCAAGGAGACAGCTGCTTATTCTCCGGCATGCTCCCATACACTGCCAGCAGATGTGTCTGACAAGAGAACTGATCCCTCAATCCATTGAGAATTGCCTTTATACCTATACAAATTCACTTTGTGCATTTCTCTTTGTGCCCAGGTGCAGATGTCTTCCCCTTCTCCCCTTTGATACTGCATGTGCCATACGCAGAGAATCACTATAGTTTCTCGTCCCTTACCTTGTGTGCCTCCATTAAGATAGAGTTGCTTTGTGGTCAACTCTCCTTCCCTGGATATGTGCGCTGTTATGAGATTTACGCATGCTTTTCCTCTGGCTTCAGGGATGCTTCCCTCTATAGTTCTGCTCCCCCTAAAACCTGCTTTTTGTTGCTATCCATGCATTATGCCTCAGCAGCTCCTGTGCAGAAGGTTCTCCTGAAGTCCCTACAGATGAGTGCAAAGTACTTTTAGAGCACATTTAAGTTGCACAGCTTATTTTATTTCTTGTTTCTGTGGCCATATTGCATATGTTTACTGCACACACAAACAATACAAGATGGAAGAAGTAGAAACTGGTATGTATGGTCAAGCTAGATCCTTATAATGTGATTTAGCCACCAAAAAGGATGGCAATATCATCCAAGAAGGGCGCTATTGTGAAAAAGTGTTTGTTAAGAATGTTCCAGATCAGCTGTTCTCAGTCATAAACGTATAATGATTTTTTCCAAAAAGCTAAAAGACTTGTTTCTATGAAGACGAATGTTGATTAAAGCTTTAGGAGGAAGCTGATGAGCCTCCTATAATTTTGTCATTTTCTTTTATGCTTTTTCTTAAACCTGCTTTAATATTATATTACTATCATATCTTACTGTTTAAAAAAAAGGAAAAGGTGAAGGTTGAGGGCAGCCTTGGTTGTAGTGACCATGAGATGGTAGAGTTCAGGATCTCATGTGGCAGGAACAGAATAGCTATCAGAATCACAACCCTGGACTTCAGGAGGGCCAACTTTGGCCTTTTCAAGCAATTGCTAGGGGAAATCCCATGGGACAGGGTACTAGAAGGTAAGGGGGCTCAAGGTAAGGTACTAGAAGGTAAGGGGGCTCAAGATAGTTGGTTAGCATTCAAGGACTGCTTCTTCCAAGCTCAAGATCAGAGCATCCCAGCAGGTAGGAAGTCAAGGAAGGGTACCAGGAGACCTGCATGGTTAAACAGGGAACTGCTGGGCAAACTCAAGTGGAAGAAGAGGGTGTACAGCTCATGGAAGGAGGGGCTGGCCACTTGGGAGGAATATAAGTCTGTTGTCAGAGGATGTAGGGAGGCAACTAGGAAAGCTAAGGCCTCCTTGGAATTAAACCTTGCAAGAGAGGTCAAGGACAACAGAAAGGGCTTCTTCAAATACATTGCAGGTAAAGCCAACACTAGAGGCAATGTAGGCCCACTGATGAATGAGGTGGGGGCCCTGGAGACAGAGGATAAAAAGAAGGCGGAGTTACTGAATGCCTTCTTTGCCTCTGTCTATACTGCTGGAGGCTGTCCTGAGGAGCCCCGGACCCCTGAGGCCCCAGAAGAAGTCAGGATAGAGGAGGAATCTGTCTTGGTAGATGAGGTCTGGGTCAGGGACCAATTAAGCAATCTGGACATCCATAAATCCATGGGCCCTGATGGGATGCACCCGCAGGTGCTGAGGGAGCTGGCGGAAGTCATTGCTCGGCCACTCTCCATCATCTTTGTTAAGTCATGGGCAACGGGAGAGGTGCCTGAGGACTGGAGGAAAGCGAATGTCACTCCAGTCTTCAAAAAGGGCAAGAAGGAGGTCCCGGGTAACTATAGACCGGTCAGCCTCACCTCCATCCCCGGAAAGATGATGGAACAACTTGTTCTTGGTGCTGTCTCTAGGCGCATCAAGGATAGGGGGATCATTAGGGGCACTCAGCATGGCTTCACCAACGGGAAAGTCATGCTTAACCAACTTGATAGCCTTTTATGAGGATGTAACCCGGTGGATAGATGATGGTAAAGCTGTGGATGTGGTCTATCTTGATTTCAGTAAAGCGTTTGACACGGTCTCCCACAGCATCCTCGCAGCTAAACTGAGGAAGTGTGGTCTGGATGATCGGGTAGTGAGGTGGATTGTGAACTGTCTGAAGGAAAGAAGCCAGAGAGTGGTGGTCAATGGGACAGAGCCCAGTTGGAGGCCTGTGTCTAGCGGAGTCCCTCAAGGGTCGGTACTGGGACCAGTTCTATTCAATATATTCATTAATGACTTGGATGAGGGATTAGAGTGCACTGTCAGCAAGTTCGCTGATGACACAAAACTGGGAGGAGTGGCTGACACACCAGAAGGCTGCGCAGCCATTCAGAGAGACCTAGACAGGCTGGAGAGTTGGGCGGGGAGAAACTTAATGAAATATAACAAGGGCAAGTGTAGAGTCCTGCATCTGGGCAAGAACAACCCCATGTACCAGTACAAGTTGGGGACAGACCTGTTGGAGAGCAGCGTAGGGGAAAGGGACCTGGGGGTCCTAGTGGACAGCAGGATGACCATGAGCCAGCAGTGTGCCCTTGTGGCCAAGAAGGCCAATGGCATCCTGGGGTGGATTAGAAGGGGTGTGGTTAGCAGGTCAAGAGAGGTTCTCCTCCCCTCTACTCTGCCCTGGTGAGGCCGCATCTGGAATATTGTGTCCAGTTCTGGGCACCTCAGTTCAAGAAGAACAGGGGGATTGGACTAGATGATCTTTCGAGGTCCCTTCCAATCCCTAACATTCTGTGATTCTGTGATTCTGTGAAAATTTGTATTTTGTTAGGAAGTTCTGTATCATCTTACAGCAGCAATACAGTTGACGTATTTTTTCTGGCTACTGACTCCACAAATTCAGTTTTCCAACTCTTTGCAACCTTATAATTTAGCTTCTGCCTGTTAAGTCTAGGGCTGGACATCCCTCTTCTCTCCATATTTGCTCTCTTTGGCAACCGTGCAGTGTCATGGACTTCAGGGGGTGTGCACAAGTATAACTTACGTGGATTTTGTAAATAATCCTGTAGATGTTGTAGAGCCACAAACTAGCTCTCTGTCTCAAGTGGTGCCAATTGTGCTATGTAAACAGACCCCAAAAAGGATAAAAACTCCTTAATTACTCATGTCAGCCACGTACTCTGACGTGTGAGCAGCAAATCTGCTGAGTAAGAAAATGCCATTTTATGTTGTCACTCTTCTCGCATTTGATTTATACAAGGAGTTTTAAACTTAAAGAGCTACACTAGTACTTTCTTCTCAGAAGCATGTGTTGTGCTTTCAAGAAATATTCCTCTGCCAACAGGAATATTAAGTCTACTAATAATATATGTGCTGTTTTAAAAAAAAATAAATAGGTGTGTACTTTATGGAGGTACTGGCACGATATTTTATACAGAAGATGCTCTCTTGCCTCCTAAAAAGTCACCATAGCATAGGCTGATGCTCCTGTCATGGAGGTGCTACTTGAAGATTGTTCTTGAGACCACTTCTGAGAAAAGAAGCAGCTTTGGAAGTCAAGGTTTCTAGTTGGTGTTTTCAATTTTCCATGCCTCCAAAGGCCCCCCCTGTGCATTCTGCTACTCAGGGCTTGCTTGTCAAGAAAATTTTTGTTCAAATGTTTCATGTGCACACACACACTCCTGTATACATGCATACATGCACATGCCCATGTATACACACAACAACAGTTAAAGAGGAGAAAAAAAAGTGCTATCCTGGGAGTAGAGAGGATGCTGGGTACTATGAGAACACAGCCTATCCGGTCTGAAAACTATAGCCTTACAAAAGAAGGCTGGATCTTTAAGGTATTGGTTCACCTTAGGATGGAAATTCTTGCCAGCCCAGACCTGTATGTTGAAACATACATGACTTCATTTTCAGACAGGCTTTTTCTTATTTTTTTCTCCCCAAGCTTGCCAAGTAAATGATTCCTCTGCTGATTCTGCAGTTTCCAAGTGTAATTTTTTCTCTGTGCCATGTCTCTGGAAAATATCCAATGTGTCTAAATCATGTAATTAAACCCTAGAAGCTAGAGACTGTGGACTAATGACTCTTTGTAACTTATTTCTGTTTTAGCATACCAATGTTCCTCCAAGTTACTGTAAAGCTTTCAAAGCTCCCTAAATGACCTGATCTCTCTGCCACTTACTGTAAAAGACTCCCATGATATGAATCTGTTTGGCCCAGCTGACCACTTCAGAGGCAGGGTGTAGGATACAGACGCCTGTGTGGAGGCCTTTAGCATCAGGCTTACCACAGATTCTCTCAGATCCTGAGGATGTCTAGAAATGGAAGCAGGGTTCCTTGGCAGCACTCTCTTATCTTCCTAATTATTCTTTAAGAAGGGAGTGGGATGTCACAAGAGGGATATTGTTGCAGAGATATCTGGGCAAGTTTTGAATAATTTCAATTTGGACATTCAAATTTGACTGTTTATAAAATTGTTTGAATTTCCAAATGTTAAGTTTCACTCACAGCTAGGATCAATTTGATTCCAGTAAGCAGAATCTGAAATGCTTTCTGCACCAGGAAGATGTTTGCAATTATTCCTTCTTGGTTTTGAGCCAGGAAGAAGCTGCTGGAAGCACAGCTGGATTGGGATGCTTGCCTGCAGTTGTCTCCCAGATCGTCCCTTCGCTTGCTAATGTCAGTAGGCTTTGAGCTGGTGCCAGAAGCAATGGGAATGCAGATATGTACTGGCATTTTCACTTTTCATTGAGTTTGCTAATCCCATTTGGAGCATGTATTGTTCATAAAGGGGCCACCACATCTGCAGTTGTCACTGCCATCATTATGGTATGAGGAGTGGAATAGTTCTGTTGAAGAATGTTCATTTAATTACTAGTGTAGAGAGGATCTTAGTGGCCTTCTCCTCCTCAAGTGTCTAAGCATGTTAGAAATCAGTAAAGGTGTAGTACAACATGATTTGAGAACAAATTGTGCTGACCGAAGTATAAATCAGTGGTCTTTTCAAATCTAACAAATAGATAGAGGCTTGACAAAAGGAATTTTCTGTACTTTGCATATGTCTTGGTGTTGTGTTCTGCTGGGACATGTATGTGGAGTCAGATGCTGAAGAGTAATTAGTTTTCTTTCAGAGCCTTACTGTAGCACCTTTTTGCTCAGGGCCCCAGGATGAGCACCAGAAAGACATTTGGTGAAATAACGTAAGGGGAATGATGCATGACTTGTGCTCCTTGTTTGAGTCAGAAGTCCTCCTGATGCTAACTGGAAGAATCATGTTGACAATTGCAGGTTTCTCTTGGATAATTTTTCCCATCTTGAATTAGAAGTGGCTCTGGATGGTCTCAGAGAGCTGCAGGTTCCTGCAACTAAGGAAATCAAATTAATGACTTGTTACCTGAAACAAATGGCTTAAAAAATTGTTTCCTAAATATATTATTTTGATTCTGTCTAATGAATTACCCTCAAAAGAGCGTGCGTGGTGACAGGATGTAAAGAAAAGAAATCAGTCTTTGGAAACAGAGTAAAAATTAAAATGTCCAATTCTTTAAAAGAATTAAGCTAGAGTAAGTTTTACTCTCTTTGGTAAAATAACACCTACTGGACAACTCCAATTGAAAGGATCAGAATAGGCTCATTGAATTGTTGTACCTGTCTTACTTCCCTTAACTGATACTCTGTACCATCCCACTGTGTCTAATAGTGTTATAAGAGTTGTGTGGATAGAAATCAGAGTGGGATAGGAAACTTGCCCTAAATCCTCAGAAAGTTCTTTTAAAATTAGTTTTTAGATGATTCTTTTGAAAAAGGCTTTGCTCTTTTTCCCCCCAGATCGTAGCAGATCTGCCCAGTGTTTTCTACTATATTTTCTCTTGTGCCTCTGAACCTGTAGTTTTGAAATTGGACAATCCCTGACTTTATGGCACTAATGCAAACAAACATGGGCTATTTGTATTTGACTGTGTGAACTTCTCTGGCATGGCACTGATGAACTGGGAGCTCAGTGGAGAGCAACAGAAGTGATTAGGAGAATTTTTGACATGCTATTAAAAAGAACTATCTTAATGATGACTGAAAAAGGTTTGTTCTAGAGTATCTGTAGTACCTGGGAGACTGTTGACAGGATCCTAGGCAATGTGGCTAAAGTAAAAGGGCTGGCTTAAATTGCCCAAAGTAGATGATTTCAGGTTCAGTATTAAGGCATGTTTTCTTCCAGCAAGGGTCTGAGCAGATTGTAGGAAGTTGTGGAAGCCCTATTCCTTATGTCATTTAAAAATATAACTAGGAAAGCTTAAAGGAATATACGGACAGAAATCCTGCAGTTGACTGGGTACTGTAGGCCAGATGTTGTCTAAATAAAGATGCCCATCCCTGTCTTTTAGTTTCTATTATTCCAGTCTCACCAGCAACTGGGGAAGGGATTACCTTCCTGACAGACAAATGCATCTTGGATCTTCTGTGTTACAACCAAGACTGGTTAGTATCCAAGGAAAAGAAGTTACATGTTGTACTTGCTCCATTTTAAGTGTAATCCTTTGGTTTTGAAGTTCACGTGGCTGTAACAAGAGCAGTGAGCCCCAGCATCCACACTGAAATGTAAATAAGCCTCTGAGACACAGAGGAGGCAGGATGAGCTGTGAGATTTATATGTTATTTCTTTCATCTCTGACACGAAAAATAATAAGAACATGCATTAGAAAGAGATGCTATAAGCCTGAAACATCTTTCTACTGTAACCCGATTGTCCTTCCCTTTTCCTCTTACGAGTTTTTCTGTTCTGCTGAACTATTAGCGGCACATAATGTTCTGTTTTCCTGCGAGTGGAAGCAACAAACTCGAAATGCAGGATGGAGGAAGAGGGAAGGACCTGAGAATGGAATTGGCTGCTCTGCAGGCTTTATAGTGGCAAGTTCAAATTTTTGGTGGGACTCTCTAACCTGCTTTCACTACACGTGGGCTCCCTATGATGCTTCACTGAACTCAGCTAATTGTTCCACCCAGTCATTCCCTTTCAGGTCATCTCTTTCTTCTTTGCAGCCTTGATCTCACTTCTTTTCTTCAAGCTACCTTTTCTGCCTCATTGCTCTCCCAGCTGTCTCCTAGACAAAAGCCAATTTTGGGCAATCTGATTCCCAAAATCAAAGTGAGAGCCTGGTCTAAGCCTTGAACCAGTATGAATCGTTAATGTCGTAAAAGAAAATCAGTATTAAAGACCAAGTCAGATGTTTCTGAAGTTGAATAGGACCCTTATATTATCTGTTCTTGTTGCTCAGTTCAGTCATTTTAACAGTGAGACCAAGGTACTATGAGGGAAGGAGACTGAGTCTGAATGAAGATTATGGATTTGGAGACTGGAACTGAAGAGAGCAAAACTGGAGAAGTCATCGATTTTCTTAAAGTTTTCCCAAAATAAGTTCTAGGTCTCATAGTTCCTGTCTCTGTGTTCTTAATGTGCCTTGAGAGATCGCTACCAAGGTAACCCCCTAGTTGCTTGTTACTGCACAGTGCAGTAGAATGGTTATGGGCAGACTATAGTTAGTGTTGGTGTGCAGTTCTGTGGAGTATGATCAGTGCAGTGCAGGATTACTTTGTAGTGTTTTAGTGCCTAATGGGAACATGAGGCTCAAAGTAATGGTAGAATGGACAGAATTCCCATCTAGGCAAACAGTGGTCATACAAGGATGAAAACTGTATGGTAGAACGCTTCTCTGAATTCTCTCTCTCCCTAATAGCTTCCTAGTTCTGTGCATATATTTCCACATCAAACACTCTAATTTACATGCTGGAGGTAAAGCTTGTGTATTGTATAGCCTGTTGGTGCAGTCAGCAAAATTTAAGGGAATCAACTTGACTGAATATAATTACTACTCCCACTTCCTTTCAGGGAATACGTTATGTAACAGGCCTCTGTTAGGGCAACCTCGTGAACTTGAAAACTGATATTTGCAATAGGTGTGGGGGTATAACTGCATGGAAGCTAGCTGATAATCAAACTGCATGGACTGGGGCTGGGGGAGGAGGTTTGGACAGCAAGATCAGGGCAACTAACAAGTTAGTAAAGTGATTGTGCTTCAGTGCTTTTCTGCCTTGTTGTTTTACAAAGAAGCATTCTTTCTTTGCTTTTCTTAATAGAGATAAAAACAGTGATGATAAATATTGCTAATAATTAAATAGTTTTAAAAATAAAAGTAGCCTCTATCTGCAAATGCATGCAGTCAACAATTTGAGAACCAAGCTCTGTGACAGCCCAAGGCTGTGAAACTGATTAACATGGAAAAATAATAGTTATAATTAACCCTTAAATCATGAAGCACATTCTCTGAAAACCCAAGTTGCCTCCTTCTAGCCAGAAAGGAGGTTAATAAAAAGAGCAGCACTTAAATGAAGATTTTGTAATATTATTAGTTCTTTCTCTAGTCTGTTTTGAAATGTCAGTTTCTCTCATGGAATGAAAGGCAATTTCAAAATGCATGGAATTCCCGTAGAAGAGGAACATTATCTTTTAACTGACTGTCAGTGCTGCCACTGTCTCCTAATGGACAGCATAAGTTTGGATGCTGTGAATATGAATAGCCTGCATTTTCTGCTTATGCTAAATATTCCTTACTGTAAAACCCTCATGAAGTCAAAAGCAAAATTAGAGATGAAGACAGTAAGTATATTTTTACAAAAAAATGAAGATTCTTTACTGCAGCTGAAGAAAATCTTAATCCTTACTAAAGGGCTTTGCAAGATTTTGTCCACAAAGAACAGTTTAAGAAAAGTATTCTCAGTTTGGTTTTTGCCCTCCATTGTATGTTTTGAGTGTTTGTGCATAGATCTTGGTTCATGTATTTCTAGACATGCCATGTAAGGCTACATTCTTAGTTTAAAATGGGAAACAGCATTAGTATAAAATATCCCTTTTCTTAGGCTTATCTGTAAGCCACTCTCACTTTCCCCCCGCCCAACCCTTCAGGCCCTTGATTGCTTTTCCAGCGTCCTGACAGTGCCTTTAAGGCCCTTTTGCAGCTCTGTGCTTGGTTTGTCTATGCAGATTTGCAGATGCTCTCACAGACTTGGTCAGCAAATGTCAAGGTTATTTGTCTGTTTTGTGGCGTTGCTTGTCTGGCCGTTGCTAACACTGTGCTTGGCCTCTTTATCGTTTTCCATCCATCAGCAATCAGAACTTGGTATCTAATAAAACTTTAATTTCAGACGAAAAAGAAGCAAGATCAGCATTGCTGAGTAGATGAGAACATGATTTTAGGGACATACCCTTTACGTCAGACGTCCTTGGTTTAACTACTGTTTGTGAAAAAGATTTATTTCCCTTCCCTTTTTTTAATGCCAGAATAGTATGCATCTTTTTCCTTGGTGTTTTCAAACTTGTTCTATCATAAAATTGCTGTGAAATTTGAAGTGTTTAAGTAAACTTAGCTATTGCCAGTTGTACCAGAAAAGGAAACGTCAATTTTCAAAGGATTTTCACTACCACAGAATTTTTTCACCTAGAAGTTAATAATGTGGCCATCTTCAGGGAAACTGAAGTCAAATGCCCTAAACATAAAATTCTGAGATTAGAATTTTGGAAATGCAACCTTTTATACAGTGCTTGAGAAAGGTTTGCTACTATGCCCTAGAGCTTGTAAATTACCTATTTTTTTCCTCTGTGAAGCCTTATGTCTTCCTTTTGCACTGATAAAACTATCCTTGATAAAGGTAAATCATACTTGAAGTTGAAAACATCATGTTTATTTCCACATAGATAAAAGCATATTGCTAGGATCTGTGCACAGTTCTACCGAGAAAAGTTTCCTGAGAAATTGGAGTAAAATTGATAAGAGCACAGTGAAACCATATCCAGTAGGTACAGCTGTTATCTTCTCTTTCCATCAAAGAAGATAAATCTGATGGTCAGCTGCTGATTCTTTTTCTCCCTATTCTTTCTGCAGTCTCCTTTATTTACTGTATGAAAATTCAAAGGGAGTAATTTCTGTATCATTCCAATACCTATTATTTTTAGGAGAGTTTCTATCAGGCAAGTGATGGATAACATATACAACAATGTATGTCTTCACATTTTTCATTCTATAAACTTATTAATACGCTAGAGCTGAGATTTTACTTCAAGGTATTAAGTAAGAAACTTGAGTATAATTACCAATGTTTCTTTGAAGAGTACACAAATCACTACAAAAATTGTCAATTAAGTCAAATTTGTGACGTGGGAAGAGATTTTAGTCAGGAGCTTTGTTGTACTTCATATGCATGTAGTTGAAGTACCTAATAAGCAGGTGAAGGAAAGAATCTGTATCTGTAATTAAAAAAAATATTTTTTAAATTGCAATAGTTTCAAGAGATCAGTGTCCATCTTGTTAGACATAGCAGAAACATAATAGGGAGGCACTGAGAGAGTCTGTGGAAACACAGGGCAGCAGTGAATGAATTTTGGTTAGGAAGATAAACCAGGGTCACAAGCAAAGCTATGAGGCTTCTCTAGACAAGTGTCATGGCAGAAAAGAGAGATTTAAAGGAAAGCACGGTGGTTATCTAAAGAAATGCTAACATGGCCACCTCTGTTGGTTGGAAGACAGCACAGAGGTTCAGAATCTCCTCAGATACCTTTAGGCTGCACTTAAGGAGTCATCTGGAGGAGGCTGTTTATCTGTCCATAGCTTCTTTTTTTAATTAGTGCAGATCTTTGATACCTACTGAGGATGATTCAGCTCAGTCCACTGACTGAAGAGGTTGTTTAAGTGATTATGCTTCTAATTTGGGCACCCTATCCGAGCCTCAAGGGCTTAATAAAAATTCATGAAAATAAGCATCTCTTCCCTTTAAGGGCTATGGAAGTTCTTAACTTGGATCCCACTAGGAAATGTATAATCAGAGCATGGAAGATCAGCTTCAAGATTCCTGGTGTTTCCATGGTAAGCAAGGAAATAAATCCTTTTCTTTACAGAGCATTCAAAATCAACCTTTGGATTGTAAACTTAAAGAATCCCAAAAGGGACAGACACAACCCTATTTAGATAATCTGTAAGAAACAAATGATCAAGCCAGCTACATTAAATCTTTTATGAAGTATATTGTTGAGGAAGAATTCCTTTAAGCTTAGTTATGCATTAGCATCTAGAGCTCATTTTTCTCAAAATTAAATTAATAAACTGAACAGACCATAAAAACTCCACAAGGCTTTGTTACAAATTCCACTCGCCCCTCAGATATTTTTAAATTATTTTGGAGTAATTCAAAATAATCTCAAATAGTAACAGAAGATAAAAAGATATACAGCAACTATTGAAATTATTTATGTATTTAATTAAACATTTCTCTGTGATGCTATATGTGCCTCAGTGATAAATTGTGATAATTTTTTTTAAGAAAACCACCTTAACTTCATAATATTAAAACCCTGTAGGGGAAAGGGACCTGGGGGTCCTAGTGGACAGCAGGATGACCATGAGCCAGCAGTGTGCCCTTGTGGCCAAGAAGGCCAATGGCATCCTGGGGTGTATTAGAAGGGGTGTGGTCAGCAGGTCAAGAGAGGTTCTCCTCCCCCTCTACTCTGCCCTGGTGAGGCCGCATCTGGAATATTGTGTCCAGTTCTGGGGCCCTCAGTTCAAGAAGGACAGGGAACTGCTAGAGAGAGTCCAGCGCAGAGCCACGAAGATGATTAAGGGAGTGGAACATCTCCCTTATGAGGAGAGGCTGAGGGAGCTGGGTCTCTTTAGCTTAGAGAAGAGGAGACTGAGGGGTGACCTCATTAATGTTTATAAATATGTAAAGGGCAAGTGTCATGAGGATGGAGCCAGGCTCTTCTCAGTGGCATCCCTTGACTGGACAAGGGGCAATGGGTGCAAGCTGGAACACAGGAGGTTCCACATAAATATGAGGAAAAACTTCTTTACAGTGAGGGTAACCGAACACTGGAACAGGCTGCCCAGAGAGGTTGTGGAGTCTCCTTCTCTGGAGACATTCAAAACCCGCCTGGATGCGTTCCTGTGTGATATGGTCTAGGTAATCCTACTCTGGCGGGGGGATTGGACTAGATGATCTTTCGAGGTCCCTTCCAATCCCTAACATTCTGTGATTCTGTGATTCTGTGAAACTATGTGTTTCTCCCCCTCCATTCACTTCCTGTTTGGGGTGTAGAAAGATTTCTGTGAATAGCACTTACTGTAATTATTGTCTAAGAAGGAAGGTAGGCAGTATTATGTCATGCTCAAAGTGTTGCACACACATTGAGTGACTGCTTTTTACAACAACATTGTGAGATTTATCCTAGTGACATCTGTGACCATAGCTTCAAGGGCACCTCAGTGGCAAAGGAGCAATTATAGTAGGAGAGAACTGGGGGGAGAAGAGGGGAGAAGGCCTCTTACTTGATGTATAACACTACCATGGTTCCCTATTTATCATGAATGAGCAGAAGTATTAATTTGACATTTGGTACTCTGCCTAAATGTGGTGAATCAGTGTGCAGCACAAATTAATTGGAATAGTAGTTTATTGACTCTTGCAGATGTTGTACTTATTTATCTTTTTAATCTTCTCACTGAGAGATAACATTAAGCTGTTACGAGTCATAGTGCAAAATGTGCAAGAGGAGGAAAGACTGTGCCTGCAAAGGTGCAGCATTTTCTCTGCCCTGAAGAATTTTTGAGGTGCATTTATTTTGCATCTAGATGCTTTGTGTGAGGAAGAAGTATGACAAATATGAGGGAAATCTGTTGAATCAAGTGTAGCAGAGGGAAGCTATACCCGTATAATGATTTCTACTGTGAAATAGGCCTAGAGGAGTCAGTTAACAATGAAGGAGGAAGAAGCATTGTTCCAGTGGGAGGAAACAAGATGATTTGGAAAAGTTCTTGGGACAGTTAAGAAGAATAGAAAGAGTAAAAATCTGGCATTGTTACGATTTCAGCTTCTATTAGTAGAACAATTTAAAATACATAAAAGTACTTTGTTACACAGGGATAGGTATCTTTTCAAATCTGTTGGACATTCAAAACAGGGATTAGATAAATTCATAAAGAGATACTAAAGGGAATGGATTTGGGTATACTCTCTAGCAACCCTGGTCTTGTACTTGTGGTTCCCGGAGAAATTCTAAAAGAGTGAACCACAGAGAAGTTAGGCTTGCAAGCTGTCTCTAACTAGCACCTTTTCCTGGCACTGGAGACACAGAAAACTTGGATTCGATGGATGTTGATCTGCTTCCGTGTTCTTTCTTGTGTTTTGAAATGTAGTTCGCACTAAAGCATGAAGAATTGTTATTCTCTTGACTGCACATTCAAAAACACAAGTGTTCTGCCAATAAGGAAGGCTCTCAGGAGTTCTTGATTAAGAACTGACAATTGTTATATTGTGTTGGCAGCCCCATTTTTTCCATATGCCTCCATGCCTCCTGGGAATGAGATACTTGGACCAATATTAGAGTTGGGATTTCTACAGAGTATTGCAGGATGGAGCGTCCTCTCTGCAGTGGATCAAGCTCCTGTCAGCTTTTAGGGAATAGAAGATTGGAACTGACCTTAGATCTCCTGTAGGAATTGGGGGCTATGGGACTAATAGTTCTTCCTGCTGCCTCTGGTTTGCTCTAATTTCACAAAACAGCTACATTCCATTCATGGAGAGGAAGAACCTGTCAGGCCCTCATCTTTTCTCCAGGAGGCTTGTGCAGTGCCTGAACAATCCTAGCCTTTTTTTTTAATCCTGAAGGCATGCCTGAATTCCTCCTGCAGAACCCAGACAGGTACCTGGTTCAGCTGAATGCTTAATTGCTATTTGATGTCAGATTCTTCAGGTGGTATCATCTGTCAGAGGAGAATAGATTCAATGTGTATTACTTTCTGATCTGTGGCTATGTATTGTCTGCATACTAAGCTAGAACATGCTTCAGCGACGGTCTGTCTAAAGATCTATGGGTGGAATCAAAAGGATTAGAAAGCAAGGGGTTTTCTTAGGTCCAGAAGAACCTGTGGACAGCAGAGAATTAATACAGTTTATCTAGTTCTCTCTGTTCTTGATCAGTCTCAGAGTGCCAGGCAAACCCAGAAGAAAAAAAGCAGTCCATTCTAAGGAGATCCCTCTTAGGTTTGTCATGTGCATGACCACCTCCATCAAGACATATGCCATTGGGGTACTCCAAAATAAGTGACTACACAAACGTAGGAGCAAATCTGCTTCCCTTCTAATAAAAACACATGCACTGATGGAAGAGAATTTTGAATCAATGCTGGCCTGTTTAGCAACACTAGGGCCCTGTGGCTCTTCAGATGTTGTCATTGACAGTGCTTGAAATGTGAGGGGATCCTTTATTTACATAAGGAAACTGCTGCAGAGATACTGGCTGTATGAAATGTTTCATGTTTGCCACAGTTTAGATACAGGATGGGCACACAGCAGCCCCCTTTGTGACAGAAATCTCACAAGCATGGGCCTGTACAAGTGTCAGT
Source organism: Nyctibius grandis (assembly GCF_013368605.1). NCBI lineage: Eukaryota > Metazoa > Chordata > Aves > Nyctibiiformes > Nyctibiidae > Nyctibius > Nyctibius grandis. Next base: position 74,135,165 of record NC_090662.1, on the reverse strand, counting down.
TGTCCTAGTACCCGTGGGAGCACCATTGCTGTCTGTCCTCTAGCACTGAGCATCATTTGCCTGGAGACTGTACTAAAGTGTTGCCACTTCAAGACTGAGTTTGGAAAAAGTGAGAAATTATAGCACTGTCTCTGATGAGAAGAAACAGGCTGTAAACAGTGCCAGTTAAGCCAGGCATACTTTGTTTCACATTCAAGGCTTTCCAGCTGAAATGGTTTGTGTTTGCAGTCTTGTGTGCAAGAAGCTTTGAGATGCTGGGCAAGAGCTGACTCTCTTCTGTTGAAATATACAACAGAAGAGAGCAAGGGAGAGTCTGGCTATATATAAGGAAGAAAAAAAAAATCACCAGTAGTGGTTCAGCCCTGGAACAGATGCCCAAAGAAGCTGAGGAATCTCCATCCTTGGAGATATTCAAAACTTGCCTTGACAAGCTTCCTGAAGAAGTCTTCTCCCTCGCTGGTTGTTCAGCTAAGAAACCAGGATTCTTGAAAATACTAGTGATGATTGTATTCGTCTCTCTTATGGGGATCTTGAACATAATTAAATTTTGGTAATCCAGATACCACAGTGATGGTGCCAAAGTAAACAATCATGATAGCATTGGTGAATAATGTAAGTAGATAACCTGGAGACTTCCATCTACCATCTCTTAGAGCTTGATACTAAAGCAAAGGCAATATATAACTTGTCTTTTCCGTCTGCTTGGGATCTTCACTGTTTGATAGAGTTGAATAATTAAAAGACATTTGAATCCTCAGGAACTGTCATACTTTTCAGATGCTTTATGATTTTCAGGACTTCTAAGGAGTTGGAGATCATTCCACTAGCCAAGGAAGTATGTGCTCAGAAATGGTTTAGAATCCTTTATGGAAGGATTATTACAAGAAGGATTGACAGCTGGTACATGGGTAGCAAGTTCTATGTAGCTGGAAGAGAGAGAAGACAAGAAGGGGTATTTAAGGAAGTTTTTTGAAAGATCCTGTGCAAGGAAGGTGTATTACTTTGCAGTTGGCTTTGGAGGAGAATGGGTGATAGTGGATTCTGTAGCAAGGAGAGGTAATCTATCTGAAAGTGGTTTTAGAAAAAGTAACAAGCTGAGAAGGCCATGGAAAGGTGCTTGTGTGGACAAGAGAAGAGGGTAGTTTAAAAGTTGTGATGGTTTGAGGTTTCTATTTAAGTAGTTTGGTATAGGGAAGAAATAGTAGGAGAACTTAAGAATGAAAGATGTCTTTGGGTATAGTCAAATTCTGCACACATTGAGTGCTGGGGGGAAGGGCAGGGCAGTGGTTAGCAATTTAGAGGCTTGGTACTCTTTAATTCAGAGAGGCTAGTGCTTCCCTCCTACTCTCCTTTAAATGCTCCCATAATGTTCTCCTCTACCCTTCATTGTGGAGTAAGCATTTTTCATTGAGGTGTGGAAGAGGCAGAATCAAAAAAAAAAAAAGACGATTTATCTTTTTAAACTGCTAAATCAAAACCAGCTTTTTGGTTTAGCCACAGCTTATTTCAGGGAAAAATAATTTTCCAGTGTAATCCAGACAAAGGCTCTGTGATGCCTCATGAAGAGCAGTGCAACATTGCTGGGATACAGAGTCTGCCAGGGTAAGCTGAACAGATGTTGCAAGGGAAATGTGCAGGTAGGGAGGAAAGGAGAACAATTGTTTTCCTTGGAGGCAAAAATGATTTTGTGTCTGATGCTTGGTAGGAGGGTTTTTTTAGTTTTATCTGTTTTGTGGTAGCAAAGTGATTTCCTCACATTTTACCTAGTAATTTCAAGACTTTGGCCTGAGATCCAGCAGCCAGAGCATATTTGGGTTCTGTTTCCTGCTCTGCCACTCCTAAGTTATATGACATTGAGAAAGTCTGAATTGTGGGCTGTTTCCAAACCTTCTGTAAATGAATGCAGTCCCATTGACTGAAATTAAAGTTTTCTTCAGTTTATTTGACCTCTATTTCTTCATTTATTTGCCTTCAAAATAAATGTTTAAAGGTCCCCATCTCTCAGGAGTTGTCTGGCGTATAAAAAAGGCTTTTAGATGTTATAATGTTATAGATTGACTGGCAGTGCAAATGTTGAGTATTTATGTCTCCATGTAGAGTAGTCATGCAGGCTTGATTCTGGTGTACCCCATCTTGTTTTTGGTGACTCAGGCAGTAGTCTTCAGCCCTGTTCCTGGAGAACACTGCTATGTACTTGGATAGGTCTTTCTGTAAAGAAGGGTTTTCTGATCATTCAGCCTGGAATTTTCTCCTTTTTACAGTTTCATCCAGTGGTGTTTTTCTTCTGTGGTGTATATATGCTTCACAAACTAATATGCAGTACCTGTATTACAGCCATCTTCCCATTTAATCTTCATTTTTCCTCAGTTATATTTAACTGATTTTATTTTTCTCTTTCCTCATAAATCAGGAATCAAAGTTTTTGCTTCTTCCTGAGGTCCCTTTAGTTTTCTTACATTTTAGTGATGCCCAGGGTGCCTTTGGTTCATCTGTGTTTGGCGCTCTAGGTTCTCATTAGGGGCAACGTAAAAGAGAACTATTCCATCCTGTCCAGTAATTTTCCCCCCACTTTAGAAAAGCAAATCGGATTGCACTCCATTGCCTTTTCTCATACTCCCCAGGCTGCTTTTTTCTCTGCTACGCTGAACTTACTCAAATCCCTCATTGCTGGGTTTTCAGATAATTGCAGTGCGGCTGCTGCCCCTTTTAATTACAACTCTTCTCTCCCCTATTTCAGCCAGGTTATGGAGCCATTTCTTTATATTGCCTGAGACATTTTTCTTTCTCCTTAGCTACGCTTCACTGTCTCACTGAAGATATTGAAGTGTTTTTAATGCTCTGCACAAAGAGCACCTAAAGAAACAAAACATACTGGCTTTTTGCATGTAACCTACATATTAACATGATATTTCTCTGGTGCGCTGAGAATTGGGCAGATAGAGCCAGAAGTACCTTGCTTAACAAAATTATTGTGCTGAATTGATCTAATACAGTGCTGGGTTAGGCTACACGCCGCTCCCTGACTGTGAGATAAGCCTTTATGTCAGGTTCTTAACGGTGGTGGAGGAGTTTGGTTTTGTTTGGATTTTTTCCCACTTAAGATAATAGATCTGGACTTCTGTGCTTTTCCTGGCTGTAATGCAGGCTCCATGTTTGACCTGAAACATCACAACATTTGCTTCCTCACCTACGACACATTAATGGGAATAATACTGTCCAGCTACCGTAGTGTTGTACAGTCATATGCTTAAAGGGACAGATATGTGCACCTGAAATGCAGTTACAAGTGTGTCAGCAGTGCAGATTTGTATTGTCATAAATGGCAAAAACTCTCTTGTCATGGCTACTGCCCTGCAGAATCCTGAAAAGGCAAAGTGTAATTATAAGAGACAAAATTTGGAAAGCATACAGGGGAAAGGGAATGGAGACCTTCCAAGGGACATTGCCAAAGATGCAAAGGGTCAGGACTTAAGTATGAATACTGACTATATTGTAGAACAGATTAACATTGATCTGGGAACTCCACTTTCACTGGTGCCATGAATGTCTCAAAATCTGTGTGTACTGTCAGCGTACAAAACAACTGGGACTGAAGTCTTGAGGGGTGGAAGGTGTGGGTATATGGTAAATACTGGGTCTGTGCTACCCTTTTTCACCTATATCTCAAACTAGTAAATGATGGAGTGGGTGTATAAAAACTGCCAGTTCTCTATTATTGTGACCTGATTTCTGTTTCTACCTTCTTTTTTTTTTCTTAACCAGTATTTCTGTGTAAAGGCCTCTGTGCTTTGATTTGGGAAGATACTAGAACGCTCCAAGAAATCTCTGACCATTTCAAGGGAGTCGTGTGTGTTTTTTGGAGATGGTGGTATCTACAGAGAATCTTCATGGACTCTAATGCTGGCATCAGTGCAAGAAGAGTGGCAGAAATGGGTTGGTTCTGGATGGTTTGCTTCTTTCATCTAGTCACCTCGCTAGAAGGTAAGAAAAGATTTCATATAATGCAACAACTTAACAAAGTTTTCTCTAGAGGGGGAAAAAAAAAGTGTGCTCTCCAGTATGCTTATTCTAGTCCAGATGAGCATTGAGCACATGTCTTTCTGTTTGATGGTTGATCACTATATCGTGAGACGTAAAAAGATATTAGTATTGTTTCTAGTGGGACAGGCAAACCCTCTTATGAACGACCATTAATGAAATTTCCAGAAGCTATGTCAGAAGTGACAGTCTTAAAGAATAAGCCTCTTGCCCGGGGAATAAGCCCCTTGTTTATGCTTTGCATGTGTTTGATTCTTGTGTTCCTGTTCTTGCACCATGCTTTTTTTGTGAAACAATCTCTCGATGTTTATGCTGTTCTACAAGGCAGCATCCACTTGGCTGAAATCAGGAATTTTTGTCTCTGCTATCTGAACAATTTGCCTTATATAATAGACATGGAGAGAATGCTTTGCATTAACAAGAAGAGGCAGTTTGTGTTGAGCCAGCAGAGGAGAGGAGGGAAGGAGCAGTGAAAACATGATAGAAAAAAGGTGGGCAGGGGAAAAGAGAGGCCAAGAAAATGGGAGAAGAAAGAACAGATGATAGGAGGGAGGGTGTCTAAAATACATCTCGCCTCTAACTGAAGAGGATTGACTGAGTGGGAAAATCAATCAAGGTAATTTTTCTTCCAAGTGTTTCTCAGGCATTTGAATTAGATTTAAAAAGTCTGAATGTAAACCACTTTTTGTCTCAAACTAAGCTTTGTTTGCAATTTTCTAACATAGGAAAAATAATATTGATAAAACCTTAATGTTAATGGTTAAGAAAAGAAGGAGAAGCTGTAGAGAGGGGAAGAAAAGTAGCCAAAATATTCAAACCATCTTTCTATGCATTATGAAGAGAGCAAATACTTTTTATGCAGAATGCTTTTCAACTATAAGGAAAGCAGTATCCTTTTACAGGACCTAGTGGGACTTTAAACCCCTTCATGACTCAGAAGTTCTCACAAGCAATTGAAAATGTTTTTATTGTTATTGTTGTTGTTTTTAATGCATAAAAAGGAATCATTAGGCTGAATTTATTTGATACAGATCTAGTATTTGGACACACTGATTTCGCTAGGAATGAACATATCTGTACAAAATTTTCCAGACAATTTTTAGACTAGGAAAAAAATGGCATGGGAAGCAGAAGGGAAAACTGTTTGGGAAACAGAAGACATTTGTAAACTTATTATTTCAGCTTTATAAAAGCAAAAGAAGATTGCACAAAAGTTTTCATTAAGATTGCATTTCTCAATGTTTATGGCTCTGCAAGAGTTTTTGAGGTTTCTGTTCAGGGAAAATTATTTTGGAGCTACATGCTGGGTGAAAAAAATAGATTTTTTTTTTTACTTTTTCTCAAAAATACATAAAGAAATACACAGAAATTTTATTTCTGTGAGTATCTATATATGTATGTAATTACTGTCTACCGTTTATCATTTAACATTTTTGTAGGTTAACCCTTCTGATTGTAAAAGTTAGTGAAGCACAGAATTTAAGAACTCCTGATGGGCTACAGTCAAAATAGCTGAGAGCAAGTAATAACTTGCTAATGCAATAGCTCTTACTAGGGCACAGAGTTGAATTTTTTGTGGAATATTGGGTTTGGTTTGACTGATTCATAAATGTTTACAGCTGTAAACACAAGCAGAGTTCATTTTGCAGAGATTATTAAATATGTTTCAAAGTAATGATGTGTTCTGCATGTGAGTGACTGCATTTGTTTTACAACAAACTCTCCAGCCTGCAGAATGGCTGGACAACCTTTCTAAATGTCTTCCGAAAGTTCAAGATATAGAGAAAATAATTTTTCTGCTTTGGTAGAAACTTTTTGCATTAAAAGTGTCTCCTTGGCAAAAGGGAATATGCAAGAAAATGATTGTGAGGTCAGACATTCTTATTTCATTTTTTCCCCTATCCTTTCTTTTAATTGGTTGTCATCTTGGGTTATTGAAAATAATGTATTGAATGCTCAAATTAGCTTGACTTTGACACAGAGAAAAACCATACTTTCCTCAAAGGTAATCTTCAGAGAAAAAATACCATTGTATTTGTTTTATTATATACAAAGAAAGGTTTAAATGGATGTTATTTTACTTAAAAAAAAAAGGAAAATTAACTTTTTACTTCATTTGTTTTTGATTCACACGAGTTATTAAAATCATAGCAAAGATTTTCTGTTATGTTCTTCCCAGTTCTTTCCTAACACTTCCCTGCATGCCAAAACCTTTGCCACATGCTTGGAAAGCCCAGGGCAGGGGAATCTCCTGTTGTGGACATTCAGAAGGTGAATGGGTCTGGGCTGGATGTGTAGCTTGTTTGTAAGGGGAGGGGTGTCTGGGTTATCCCATGGATCAGTCTCAGCACCACCCCTTGATTTGTTTTCTCCCATAATAGATTACCCTGTAGTCCCTCTGCTAGGACATCCCCATTCCCAGGTATGTACCATAGCCCTATGTTGAAACTGTTCACAAGATGCAGGCTAGCTCTTGCTGTTTGGAGGCCAGTAGGGCAGTAGAGGCTATTCATGCAGCAACTAATACTGTTTAAATTCAAAGCTAATTAAAGCTTCAAAGAAAAGGAACAGCATTCTTGTAATATATGGTATCTGGGACTTTCAGTATGTGCTTCAGTGAAATCTTGGAAGAACCAAGCTCACTGTTTAATGTTTATGAAACAAAAAACAAGCAGGAAAACATAGATAAACTTTAAAAATTACACTGTATTGTCATCAAAAGTAGCCAGTTTGATGGCAGTGGCAGTTGGGTAAGTTCTAGACTCAATAGTGGGTGTTTGCAGAATGAATCTGTTAAGCTGTGGAAGAACACATGTTATATTGTATTACAGGAAAGCTGTAGATAATCATTTAATTTGATCGCATATGCAAAGTTGAAACTTAAGCATTTAATGTCGGGTTTTTTTATTTCCTGATGTCTGCATTTCCTGACATCAGCAGAGGAATTGTGAAACATGCTAAACCAGGCAGTTTCCCTAGAGCTTTAACAAATGAGTAGGGGAGGTAAACAGAAAAATACATGGTCATTCATAAAGCTTAAACACTGTGCTACCTTGTAAATAGCTGTGTATATGAGTACAGAAGTAATATGGGAACATTCATTGCAGGAATGACTTCACAATATAGATTTATCCAAGAAAAAAATCAAACTAATTTGTCTCATATAGATTGGTTTTGTATATATTCTCTTACATTAGGAGGCATATTTTATAACTCTGTAGCTTATTTTTTCATGTTAAGTCAGAGCTGAACTGTAAAAAAGACATTTTTTGTTAAGAAATAACAGCGGTCTTTGCATTGAGTAGTTACGAACAAGTGGGATTTTTTTGCTATTTTTGTTTGTTTTTTTGCTTGTTTCATCAACTCATTCTTGAAAAATAAAATACTTGTTACAGTTGCATATGTCACTAGCCATTGATGTATTATTTACTTCACCACAATACCCATTTAGTTTTGGAAGAAGTTTTAGTGTATTTAAGGCTTCCCAAAGGTTTCACTGTATTCTGTCTCCAAGGGATAGCCCACATATAGCCCACAAATATATAAATATATTTGTTCAGTTGTGTGATAAAAGGCTCATCTCCCAACACTCAAAGGAGCACAGAGGAACAATGAAAGGCAGGGGAACCCGAATAACCTAATAGAGAAATAAACATCCTGACCCAGCTTCTCCCAGGGCTATCATCGCAGAAGTGTGATCAGCCCACAGAGTGGAAATGGAATCCGTTAAGTCAATGGAAGTACTCTCTGGGACACCTTGCAGATAGAGGGGAGTTACTGCCAACAGGGATATGTGACTTATTACGGGATGTAAGGAAGATCATTTGGGGCTTCTACAAAACTTACAGTGGGTTGTTTAGGGGAGGAACCATAGGTGGGGAAAGAGAGGGATCAAGGTGGTTTTGGGGAGGATCAAGTGTGAGAAAATAGAGAGATAAGGGACCAGTCATGGGTAAACAGGCTGCTGGTCAGTACGCCTGTCAGGCCTTGATGTGCACCTGATCACCACAGTCTATCCTATCTTTTTATTAAATTCAATTTTTCACTAGTTACCTGGGTGACAGGAATTTATTTTGTGTGTGTGTGTACGGACATTTAAATGCCAGCAACTGGAGTTGAACCACAGGTCACAGGGGTCCCTGTGTCGGTGCTGCCAGCAACTGGAGAGCCTGGAATGGGTAAAAATCAAGTGCCAGGAACTCAAGTTGGACCACAGGTCATAGGATCTGTGCATCTGTGATGCCAGCAACTGGAGTGAGCTTATATGAGTGAGTCTGTGATCTCTAGCAAATATCAAGCCAGACTAACTGGTTAGTACAGTAAGTGGGCTAGGAAGCCAGGGAGATACCAGAGAGTCTGGGGGATGAATGAGACACCTGTTTGTGTGTGTGTCTGTGAGCGAGACAGCTGGAAGAGCTATCTACTGAGAGGATCAGGAGGTCCAGGCCAACGACTGGGGAGACAATAAGTTCTGGGGTTCTTTGAGAGTCCTGTCTGTATATTGTGTATCTCTGTGCAACCGGAGACAAGACGATCCAAGGACCAGATCCTGGGTAGGCTGAGTGCCTAAAGCCAGTTACTGTAGGAATCCATAAAGTGTGTTCCTGTGCATGTGTTTGTATGTGTAAGTGGAGTTCTGTGGAGTGGGGCAGCACTACAGCAACTGGCTGCGAGCCTTCGGGGCTCACATGTCCAAGCACCAGCAACCTAGAACAAGAATCCAGGGCCAGCTACTGGGTAGACTGCATGCCTAAGACCAGTTAGTAGAGGATCCATTGTGTGCCTGTGTGTCTGTGTGAAGGGATGTATCAGTGAGTGAGGAAGTCTGAATACTAGGAACAGGAGTGGGGCTGCAAACTTCAGGTGCTTACATGCACAGGTGCCAGCAAATGGGGAGGACACAGATCCTGATCTCAGCTACTGGAGACTGAATGTTTAAGGACAATTATTGCAGGAATCCATATTGTATATAAATGCATATATATTTCCCACTAACAGACCTTCATCCTGACCAGCCAGAAAGGGGAGCAGGATGAGGCCATTGGTGGTGCTGTTTCTGTTTGCATGACTGGTGAGTGTTTCTGTCTGTATTGATCTTCGTGGCTGGCCATTTGTATACGTGCAATGGCTACATGTGTTTGTGTGTGTGCCTATTGGGAATACCCACTCAATCTTGCTATTGGTTGGACCTGCAGACTTGGAGCTGCAGCAGCCTTGCTTTTGTGAGCTTACTGGATTTGGAAACCCCTAACAATATTTTTGCACAAGCCCAGAGAATGCTTTCTCCTTCCAGCCCTCTTAGAGAGCGTTCGCAGTCTTCCTACTTGTTCATGTTCAAGGCGTGGTCATACAAGGCAGAATAAGCCCAGTAATATTTCCATTCTTTTCAAGAAGTCTGTAAGCCAGAGAGTTTTGCTGCTTGGGACATTCAGCTGCCCAGCAAAGCAAACTCTCTGAATGTTACCTTTTACCCTAATGCCCTTTGCCTTATCTACTAATGTACGTGTACATTTGGATATATTCAAAATTCAACTGGACATGGCCTTGAGCAACCTACTGTAATTTAGCCTGGCCTTGAGAGGAGTATTGATCAAGATGACCTCTATACCTCCCTTCCAGCTTGTTTCGTTCTGTGATTCTATGGTGTGGTCATTCTTAGCACCAGCTTCTCATTCCCACAGGTAAAGGGATTCTTTCGCTGTCTTTTCAAGATCAGCTTTCTTCTCAGTGGCTATAGCTTGCCTAGACTTGGGTTGTTATAATTCCTTCTTGCACCACTGCACTGTTAAGACACTGAGGACAAGTGTTCTTCAATCCAGAAAGCTGTTAGGACATCTATGCAATCCAGAAAGCTGTTAGGCCATCTCTGCTTTCATGAAGGTTGTCCAAGGGTCAATTATCCTTGCGTGAATTGTCATGTTCTTGCATCAGGGAAATATTTCGCCTGTAACACAAGCACTAAAGTGTCTTGCTTGAAAGTATACGCTAAACAAAATCTGAAAATTGTTAACATGCCTATTCTGAACAGCCTGATCTGAAATAGCAGCTTCCAACCTCTGCCCAGTTGATCTTGATGTTGATATTATAGTATAGTGCAACCCAAGAGATTGGTTTGTGGTGTAAGTATAGACTGGTACTAGCATAAGTCTTCGAGATTTTTTTCTCTCCCTTCTGGCCTGCAAGAACAGAGGACACTGAAATGAGAGCGTAGTTAATTCTGAATTTTGTTTTACGAAGAGTGCAATTAATCCATTTGACTCTGATATAAAAGATGATTTTTTTTTAGTTTAGGGAAGAGAAGTACAGGAGAATCTCTCATCAGCTATTTTTCTTTTCTTTGAACTAAAATAACTGTCTCAATAAGAAATTAGAATCTTATTCTTAAAAAATGTGAGATTAAAGCAGGAGTCAAAGAAGAATTGTCATCATTTCATGTGTTTAAAAGCCTCCAGATTGCTCAGATACCTTGATTATTCCTCATTTTTAATCCACCGTGGAATATTGTTCTGTTGATACTGAGGTCACCTCAGTAAGTGTTGTCTCTAACAGCATCATAGACTGACCTGGGCTTGGGTCTGAACTGATCTTGCAAGACCCTTGATTTTCAGCAAGATAGAAAGGGTGTAAGCCATTTTTCTTCCAGGTTGGTAAATTCATCTGAACAGATCATTGCTATCTATCTGCACTGAAGAGCAGCAGAATACTGGTCTAGCCCAGCACACTGAAGATGTGGAATGCTACATCAGTATTAATAAAGTGGCAGAGTGAAGGCTTATACCTGTACACTGGGATGTAGTCATTCATACTGTTAAATTATTAGCACAGTCGTGGGTTTGGCCTATGCCAACTAATCTTCACCTCAACAGTGCCTAGGCATAGGTCAGAGGTTAGGATGGACCAAGAACCATTCCTGAGAGATGGTTTGGATGCAATCATGCGCTTCTGTGGGGTTGGACTTTTTAGCCATGTGAATGTGAACCATACTGTGCCTGTTGTCCTCAGAATTAGAAAGCAGTCTAACAGCTTGTTAGATTTATGAGTATACATGCAGCTAGTGTGACTGGGGATCTGATTCAAGGTATACAGCCAGTAGGAGAGGGAGAAAAAGAAGGAAAAAAGTGAGGGACTTTTGACCGTAGGTCAGCAAATGAGATTTATGCACACAACATTCTTGTGTACCTCTCTTATTTTTCTAATGCTTCCTGAATTAAAATATTCACTGTGAGAGGGACAGTTCTGTCTGCTTCAGGCTGCCCGTATCTGTTCACCTGTGAAATATTCAAGTGCTTGATAAAGATTACCTTGCTCTGGTGAGAAGCCATCTGGAGAATACACTTCCTGCTAGTCATGGCAGAGCCCAGGCTGCCAAGCAGGTCTTCTCTATTTTCTCACTTCTCCTTTGCATTCTCACTTTTTATCTCGCTTTCCATGCCCTAATTAACTTTTCTCTATTTTATTTTCTCATGGTGTTTCCATGGGGTAGTTGCATTATACCTTGGTAAATGGGAGAGTCAAACCTGATTAGAAAAAAATTCTTTCTTTGTTGAAAAATGACCTTGTGTATTATTCCAGCATATCAAAGCCATATTTGGGAACCCAATGGCAAAGTACTGACATGATGGAGTGCAACCCCTGTGCCAGACTGTGCAATTCAGACAGTAATGTGCATGGGGGAATGCCAAGGCCCTCTGCTGCCAGGACAGCCTAGGGGAAGACTAGGGGTGCCTCAAGGAGGCACAGGCCTTTCACAGATGTTTTGCCACTCAGAGGAGCCATCCGAGCTGCGCTATCCTTGAGTACCGAGCTGCTCAGCATTTCCTGAGGTCTGTTAGGTAATTTTAGTGGGGTTGTGCTTTAACCAGTAGCTCTTTCCAGTTCTGGCAAGCCAGCGTAGATATTTTGCACTGCTTTTGAAGCAAGGAACTGCATCGGCTCCTAGGAAGGCCTAAGACATATATGCTCTCCTGTAGGAATATAGTGAACATCAGTTCAGGGATATCAGTGAAGTCAGGTCTGGATAAACTTGCTCACTTGATCATGTCTGGTTTAAGATGAGTCTAGTCTTTCCTTTCTGCTGATTAACATGAAGTGAATCCCCAGGAGCACTGATAGGGATATTGAAGTCAGCAATCCATAATTTGGAAATAGAAACTATTGAGGATCTCTCCTGTATAAAACATGGGACAATCATCATTAAACCTTTGCAAGGGGAATAATGAATCCTGTTTGTGGATAAATTGGATGTTACTGCTGGGTTTTGGTTTTTTCTGTGGGTGTTTTTTTTTAACCAAGAAGATACAAAAATGAAAATTAAAATAAGCAAACAGAGATTGACCTTCCAGAATTTAAGAAAAAGCAGTTTATTTGTATAGTATGTATCAACACATGTAAATACCTATTTGACAGAGTCTTTTTCTTCCTCTATGTACCCACCATAAATGTACACAGAAAAGTGCACATGCTTGCATACCAGTAACTTCCAGGGTGGTCTCAGACCTTGACATTCTCTTCTGGAGAATACTATATGTATAGCTTGCACTTTCACAATCTCTTCTGTATTTCTTTTACCTGAACAGAGAATAACATCTCCAAGAGCAGTCAAGTCTAGTACCTGCCTCCAGCAGTAGATTCAATAACAACGGAAATGCAGACTAGTTGTGGGAATAAGCTAGGCCTGCGAAGTTCCGCATGTACCCTACTCCTGAGCAGTATAATGCAAGAGACTATTTAATACTGATTTTCTGATAAAACTGTGACTCATACACAGGCTTGCAGCCTAATGCCTAGCTCCAGAACAAAGTGAATCCATTACAGGATCAACCGGGTCATCATCCTAAACTGCCACAGAAATTTGGTTCCAGAGCTGGAAACAAAAGTGTCTTAGCCTTGTGTCCACATTTACATCTGCAAATAAAATGGGCAGTCATGGTCCTGAGGAGAATGGCATGCATTCATATAACTCACCTCTCTGTCCCACCCTTTCTTTTCCAAAAAGAGGGTGGCCTCATCTGTACTGCTCATTATGATAACTCTGCTCCATGCTGTCAGTGTGCTTACACTTTGCCTGGGAAAGTTTTTGTCTGGCCAGAATATTGCCAAGCAACTTGCTAACCATGAGTTAGCATGATTATGTGCCCAGTGCCTCTGCCCCTGTCTTGGTCCTGCTTAATTTATGGACACAGCCTGTTGTATTTAATTTCAAAATATGAATGTATGTTCCCGGTGTGTGGAAGCCCTCTGCAAGACATGGTTTTGGCAATTTTTTTCAGAGACAATCTTGTGAGGGACAGATAAGATTTTAGCCTGACTCGGAAAAGCACAAAATACTTTTTTTTTTTTTTTTAAATATAAACAGAAATACTTCTGGATACAACTGGAGAGAACTCAGAGATTGGCTGGACCACCCACCCTTCTGATGGGGTAAGCATTTCCCTTGTCCACTTCTTGACCGCATCTCTGCTGGGAAGGTGTGCATGTGGCTGATGAAGAAAGGGAAACTGGAACCGATGAGACTTGTTTTATGGATTTTGTACATATGAACAATTTGAACACGGTACATAGTGGAAAGCCAGATTGTTAAGGGAGGAGGATACTGGGTGGGATACTATTGCGACCTCCTTACCCTCTTCTTTCCACCCTCCTTCAGAAATACTCATGAGGTCTCCAGCCATCCTTCCAAACAGACTAAATAGAATAGAATAGAATAGAATAGAATAGAATAGAATAGAATAGAATAGAATAGAACAGAACAGAACAGAATAGAATATTTCATTTGGAAAGCACCTGCAACAATCATTTAGTCCAACTGCCTGATCACTTCAGGTCTGACCAAAAGATAAAGCCCTGATAACAATGTTATTAAGGGCATTGTCCAAATGCCTCTTAAACACTGACAGGAATGGGGCATTGACTACCTCTAAGAAGCCTGTTCGAGAGTTTGACCACCCTCTCAGTAAAGAAATGTTTCCTAACATCAGTTCTGAACCTCCCCTTGTACAGCTTTGAACCATTCCCACGCATCCTATCACTGGATACCAGGGAGAAGAGATCAGCCTCTCCTTCTCCACTTCCCCTCCTCAGGAAGCTGCAGAGAGCAATGAGGGTTGCCCTTCAGCCTTCTTTTCTGCAAACTAGACAAGCCCAATGTCTTTGGTTGCTCCTCATAGGACATGCCTTCCAGCCCTTTCACCAGCTTTGTTGCCCTCCTCTGGACACATTCAAGGACCTTTTTAAAGTGTGGGGCCCAGAACTGCGCACAGTACTCAAGGTGAGACCGCACCAATGCTAAATACAACTGGAAGATCCCCTCTTTTGACCATCTGGTTATGCTGTGTTTGATGCACCCGAGGATGCGGTTTGCCCTCTTGGCTGTCAGGGCACAATGCTGACTTGTATTGAGCCTGCTGTCAACCAGCACCCTCAGGTCCCTTTCTGCAGGGCTGCTCTCCAGCCATTCTCCCAGTTTATACTTGTGTCTGGCATTCCTCTGTCCCAGGTGCAGAATCTGGCATTTGTTTTTGTTAAATATCATAACATTAATGATTGCCCAATCTTCCAATCTATCCAGATCCCTCTGCAAGGCCTTTTGTCCCCCAAGACAGTCAACAGCACCTCCCAGTTTGGTATCATCAGAAAACTTGCTAGTGGTGCATTCAACTCCTGCATCCAGATCATTGATAAATACATGGAACAGAATTGGCCCTAGAATTGAGCCCTGAGGAACACCACTGGTGACCAATCACCAGCCAGATGTAGCCCCATTCACTAGAACCCTTTGAGCCCTGTGGACCAGCCAGTTCCTCACCCAGCTCATCATGAACCTGCTCATCCCATGGCTGGGCAACTTGTCCAGAAGGATGCTGTAAGGGACAGTATCAATAGCCTTACTAAAATCCAGAAAATCTTCATCAACTGCCTTCCCTTCACCTACTGTGCAGGTGACCTTATCATAGAAGGATATCAAATTAGCTAGACAGGACTTTCCTTTTGTGAACCCATGCTGACTGTGCCTGATGATTGCATTGGTCTTCAAATGATGGCTTGCAGTAGTACCCAGTATTATTTTCTCCATAATTTTTCCAGGTACTGAGGTTAGACTAACAGGACTGTAGTTTCCTGGGTCTTCCCTCACACCCTTCTTGTAAATTAGAATAACGCTGGATAGCTTCCAGTGAGTAGGGACCTCCCCAGACTCCCAAGACCTTTGGTAGATGACCGAGAGGGGCCCTACTGTAACATCCGCGAGCTCCTTCAGTACTCTGAGATGAATCCCATCAGACCCCATAGACTTGTGAACATTCAGCTGATACAACTGGTCCCTTACAATTTCAGTGTCCACAAATGGAAAGTCACTGTTCCCGCATTCATGGTCCCCTGACTCAGGGGTCTGGGCAGCCCAAGGTCTATCAGTATTATTAAAGACTGAGGCAAAAAAAGGATTGAATGCCTTTGCTTTTCTTCATCCCTATTAGTCAGGTGACCATCTTGAACAAGTATCTGTCCAATGTTTTCTTTAGACCTCTTGCTATTAACATATTTTAAAAAAGCTTTTCTTGTTGTCTGACACAACACTGGCCAGTTTCAACTCTAACTGAGCTTTGGCCTTTCATGTCTTTTCCCTGCATATATGAACCACAGCTCTGTAATCTTCCTGCGAAGCCTGACCTTGCTTCCAGAGATCATACAATTTCTTTTCCCTCTTGAGCTCCATGAGGAGTTCCCTGTTCAGGCAAGATGGTCTTCTGCCCCACTTGGTTGACTTCCAACATGCTGGAATTGCCTGCTCCTGTGCTTCTAAAAGGTGGTTCTTAAAAGCTGACCAGCGCTCATGGACTCCTAAGCCCTCAAAAGCAGATTCCCAGGGGACACCGCTAAGTAGCTCCTTGAATAGCTTAAAGTTTGCTCCCTTGAAATCCAGGGTAGAAACTTTGTTGTCCTTTTTTCTCATTACACTGAAAACTTTAAACTCAACCATTTCATGATCACTGTGGCCAAGACAGCCACCTACCATCACATTTTCCACAAGTTCTTCTTCATTTACAAATAGCAAGTCTAGGAGGGCATCTTTCCTAGTTGGCTCACTGAGTACTTGTGACAAGAAGTTTTCTTCCCCAAACTTCAGGAATTCCCAGACTTGCTCATCACAGCTGTATGGTATTCCCAGTTGATGTTTGGGAAGATGAAATCTCCCATAAGGACAAGGGCTACCGATCCAGAGATTTCTCCTAATTGCCTACAGAATAACTCATCAGTGCTAACATCCTGACTGGGCGATCAGTAGTAGATGCTCACTACATCTCCTTTGTTTTCCATCCCTCTGATCCTTACCCAGAGGCTCTAAACTACATCATCACTAACTGTCAGGTCTGTACAGTCAAACCTCTCCCTTACCTACAGTAAAACTCCTCTACATCACCTGCTCTGCCTGGCCCTCCTGAACAGCCGGTAGCCCTCCATCCCAGCACTCCAGCTGTGGGACTCATTCCACCAAGTTTCACTAATACCAATGATATCATAGCTCTGGGAACTGACCAATGCTTCCAGTTCATCCTGTTTGCTTCTCATACTGCCTGGGTTGGTGTACAAGCATTTCAGATGTGCTCCTGAGCCCTTCATGCTCCCAGGAGCAGTATAAATGTTTCTGCTAGCATTGCCACCTTCAGGCAATGCCATGTTAACCCTTGGCTTACCTTCAGCTCTCCTGTTGGTATCACGTTCCCACATCAATTCTAGATTGAAGCCTTCTCAATCTGTCCCGCCAGGTTATGAGCAAAGATGCATATCCCCTGTCAGGTCAGGTGGATCCCATTAGGTCCCAGCATACCTTGTGCCTCAAAGACTCTTCCATGGTTCCAAAAGTTTTGGCAGAGGCACCAGTTCTGAAGCCAGATATTGATATCATGGGATTGCCTGTTTCTTCCAAAGTCTCTCCCCATTACCAGGAGGATTGAGGAAAACACTGCCTGCCCTTCTGAAGTTTTTAGCATTCTTCCCAGAGCCCTGAAATCTCTTTTGATCGACCTTAGACTTTTTGTTGCAGGAGTGGATAATAGTGTGAAGGCTCTACTAAGTTCTTCCGTTGTCTGGTGACATCCCTAATCCGGGCCCCAAGGAGGCAGCAAACTTCCTTGAAAAGAGGGTCCGGTCTGCAAATGAGTTCTTCCATTTCACACAGGAGGGAGTGACCATAGCTTGCACATAGTTTCTTCTATAGTTTCTTCATATATAGACTATAGCTTGCATAGTTTCTTCTCGGCACTGGTCTTAATGCAGGTCTTATTGCGAGCAGTTGGTCAATCTGACTTTGGTGAGAGTGCTTACACAGGTTCTTTGTCTTCTATCTCATTATGCCTCGTACCTATTCTGTAAAGCTAGTTGAGAGGGTACAGACAGGTTTCTCTTACAGCTCCATGCGGTAACCTGCTTCCACCCCTCCCCATCTCTCCCTTGTGCCTTCCTTCTTGCATAAAACAGATCCTGGACCTGCCCTTGCAGTGGCCATGCTGAGTTGGCTTGTGTGCATTGGAGATGGCAGGGGACAGCTCCAACTGTGATAAAGTTGGGTAGAAGGGACTTCTGCTTTAATGTTTTTTTCAAAGAAAAGTGTCTTGTTTTCTGTGTCATTTGTTTGTGTTGTGCATCTTGTCTCTGGCGATGAGAGGTGGGGAAGTAGGAGGGAAGAAGGTGTGACTCTCTGATTTTAGGATTCTCAATGCCATATGACAGGTTCTCATGAATTATGTTTTCCTGCTGCAACAGTTCTTACAGGCTTTAACAGCTCTTCTATACAGGATCATACTTTGTCCTGTCTAGAGTGCTGTGCTGCACATGCCATCAGCAGGTTCAAGTCTTGTCACAGATGCGGCAAGGATAAGGGAGGGGAAGAAGGAGGCCTGTCCTGTATTTTTGGTGCGGTTGAACACTGAATCCATTTTTTTTTTACTATTTCTTCTTCCTTTTCTCTCCCATATATCCATTATAGTGGGATGAGGTAAGTGTCCTGGATGACAAGAAGCACCCGATCCGAACCTTTGAAGTCTGTAACGTGGATGAACCAGGTCAGAATAACTGGTTGCGTACTCACTTCATAGAGCGACGCGGAGCCCACCGAGTCCATGTCCGCCTCCGTTTCTCAGTGAGAGACTGTGCCAGCATGCGCACTGTGGCTTCGTCTTGCAAGGAGACTTTCACACTCTACTACCACCAGTCAGAGGCTGACATAGCCTCTCAGGAACTGCCAGAGTGGCGTGAGGGCCCCTGGACCAAAGTGGATACTATTGCAGCTGATGAAAGCTTTTCCCAGGTGGACAGCACTGGGAAGGTGGTAAAGATGAATGTTAAAGTACGTAGCTTTGGGCCACTCACCAAACATGGCTTCTACCTGGCCTTCCAGGACTCAGGAGCCTGCATGTCCCTGGTGGCAGTCCAAGTCTTTTTCTACAAGTGCCCAGCTGTGGTGAAAGGATTTGCCTCCTTCCCTGAAACTTTTGCTGGAGGGGAGAGGACCTCACTGGTGGAGTCACCAGGGACGTGTGTACCAAATGCTGAAGAGACAAGCATGACTGGGTCTTCAGGTATTCGGTTGCACTGCAATGGAGAAGGGGAGTGGATGGTGGCCATTGGACGATGCACCTGCAAGGCTGGCTACCAGCCTGTTGATGATGAACGAGCCTGTCTAGGTGAGAGACCTTTTTTCCCCACCCCTTAGGCAGACACGTTTTTGTTGGTTCTCTCTATTAGTAGCATTTGGCATTTGCCAAACGTTCAGAGAGCTAGGAAATTAAATAATTTCTCACAGAGAACGCTTACTAGCAGCCTCTTCTGACTCTTTTAGTGCCTTAGACTGGAGTTGGAGCAACCACTTCTTGATGCTAAGAACATGGTTGGAAACTCCACTCAGGCCTTAGTTCAAGCTGCCACCAGAGACAACCTGTTAGGCTACATACACAGAATTAGCAGGAGTTGTAACTAGCGGGCTCTCACATAGTTCCACTTGTTTACCAAGAGGCAACAGTGTTATAGGAGAGATACCACATGGACCAAAGCTGAGCCCAGAGCTAATACACTCTACCGTTCTAACTAGTTTGGGCCCTTTTGCTAGTGCTATTGGAACTAGTGATAAAAAGAAAGGGGAAATGGCAGCAGCCTGGTCATGGGACAGGGAACATGCATCAGGGATCTATGAGCCTGGCTTGGTAAGAAAAAACAGTCATAATGGATATTACCATTACCTCTAATGTGCTGTCTGCCCTGGGGCCAATGGTATTTTCTGTGAAATGCTTGTAGGAGGAAGTAGAATAATTATGTGTCACCCAGTAATCGTATTGGGCCAAAATCTGACCAAGCCAGAACACCCAGTCTAATGTCATGACTGTCTTCCTATCTCAAGCTTAAGACAGTCCATTAGACAAAACTGTTTATGTTGGTTATGAAATTTTGTGTATAATGTTCTTCTGGTGGTTCCTTGGTTTTAATATTCATTTGCTCAAGATCTCTCGGCAATATAAAATGTTGCTGCACCATGCTTAGTGCTCTAAAAAATTGAATGTAATTTGGAACCCAATTTTGGCTGCAGACACAATTTTAAAGTTGGATTCAAGTAAGAGTTCGACTGGTACATTGAAAGTACAAATATGCTGGTTAACACCAAGTGCAAATACAATGGTTAATGGTTGTCAATATGTTAACTTAAATTCCTGTTTCGTAAAGTGATTGGGGTCATGCAGAATAACTTTACTAAAATACAGTTCATTGTTCTGGAGACTTATAAAGCAATTAATATTGGTAAGTGCTTTTTATTTGTTGAAGCTTTGAGAACGATGAAAATGTGCGCACCTTTTTATCCTGCTCATCCTGAAAGAAATGTAACTACGTTCATATAGTGCTGCTCCTGAGACGGAAAGCTCAGATGGACATAGAGCAGCTCTATATGGCACTAGCTTTGTTGTCTGCATCAGTAACATGACTAGATCACAATCCAGGTAAACTGCCAGTCAATAATTTAGTATCAGACAGTAGTCTTAAGCACTCAAAAAATACAGAAATTAGGCTTGGCAAATAAAAATAGGGATCTTTAAAAAATCTGTCTTCCCTTTTTTGTAGTGTTCAATGAAAGCTGGTACTCCCTTGCAGCCCCATTATCACAGAAGCTGGAGATAGATGAAAATGGTAAATATTTTAAGGAATAACTGAAATAATGACAGTTTATCAAACTACAAAACACTGTTCCCATTATTTACTTCCTGAGATTCCATGAACAGCTTAGAACAGCCAAAGACAGCCAAATAATGAACCTTAATGTTAGGAGGTATTTTTTCCCCTCATATTTTTCATAAACTCCTCTGGCTTGATCCCCATTCCCGATCTCTTCTCCTGCTAACAATATGTTGCTGTCCTGTCTGAATGGAGCCACGTTCAGCTAGCATAGTTTGTCCCCTTACTTGGTGTTTCTTTCCATGCAGTCCTTTCCAGGACTTCTCCTCTGTATGTTCTCCCTGCTTCCTAAGAGCAGAAGTACACTGCGATACAGAGTTGCTACAGTGTTCTATATGAAATACCAAACAAAAGCAATAGCCCAAGGGCAGATTTCTACTGATGATCCTACGAGAGCTCTTCTTAATAAGACTGAAGAATGAACCAAGAATAAGAAGGAGCAGCAAGTTTCCTTCTTATTCTTTGTAGAACAGTGTGTGGGCATTGCCTTCCCCCTCACCATATGGAGCCTGTGGAGCCCTTCCTGGACCAGCTGTTACCTCTTTATTTAGAACAAAGGATCTGACAAGAAACATTCTGAGCAGATTGATAGAAAGCCCTTTTTTTTCCTGCCCCCTACCATGAGTTAAAATACTTTCTTTCATTAGTTTCATAAGACTACCTGCTGTTTTTCACTATATGGCCAATTTCTCCACCTAAATAGAAGAGTGAAACAACATCCCTTAGAAAGCCCTCTAGGTGATGTGGGATGTGGTGTGTGTGGGATTCACTTTTGACTTTATCGAAGTAGACTTTTTCTCATGCTGAACAGTCAGAAAGAATGGCAATTTACAGAGGAAAAAGAAAGGATGGTACCTTAGCACCTTTTCTTTCTGTAGATGTATACATGCAGGGTGCCTTGCCTTGTAAGGTTTCCTGCTACACTGAGGGTTTTTCCACATGGAAGGCCAGAAACGGAAAGTTCTGGGTGATTAAGCCATCCTAGGCTACTGGCTTCTAAAATTCTGGACTGATTGGCTGTTCTCCCAAGTCTTCTCTCAGATTGACAGATTCATTACTAAAAACAGTTGTTCTTGGATTCCATCCCCACAAACCATTTTACAGTATAATGTGTTTCTTGGGATTCACTGCCCACTGCTTATCATTGCCTTTTAGCTAGAAGTCACATGGGATTTAAGTTACCAGATGCTTTTGAAAATAATACTTAGCATTCATGACTGAGACATTTAAAAAAATATTTCAAAAATGGCAATGTGAAGAAAAAAGAGAAGAGAAATGACTACTTGAAAATGTGCTAAGCTGACTTTCAAATGAAGAAGTAAGGTGAGCTCTTAGCTTGAAAAATCACTGAAATAGAACTGTTAATTTAATAATATGAAATTCATCTTTTTTTTTTCTTTCAAGTCCAAATACAAATGAATTCCAAGTCAGTTTTGCCAATCAAGTTCCATGTCTCTTTTTGTACTCGGTCCCATAGCAGTATCCAATATGATGTTTGTCCCGCATCACTGAAAATGTGCCATTACTGTATCAGTATACCCCTACCTCTGCAATTACCCTCCAGCTCCCCACCTGCTGTTTCTGTATCTCAGAGGACTGACTTTTCTCCCTTTATCCAGCTTTGATGTCTGAGGGAGAGAAGATCACGGGGCTATAGGAGAAAACATAGATGGAACCATATTTAGAAAGGGATAGAGTGGAGGGAGCTATTTCAGTCATGAGATTGGGGACAGGTATTTGCATCCTTATTGAAGTCCCCATGTTGGACTGCTGTGTTTTGCCAATGGACGGGGTCAGCACAAAGGACACAGACACCAGGTTCAAAAGATAAGCTTATTTTTACTTTAGTTTAAAGCAGCAAAAAAGAAAGAAAGCAGCAATAAAATAATAAGGGAAACAATACACCAAGAACAGAGCAAAGCAAGGTGATGCATCTAATCATTACTACATAGAATTAAGCATAGTGATTAAGGAAGATTCATCACCAATTGCCTTAATACTTTACCATCATCCAGATCCATACATCAGCTGGGGAGCCCTGGTTGCAGCGAGGATTTGGAGAGCCTTTCCCAGCAATTGGGAGGTCCTGCGCAGTGTGTCCCCCTGTAGGTGAGGTCTCCAAAGTCGCTGTAAGAGGGTCCAAATTTTATACTATTGAATAAACAAGGTTGCATAACTTCAAATGTAGAAAAGTCTTGTTTCACTCCGTTAGATGCCAGCCAAAGCCTGACCAGGGCTCAAGGAGGAACTAAGGGAGTGTCATTACCTATTTGGCTCTGACTACATGTTCCCAGTCAAGGCTGGACACCTGGTTTCATGGCCTTGACAACTTGCCTCTAAATAAGGAAAGATAGATACATTCTCATGACATGGATACATTCTCATGACTTTTAATTTTCACTGATGGTTATATTTTACTTAAGCTACATCTTTTGTTAATGATTATGCATATTTCACTAATGATCAGATACTAATATTATTTAACATATGGTTGGAGGTTCATCTAGAGGTCAACTTTAGTTCGGGGCCTATTTCTCAGGCCTCAGTACTTCATGCTGTTGAACTGCTGATCCCCTTGTTGAGTATCATAGTGTATTGGGTTCACATGGCAAGGTTCTGGTAGTGGTGGGCACTGATGGGGTGACCTCTGTGGCAAGAGGGCAGGGGCTGTCCTATGCCAGACATAGCTTTTTCCAGACAGCTCTGCAACGGACCCACCACAGGACAGAGCTGAGCCCATTGGCCACGGGTGTGGCACCTCTGCACAAACATATTTAAGAAGGGGCAGAAAACACCAGCCAGAGAGAGGAGGAGGGAACAAAAAGACTGAGAAACAGCAGAGGGAACACCAAGGTCAGAGGGGGACACCAAGGAGGAGGGGGGGTACTCCAGGCGCTGGAGCAGATATTGTTGGCAGCTTGTGGAAGAGCCCATGCTGGAGCAGATGGATATTTCCTGAAGGAACTGTGGCTCATGGAGAGCCCACACTGGGGCAGGTGAAAAATGTGAGAGGGAAGGAGTGACGGAGAGAAACTGCACACCCCATATCCTACCCTGTGATGCTTGGGTGGAGTAGAAGAGTTTGGAGTTGAGTTTGGGAGAGGGAGGATGAAAGATGTTGTTTTAATGTTTGGTTTTGTTTTCTCATTACCCAAATCTATTTTAACCAGCAATAAATTAAATTAATTTTCCCCAAGCCAAGTCTCTTTTGCCTATGATAGTAATTGGTAAACAATCTCTCTGTCTTTATCTCTACTCACGAGGTTTCTCATCCTATTTTCTCCCTATGTCTTGCTAAGGAGGGGGAGTGAGAGAGTGGCTGGGTGGGCATTTGGCTGTTTGCCAAGGTTAACCCACCACATAGCTTCTCTCTTTTTTCGATGGATGTTTCTGAAAGTATTGAGGAAGCAAAAGGTCTGCCTGTATTCTGTGATAGCTGTAATTGGCTCTTCTTCTGTAGGATGCAAGGGTGTACGAAGGAGTTGGATGGAGAAGAGGATTCCATAAAATTGTCCATGTCCTGTGAGTGTATGTAGTCCCTTCTGATTGCAAAAGGAATCACATCTGTACTACTGATAACTGCAGGAGCTAGTAACTGTGCACACAGCTGTTTGAGGTCTCCTTTGAGAAGAATATTTTTGTGTTATTAAAAGATGCCCTTCCTCATCAGCCTGGATAAACTTTTTGCATTGTGTGAGCTAAGGAAATATTAAGATTTACATTAAAGCATAAGCTTCAGTAGTCTGCTAAAAATAAGCAAGTACTATTAGCAAAAAAAAACCCCACAATAAACTCTTCTCAAATTTTAGTCACTTAAGAGATGCTTCATTTAAAACTATAGAATAATTTACATTACAGGGACCTGTGGAAGTCCTCTGCTCCAACCCCACGCTCAAAGCAGGACCGAATTGGGTTAGGTCACTCAAGGCCTATTCTAGTCTAGTTTTCATTATTCCTAAAGATGAAGATTCCACAATGTCCCTGGGCAATTGTTCCAATGTTTGATGACACCTATGGTGAAATTTCTTTTTGCTATCTAGAAGGAGATTGTAATAAGATGTAACGAGATTATTACAACTTGTATCTGTTGCCTCATGTTCTACCAGCTTGTGTTTACACCTTCTTTATATCCTCCCATTAGGTGGCTGACACCAGCCGTTAAGTTCCGCCTCCTTTAAAACGAACACACAGTGTCTTAGCCTCTCCTGAGTAAGAGCTTTAACTTCGAGGTAAACTCACAGCTGATAATAATTTTTGGTGTCTTGTGCTAGATTAACTATTTATATTTTTTTTTCTTACATATTGCTCCTTTCATCAGCTTCTCCAGCCTTATTCTGCTACATGCACATACATTATGCTGCTTTTCAAGTAGTTTGCTGCTTTTTCTGTATCCAGTGGTTGCTCTCTACCCATATTCCATTCTTCCCCTGCACAAATCTTTCTTCTCTTGTTTTGCCTTTTTGTCTTCACACAACCCATTCCCTGGCAGTCCTCCCAATATATAAGTAGCTAGTAATTGCTTCAGATACACCTCTTTTGCCTAAAAATCCGTTACTCAACTGATCTTCTATCAACAGTTCAGCAGGAAACAGTTCATAGTCACTTCATTTATTTTATCTCAGTTGATTTGTTGCTCTCCTTTTCCATTTAAAAAAAATCGAAAGCCACACTCTTCTCTGCTTGTGTTTCTTTCATTTTCCTCTATCTTTTCCCCACCTAAACGGTTGTAGAAACTGTGAAACTCTAGATCAGCGTTGGGCCCTATTGCTTCACCATGCCTTGCTTCTAACTCTGGCTGATCCCATCTTATTCAGAACAAGATGCAAGACACACAGTAGCAGTCACTATGGAATAGCCTGCCCCAGTGGGAAATTACTCCCGATCACCATAAGCCTGTCATAGGCTTATTTCTGGGGGAAAGAAAAAGGGAGTGTTTTATCTAGAAGTTACTTAGATTTTTCTTTTCTAGTGTGTCTTCTGCATGCTAATTATGCCATCTTTCTTGCATTATAAGAGAATAATGTCTAAATCGCATTTCTATGATATTATCAATTATTAAATCCTTTCCATCGTCTTGCATTCTGTAACTGCCAAACTCCATCGTTCTTTCCTTGATTCAGTTCAGGGCTTGTTCTAGCAGTGCCTCCCATTATCTAGTTAAAGCAAGTACCATGGCCTGTTCCAGTTGTCTTCTCCTTTAAACTCCGTGCTGATTCTTCTTTGCCTAGAGTCATTCTCTGTAGTTCTGCACATCCAGTTTTCCCTAGGCCTCGAATTCAGCTATGTCTATTCTTCCCTCCCGGTTTGACTCCAATGCCAGCTTTGACATTCTGTTCATTTTCAGTACTCTCACATCTAGTATTCATTCTTGCTGCCCCACAGTACACCTGGGAACAGAACTCCCATGTAAGAAACAGATCACTTGTCTCGGTCAAGAAGAGAGCAATTTTACGCTCTTCTAAAAGTCTTCCTATGTTGCAGCTCAGTTCCAAATCGTATCTGGGTACAAAAAGTCAGAGCGTCACCTGTATCACATTCCCTAAAAACACTGTTTGGGGTACAGAAACCTCTGTTTAAGTTTCCAACTGCCCTTCTTGATCCCTCTCCCCTTGCTGTATTTTGTTTTGCTCTCAGAATATTTCCTGTCTGCCCTTATTGTCCAAGTGAGCTTTTGAATGCCTCTTTCTCTCTCTTAACTTCTTTGGTTCTTGGTCTATCCCTTCCCCATTTTAATTTTCTTCATGCCCCTCCCCCCCCCATGATTCCAGCACTTTTCTCTGCTGGTTTTGATATTTGTTATTGTTAGAAGTCTGTCAGAAACTGCTCCTCTGGCCTTCTGGGTGGCACTTGTCTCCAGTGAGCAGTCAGGCAAATACAGGCAACACAGGGGCGAGTGTTGTAGGGGGCAGCTGAGGAAAATTGGGTCAATGTCTCTGAGATGAGCTGTGCCCAGCTGAACCGTTGTGGCATTCTGACACTGTGTCAAGATATGAAAAATGACTGAGACAAGCTGAGAGAAAAGCGCTTGCACACTCCTACCTCTGCCTTCTCCTTTCACAGTAACCTTAACTTGATGGGAGGTGGCAGCTTGCTCTGCCCCCTGAGGTGCTAGCTCTGCAACCCTCCGTCCTTTCATTGGATATTGTGAATCAATGAGAGCTAAACCAGTGTTTTCTTGGAAAGTACTGGTGCATGGGGGATGATCAAGTCGTACTATCCCCAGTGACAAGGCCTGTGGCTTAACTGATGTTGGTGTTTTGTGTGAAGGTGTTCTGCATGCACACAGCGGAGGTGTTTCAGGAGAAGCTGCTCTTGTTCAGGCTTTCTCTAGGATGTTAATGTTCACTAAAGCAAAACATGCTAGTCCTAGTGATGGTGGGCTTGCTTCAGCTTGGTATTTGTTATGACTGTCTCCAGTGAGCAGACATCTGCAGAGATTGTAGGACCACAACAAGTGTACATGATACCATGTTCTACATTAAGAAGGGAATGTAAGGTACACAAAAACTGAAAAATCTCATGGTCTGAAAAAAGGAATCCTTCAGAAACAGATGAGAGATGGATTCTGTCTGTGTGTTAAAAGACAGCCCTAGGCTCACTGTAACTGCTGGAATAAAAGGAGGTGGCTTTTGCCTATTTAGATTGCCAGGGGATTTTTTTCTCTTTCCTCCCAACTTGACTTTTGATATACTGTTTATAGAGTGACTGGACTGAGGCAATGACAGGAAAAGCTCCATGTCATGGGAACAATGATTGTTGCCATCTGTGGGCTAAAGTCCTGAGTGCAGTGAGCTAGCATATCTTAGGCAATTTTGTAAAGGGATAAAGGTGCTTATGAATGTAAGCAACTCCCTGACTGGATGCAGAGGCAGAGGTCAGGGTTTAGGTGGAAGCAGAAGGTGTGTGATAGGTGCAGGCCCTGCCCATGGAGGCCATTCTTTAGCTACGTGGAGGCCAGTAAATGTCTACTGTAGTCAGTCCAGCCATACTGGCCAAATTTGCAAGTGTAAAATATAAGTAACTATGAATTTTAGGTCATAGTCTTTTTCTTTTTGGTTTTTTTTTTTTTTGCAACTATCTTTTCATTAGGAAGGTGGAAGAGATGTGAATCATGTTTAATCGCTGCAAATCAGCTTTGCTTGCTGGAAGTAGAAATATCCAGGGGCAGAATAAGAGTTTCAAAGCATGATCCTTTCTCTGTATCTGCCATCCCTCCTGGAAATACCAGCATGAGAATATAGATTTATGTAGTCATTAATTTTTTTCACTAGACAATACAAAAATAGTCATTGCAGAGAGATCTTTCCTCCTAAGTTGCTGTGGATTCCACTTAGTTGTTCAGCTGCCATTTCTGTCATGTGAGTTGAACTGGGCAGGTGAGTCTCTTCCTTATTGCTTTTCTTTACACTTTTCTGTCTCCTTTAAACTCTTTTCTCAGGTTCCTCCCTCAGAGGGAACCTGCCAATCCTATTCTCCTTTCACTTCTCAACATCTGAAATTAGATGTAGCCTAGTGTCAAGAACTTTCCATTCATTGTTTCCTGTATGTGGTGAAAGATCTGGCAGTGGGGCAGCCAAGACCACAGGGATCTATCCAGACATTTTAATTTGCATATGTTTAAGGGAAGTCACAGATTGGCTGAACTTGGACGAAGTCTCTGGAGGACATCTTCTCAACCCCCCCCTGCTCAGGCAAGATAGTCAATATCTACTGCTCTCCCCTCATCTATCAAACCAATAATTTCATCACAGAAGGTTGGTCAAGCCTGAGTTCCCCTTTGAGAATCCATGCTGGCTACTCACAATTACCTTCTTGTCCTTCATGTGCCTGGAAAAGGTTTCCAGGATTAGTTGTTCCATCATCTTCCCAGGGATCAAGGTGAGGCTGAGCTGCCTGCATTTCCCTGGGTCCTCCTTCTTGCCCTTCTTGAAGATAGGAGTGACATTTGCTTTCCTCTAGTCCTCGAGCACCTGTCACGGTCACCATGATCATTCAAAGATTATCAAGAGCAGCCTCAAAATGACATCAGCCAGCTCCTTCATGGGTGCATCCCATCAGGACCCATGGAATTATGTAGGTCCAGTTTGCCTGAATATTCTCTCACCTGATCTTCTACCAGGAAGAAGATCGTCCTTGCTCCAGCCTTTCTCTCAGTCTCTGGGACATGGAGTTCCTAGAGGCCAGTCTTGCTAGTAAAGACTGATGTGAAGAAGACATTCGGTACCTTAGCCTTTTCCATGTCCTGTGTCACCAGGTCCCCTGCACCACCCAGCAGTGGGCCCACATTTTCTCTAGTCTTCCTTTAGCTGCTTATATACTTAGAGAAGCCACCCTTGCTTTTGACATCCCTTGCTAGATGTGACTCCAGGTAGGCGCTGGCTTTCCTGACCATGTCTCTGCATGCTTGGCAGTGCCTCTATGTTCCGCCCAGATTACCTTTCCCTGCTTCCACCTTCTGTATACTTCCTTTGTGTGTTTGAGTTTAGCTAGGAGCCCCTTGTTCAAACATGCAGGCCTCCTGGCATTTTTGCCTGAATTCCTGCTTGTTGGTATGGACCGCTTTTGCACCTGGAGGAGGATGGACTTGAGTCATCTTGTAAAAATGATACACCTTAACGGAGATTTTAACTCACTGTTTGTACCCCTCTTTCATCAGTTTCTTTGGGTCACTGAGTAGGAACCTGATAGCCAAAATGGCAGAAATTCCACATCTTATCCCAGAAGAGAGGGAGCATGTGAGGACAGAGGAATATTACTGAAATTTGTTTTGTTGGTGAAACAGCTGCAGTGGAATTTTACTTTTCCAGTTTACTCAGCTGTAGTGGAGTGCTTATAACTGAGCCTATGTGGCTGCTTCACAGTCTGCTTAAGTTAAATACAGGACAAGGGAGTATTGGACCTGGAGACATTGGGAGGGGAGATATGTTTGCGTTAAGTCTGCTACTTTGCTTTCAATTGCAACTGTATGACAAAATTACTCCAGAAACAGGCCAGGTTCCTTCTTAAAAGTGATTAGGCTTTTTTTTTTTTTTGTCTGCTGCTTGTATTGGAAGCTTTTCTCAGAAGCCTGCTGCTTTAGTTGGTGGAAGCATTCTTCTTATTTAAACCTACAATTTACTGTAAAGTCACCTGTTTTCATGCTGACATTGTTCTTCAGCATAAATAAACAATTCTTCATTCACTGACTTTTACAGTTCTGGGATTACATTCAGGAACAGATGCTACCTCAATGAGTAAGAATGAGAATAGATAGCAAGAAACCACGTAAGTGTGACAGCACGAAAAGCGCAGCACACTGCGCAGTGCAAAGGGAGACAGCAATAACCTGCCTTTGCATATGGTGCAGGCATATAATGGCAGGCATGGTGCATGGCTGAAGAAATCAGATTTTGTGAGGCAAATACAAAAGAACAGCTGAAGTATTTGATCTGTAGTATTTGTTACAAGTACCTTTTCCAAAGTGTTGTCTCTGTAGTATTGTACTATATCTGTGCTACGAGTGGATAACATTGTTATCCATTAGCAGACACCGTGTTCCTATACAAAGAATTGTATACTTGCTGCATTGGTTGTTTGTTTTTTTATAAGCAGCTATTGAATGCTTCTGGGCACTTGGTCCACAGCATTAATTGAATCTTGCATGGCCTTTTAAGCAGGAGACTTGCTCTGCCTTATATAAACTGGCTTCCTTTACTGAGGTGGTAGTGCTACTGGCATGTTCATTCCATTGTGTAAAACCTACAACATTGCATTTCTGCTTAATACCTTTGTCTAACTCATCAACAGTGTGCCATCCCTACAGACCTCATCGCTGCATCCCCAGGCTCAACAGCAAGATGCTGGTAGTCTTCAAAGCGCCATGTAAAAATAAATGTTTGTTTATTCTTAACACAACCATGTTTATTTTAAAATAAACTATATTTACTAAATACCAGACAAATTCTTCTTCATTCACAGCTTTGTCTAGCTTTCCATATGATTTGCAATTGGGCTAGAGATTAATCTACCTGAATTCTCTTAGCACTACCTTTGCAGGGTAAGTATGTTTTTGCACTTCAGGGGTAAAGTCTGTATCCGCTACAGATTTCCTTTTGGCATCACATAGACTGCAGGCATTATCATTATTTGTTCATTTTCACTATTGTGACTAGCAGCAAGGTCATTGTCCCACTTGATGCCAGTCTCTAGTACTGAATGAAGAAAAGGAACCATTCTCCAGGGTTTACCTTGACAAGTGGAATGAATGTGCCATTAGTTCTAAGCCTTGACAAAGGCTTGAGAAGGGGTTTGATGCAAGAAAAAAATGGATGAGATAAAATGACTTGTAAGAAAATAAAGATGTTCACATTCAGTTCAGCATTCTCAAATTTCAAATAAATAAAGGAAGATCCCTGAAAGTGGTAAATTTTGGTTGAATGACTATGCAGTAAGTTGGATGACAACATCCCATTCATAATACTCATAGTTTCAGTACAGCTGCGTTTGCCAAGAAATGTGAAAACTATATTCTGCGTCTGTGGCTCTGCATTCAGAGCCTTCAACTGAATGAGAGAGATATAATTCATAAAGTAGACAAAATCGTACTTACTTTTTGGTCCATAGGAACATAGGGACAGATCTTTCCATATGCAAATAATTTGACCTTCTGCTGGATAAAGGCCTGAAGGCAAGGGCAGTTACTCTTTTCTTACCATCATCTATCACATGCAAAATTACAATCTCTTCTTCCCCCTTCCTTTCCATGTGGCAATGTATCACACACTGAATGTTGTAATTTTCTGAGTGCTGGGAAGAATCAGTGTTCTCCTATCTAATAGCTATCATTCAGAGTTACTGAAGTCCCTTTTATGGTCTGACCTGTTCCAGGACTTACCACTCTTATCACAGTACATGTGGAGGTTACTTCGCAGCCAAGAAGACTTCTGACAGAAAAGATGAAGTAGTATAACAGGCGTAAAGCTGATGGGACTCCACAGATGTTATTGGCTGTTATGTTTGGGCTGCAGCTATAACCTTTTCAGCTTTGTTAAGGTTTGCATACCTGCAGTCCCACAGTATATATCAAAAATTCTACAATGGGCTTTGAAAACCCAAAACAAAGGGAATTGAACACATATGAGAAGAAGGTTAGATAAGCAAGTTACTCTATTTTTCTGAAGTTGTTTATTTGTTAAGAAAGTTGCATCAATGGCCACTCAGCACCTATGTGAGTTAGAAACATTTCCAAATAATTGTTATTGGAGGTGAAAGCCTTTAAGTACAGTAATAACCAGATGGGCTAGTTCTGCAGCTTCTGGTGTGGTGCTCCATTTAGGAACATTCATTATATACCCTAATTTCGCATTAACACCTGCATACAATAGTCTTCTCTTACACATTTTTCTTTTTTTTATACAACTTTTTGCTATTCACAATCCTTTGGATCACTCTGCTTATGGTAACCAGTAGGACAGTTCTTCTCTTGAGTGTGTCCCTTGTGTCTTTTGACATCAAACACTCATCTGGGGTCTATCTGAAAGTTTTGCATTCCCTGTAAATGCTCTTTATTGTGAAGTTAACTAACCAAATGTCAGTCTGCAAATGAACTTTCACCTGAGCTTGTTAGTCCATTAAATCTAAAAGAGCTGTACCTATTTATATAGAAAAACAGCTTTAGAAAACTTACATAAAACTTACATAAAAATTGTAAAATCTTTATCCTCGCACTTCAATGTAAGATCCAAGCACCTTCTGTTAGGTGATTCAGCATAGCATCTTTGCCAAACTTAGAATGTGCTATACTCCTATATTGTTAATAAGTTATTATTTTTTCATTTTCTTTCCCTGTAGGATGGATTTCCATCCTTGTTTCAGCTTTTTGCATAGGCATGTTCCTATACATTTGCAGATTAAATTTTACTAAATTAAGAGGCTTTTGTCCATTATTGGGAAGTTTCCGGACCTACAGGAAAACAATAGGACTGCCAATGTGAGTGCTTGCTCCTAACTTTGATGCAAAATCAGCCATTGTAGCTTGTATTACTTTAAGCAATGAAGCTGTTGAAGGCAGCATAAAAAAAATCCATTTTTATGGCTGTGTTGGGTGGAGAGAAAGAGGTGTGGATAATACCTGTAATTGTTATGGCTGTTTCCAGACAGATCACATGACTATGCTCTGAAGACAGTTATTTCAGGTGGCCAAAGCTGTCTCTGGACTGGTTCTCTTTCATCTCTCAGTGAATCAATTTAAGCACCTATGTATAGAATAAAATAAACTGATTTGAAATTGCAACTTCAACAATACATGCTCCATAAATCAACAAAACCAGTAGTAGCTACTCTTTGTAATAACTTTTCCCAACAGCAGCAGCATGAGTTAAATATAAATAAGATTGCATTGTTTCTGGAATCTGAATTAATGAGTTTCCTGCTTTTGCCTCTCTCATTTTCCTCTTCTTAGCCTGTCCCCTTGGTTTCTTTAAAGTATCTGTGGGAGATGACCCCTGCCATCTATGCCCTGCCCACAGCCATGCTCCACTGCCAGGTTCCAGTGAATGTGTGTGTCAGAACCACTACTATCGATCTGCTTCGGACAATTCTGATGCTCCCTGCACTGGTAAGTTTTGGATGGAGTGTTTGAAAGCAAGAAGGGCAGTTACTGAGAGAGAATGTGCCTGAATGATTCAGGGTAGTTGCAATTCACCTCTTCTCACAATCTCTGAAATAACCCAAAACTTCCCTTTGCTCCTTCAGTTGACTACAGGGTATATCCACTCACTGAACGTAGATGAGAAGGCAGAAGTGTTCCCACATGCTTTTTACAATGTTGATGAAACTGTGTTTGAGAATGCTGTGCTGTTGCAATACTAGATGCTCAGAAATGAAAAAATGTCCAAATTTTAGATGACTCATGCAACCTTAAATAAGTCCATTGCAAGTATGCATAAGGTACAACTTTTAATGTGAGAATAATATACTAATTTCTCATGAAATGCTAAACTCATTTCATACACAGGGTAAACATTGTTTATTGAAGGAGTTAACCAATATTTTCTTCCTTTTGTCATTGAAAGTGTGAAGACCATATTTACTGCACAGAATTCAAATTCTGCAAATTTTATTTTTGGGAAAATAATTAATTTTTTCATTGACTTCTCTGTGGTTCTCATCAGTTATGACTTTTCACAGTCATTGATTATGAATATTAATAGGCCAAGAAAGAATAATTAGATGCAGAAAATGAAATAAGGTTAGTGATTAGCACTCAAAAATATAGTTTAAATAATATATCAGACATGACCCTTGAACTTTGTGGAAGTGACAGGGAAAAAATAACTTCCTAAAGCATCTTGCAAACACTTTATGGCTCTGAAGTTAAACACTTAGAAATTAGGAAATAGGATTGTGGTTTTTTTCTGTAAACCCTTGCTTCCTATACTGCACAGAATCCATCTTCAGCAGCATCAAGCAATCTTTACTTCACGGATTATTTTTCCCAGACAGTTGTCTATCCTTTGCGTTGACTGTGATAAGAATCCTCAGGGAAAACTAGTGTGTGATCATGCAATCAAATACTATACCACAATGCAAATGCTGAGTGGCCTAGTTAAGATCACAAAAGAAAATTTAATTCTGACATTTCCTGATGTACAAATGCTTCATCTTGTCAGTAATACATTTTTTAAACAGTCTTCTCTGTGCAATTTTCCAGCATAATTTATTTTTTTAACAACACTGGAAATGTAAGTCCCCAGGGAAATTTAGCTATTGTAAATATTCAAATACTCCAGCAATGAACTGCATTGCAGCCGGAGAGATCCTGGCTCAAAGACCTCATCCACCTGTACTATCAGAGTGTGTCATCCTTTATATTGATCAGCGTTAGACAGAGAAAAGGCTTTGTCCATAGTTTTCATTGATATTTCTTGACTATAGAGTAATGGTGAGAATGAGGATTCCTGGATTTCATTACAGCCTTTGGAGAGAAATGTTCTGTAAATCATGTTTCTCTTGCCCCTCCCTGTTACTGAGCTCAGCCTCTCTGTCTCTGCTCTTCCAGTCTTGCTTTGTGTCTATGCCCAGGTTTAGCAGTGCAACACTGCTGCTTATTTTTACCTGTCTGAGCTTTTCACTTTCTAGCTCCAGTGTCTTGTCCCGTTCTCATCCCTGTGCCATCTTCTCACCTTCTGCATTTTCCTCCTTCTCTTCACTGTCTCTGTGCCAGCAGGGGAAGTGCTGAATGCACAGAATGGGCAGTTTTTCAGCTGTTAGAGTTTACTCCCAATGCCATTCAGGAATCTGGCTGGCAGCAGGAATAATAATAGGGAAACTGGTGTTCAGTTCCTGCTAGAGATGGAACAGGCTAACTGAAGTCTGAGAGAGTTCAGAGATATTAGGTGCCAAAGGAGAGAATTAGAGGTCTCAGTAGAGACAAATGTTTACTAAGCTTGCACAAAATTTAAAATTTCAAAGGCTTGGAATTTCCCTAAACACTGGCTGTTCTTTTAGGGAAAAGTAAAAGTCACACCCTTGAAACAAAGACCCTTCTTGTTAATTTTGTTTCTCTAAGATGTGATAGTACAGTTGCTCCTTCATGTATGTAAGTGTATGTTTGATGTAGCAAAGAATATGTTTTTCTTAGCCTTGTTAAGAGAGACAACTAGAGAAGAGTAAGTATGAGAAGAAAAAGCAACTTGTTCTTCTATTCTTTTCCCTCTGCTTTGTCTTCTCCCCTCCCCCACCTCTCTCCAATTCTTTCATGGGATTTTGATCTTTCATTCTGTCTTCTAGGCATCCCCTCTGCTCCTCGTGACCTTAGCTACGAAATTGTTGGCTCCAACGTGCTCCTGACCTGGCGCCTCCCCAAGAACCTGGGTGGTCGCAAGGATGTTTTCTTCAATGTCATCTGCAAAGTATGCCCAACAGGGTCCCCAGGGCCATGCGTGCGCTGTGGGGACAGCGTACAATTTGAACCACGCCAAGTGGGCCTGACAGAAAGTCGCGTGCAAGTCTCCAACCTCTTGGCCCGTGTGCAGTACACCTTTGAGATCCAGGCTGTCAACTTGGTGACTGAGTTGAGTTCAGAACCACCCCACTATGCCACCATCAATGTTAGCACCAGCCAGTCAGGTGAGGAGACCCCTACATGTGAGTCCCCAGATTTCCATTTCTGTCTCTCATTTGATTTGCTTTTATCTTTTGAATCATGGAGCTGTCTTCCTATTTGTGTGTTGTGCCCTGCTAGTTCCATTATTTCACTTCTGCCCTTCTCGTTCCTGCTTTCTCTGAATGGGCTTTCCTTTCTTTCCTCTTGGGAGAAAAACTGAGTTTAGCAGCTGACGTGGTTGTATATGGAGAAGAGTTGTTGGGGCAGAAGCTGCCCTGGAGAAAATGGCAATGGGAGATGTAGTTCTGTGGGTCAGACAAGCCATGTTGCTTCATTGTGCAAGACAGGGGACACTATCAGGGTTTGATGGGGATTTTTTGAGCATCAGCTTGCCACAGCATCTCTTAGAGAGCATTTCTTCATTTCCTCTTCACCTTCTCTATCTCCTACTCCTCTCCATTTCATCTTATACTTCATTCAGTCTTTCTAGCATTTTCACCTGTTCACTTTTCTTTTTTGTCTTTCTATGTTTTGAGATACTCTGGTTTTCCCTCCTTTCTTGTTCTATACACCACTTTCCATTCTCTTCAGTTCAGTTCACACTCTAGTGCACTTTAACAAGTGGTATTGAGTGTTTCATCAAATCTGTCCACCTTTGCCTTGCCGCATGTCAAAGTAAGAAGGTGGAAAATAGAGGGACAGATAAGCACTGTCTGAAGATGAAGATACAGTTAAATATACAGATAGGAGCTGTATGACAAGCAAGAATGTATACAATGATATTTACTCATCACCTAAATATACATGACCCAGGGATGGCGTGTGTTAATATGATACAGTCCTGTGGGTCATAAAAGGATATAAAACCTACAGTTTTTACAGTTCCTGGAGAGGTGTTAAATGGAATTTTGACAAAGGATCCAGAAGCAGAATCACCGTTCCTATTTTAGTGAAATTGCTCTGGGTTCTTCTGCATGCTATGTATTTTCTTCTACCTTGTTCTTACCTTTTCAACCTTGCTGTTGTGATAAGTGGTCTTGGAATATTATTCTCCTGTCAATAGGAAACAAAGATTTTTTTTTGCCTTTTACCTGGCAGAAATATTAAAATGTGATATACATTTGTATCAGAGGTGGTGTGATCCTTGTAACTAGGAACTAAACCACAGGGATGAGTAAACTAAAATACTGATGGCTTGTGTGGACAGTCAAAGCAACAGGAGAGATTAAAGAGTTAAAGAGTAGGTCAGACTGATGGATAGCCTACAGAAGGCTTATATATATGGAGGAAAATGGAGAACAACATCAAGCAAATTCTGATTTACTGTAAACATCATATACAAGGACTGGAGCCACATGCATACAGGCATACAGTGCTGCTAAATGTCAACAGTAACAGACTGGGCATATGTTGTTCTTTACAAGCATGTATAAGGTAGTATGGAGAGG
The DNA here is from genome assembly GCF_013368605.1 of Nyctibius grandis. Taxonomy (NCBI): domain Eukaryota; kingdom Metazoa; phylum Chordata; class Aves; order Nyctibiiformes; family Nyctibiidae; genus Nyctibius; species Nyctibius grandis. The sequence goes on along the minus strand of NC_090662.1, from coordinate 74,098,382 downwards.
AATTGTACACAGCTTGTTTAAAAGGATATAATGAGGAGTAATGCGGTGAGGAGAAAGAGGGGGCACAATTTGAACTGAGTGACAAAAAATGTCTGTAAACATTTGGAGATGTGTAAATGTTAAACTCAAACAAATCCTTAATGAAATTCCACAGTGTAGTTGTGGAAACCCCTACAAAACCAGGCTTTGGTAAAGCTCAAGAGAAATGCTGGGAAACCAGATGTGGCATCATGATCTTGGTTAAATCACATCTTGTCATTTCTGCTTCTATGTTATGGAAAGGAAGGGAATATATGTACACTCCAAGTAATTTCCTACTGTTAGTGGATGCCAGGGGTTTGACAATGTCTGTTTCTTTCCTTTGAAGTGTTACTTGACAGAGATTGAGTAGCAGAGCATGTATAGGATAGCTGGTCTTCTTAAGAAGCTGGCTGCAAGTGGGTGATCAGTTGTTGTTTACAGTAAAAGATATGGCTGGGTAATTCATATAGTAATTCCAGGCAGTTCCTTTGCCTTCTGCTGAAGACAGGTGGGTGTTCTATTAACATCCTAAACAAGTCTCTTTCTTCGTGCTTCTCATCTCAGCCTTCTTCATCTATATCTGAGGTAATTTAATTGAGTAGCTGCTTCCTTCTCCTGCCTGGAATCACCAAATCTACCGTTGTCTTTTGCTTCTGTTTGACTTTTCTAACCACTCCTGTTCCTCCAGATCTCTCTTGGTGTCTCTGAGTGTGCTGGGTGTGTTGAGTGTCTCTCTCTAAGATGCCTCTCTTGTGCACTGAAGCAGTTTCAGGGGAGGCCAGCTTTCTTAAACAGCAATGTGTACTGAATGGCTTCTTTTTGTGTTTTGTGGGTTTTTTTTCCTTGCTCTTCCTCAAGATTAAGAGTGACCTTGAGATGAGCTGCCCTTGATTCATAGTGACAGCTCATGCTAACAAGGCTCTGCTTCCTCCATCACGTGGCCTTTTTCATCCATGCCCCCTCCCTTCAGTCCCTTCAGAAGCTTTTCACTTTAACATGTCTTATTGTTGCTGTTCTTACTGTGTTATTATAACAATTATTATGACTATTATTATTATTATACAAGTAGAGATGGACATCTTATGTTCTGAACAAGACAAGGAGGGGACAGGAAGGCATGAAGGGTATAAAAAAGGCAAACTGGAAAAAGATAACCTTTCAGAATAAATGGCTGTAGCAAAAATTTTCTCTCCATTGATTTAAAGGTGACCAAAGAAAGACCCTCCATCCCTGGCAGTTTCTGAATATTCTGCTTACTCATACATCAGTCAGAGTTCTCTCGCTTGTTCCAGTTGCTGATCCAAAAAATCCGCCTCCCCACCTTCTTCCCCTTTGTTAGAGGTATCTTAGGCAATATTCTGTGCTGAAACAGTTCTACTTTTCTTTTTCTTTTTCTTCTGCTACCAATTCACTCTTCATCTTTGTCTCCAAAACACTGTTCATCTAAGAGTTTGCTTACTACTAACAGTCTGCCAGCCCTGCTTCGAAGGATCCTTTGGTTACACAATCACATTTTTCTCTGGTAGCCTGATTATGATGTTCCTACTCTTCAGTGACTATGTGTCTGAAGACAGAATAAGAAGGGCTGGCACTGAAAAACTTGCTTTAATATAGTAACACTTAAACTTCTATAGCAAAAAGCATCTGAAACCTGTTTGGATAGTAATAATAAAACCTGTTTGGATAATAATAGTATTACATGCAAATTGATATGCAAATTGCAGAAGGAAAAACTATCTGGAGATGAGACAAGAGAGAAACAAATTGCTTTCAGCTCAGGTTTGAAGTGCTGACGGTGAATGCCTAAAGAAGTGTCAGGATATATAGAAAGATGTTGGAAGGCTGTTCCAGATAGCATGAACTGCATGAGGAATGACTATTATGTAATTGTAGTGGAGTTATGCTTCTTCACAGAGAGAAGCCTGACAAAAAGAAAGGAAAGAACTTAAAATCCAACCATATTATTAAAAAAAATTAAACTGACTAAAATCTTAATTATTATTTTAACATCTTCAAGTGTACTTATTAGGGTAAACAAATATCTCTTCTCGTGTCTCAGGACAAAAGTCAGGTTTTCATTTAAAGGATTATGAAAAAAATTCCTCTGTGCATAGCTGTAACTACCTGTCCATTTTTTTTTCCTACACCTTCCACTGAAGCATGTAGTAATGTCTGTTGCCAGAGACACGCTACTGAACTTATTCATTCAGGCAGTTGTTACATTCCTAGAAAGAAGATGAAGAGATAAAGACAGCAGAGACTCAAAAGTTGGAGCAAATCTATGCAGACTTAAAAGCAAGTAGATTTTTTTTAACTGAATCCGGACATTATGAGAGCTAATGGAGATATGTGAGGATAAAGGTTATGTGACTGGGTTCCCTTGTACCTGTGAAAAGATACGTAGCAGCCTTCTAAATCAGTTGGATTCAGAGCAGTGGGACTTGGCAATATCAAAAATCTGTAGAACTGCAGAAATGAAAGCTAGACAGTCTGAAGGCTTATGTAAGAGGCTGAATGGGGACAAGGACAGTTGTGGGAAGTGCCAGGAAATTTAAGAGGAACTGACAGAAGATTTTCAGGTGAAATGGTGTGAGAAGAGGAAAAGAATGAAATCTTAAGTATGATTATGAGATTAAGAAGGGAAATGGATGAGTTGCTTGAAGATATTTGCTTTTCCAAAGAGAGACAAAAGAGTCCAGTAGACTTAGTTGGCAAGAGCAGGGACACAGGCAAGGCATTTTCTTGATCAAAACAGGAAAGGAATAAAAGAGCACTGTCAAAAGCTACATACTACTGTGTTTTGCCAGGCTAAAACCAGCAGGTAAAGCAAGTGGAGTGTGAGCTCTGTGTTCATGTCCTCTGAATGAGCTATATTAGTTTTCTAAGTAACAAGTTGTTTATCTATGATCTAATTGCCAACTCTGAGCACTCGCCAAAGGTCCCTAAGAATTTAACTGTATTCTTTTCTAACATGGGAACAACAAAAATGCTCCTAAGGTTTGATTTTTCCCTTAGTGACATTTGTCAACTTCGCCATCTTCAGCGGATTTGCCCAGTTATGACTGGGACTTAACAAAAATCTCTATGGTCACTCCACAAAAAGAAATTAGTCCAGTTTTTCTCTTAACTATGCCCTATCTCTGCAGCATGAGCACAGAATGAATGTGCTTGTTTTCACATTTCAGGTTTCAGCAACTGTTTAAATGAAGACAGAAGCTTTTTGAGCAAGTAGAAATAGGAGGTGCATAGTAAAACGTGGTACCTTGTGGCATAAAGGATATATTGCTGTTTATAGTGGAACCTATACACAAAAAGTAGTAATAATAGAGGTAGAGGAAGTGAAAATAACTAACTAACTTGCCTTTCTAAAGCACTCTTCATTGACAGGATGATTTCAAAATAAATATAAGATATTAAACACATCAAGAAGGGAATTTCCATGCTGTATTTAGACTGATCTTGCTTGAAGATGATATGTGGGAAGATATGTGGAACAAAGCTAGGGTCTTCATGCCATTTGCTTAGAATATGAGGATAATAGGATACCTGAACAGGTAACGAAGGAGAAACAGGAATGTGAGAGTGATAGATTTGGGGCTAGTATTAGAGAATATAGAGGCATATTAGAGTACATTAGAGGCATGGCAGAGCTTGATCAAACCATGTGAAATATAATGAGAGAGACACTGGATGCTTTCAGAAGCTTATGGGGTGAGATGTAAGGCGAAGAAAACCCATAAATAACTAGAAAGAACATACAGGCCCTGGCAGGGTTTAGTTTGAATCCCAGTTAAGTGATGACCTGTGAGCCAGTTGTCTGAACTCCTGTTGTAGTCCATGGATGTCTAAGTCAGTACTACTGAGTGATTCAGCTGTCTGGTCAGAATCAGAAAATGGCTAAGCTTGGAAGAGACCTCTGTAGGACAGCTTCTCCAGCCTCCCTGCTCAAGCAGGGTCACATCAAGCAGGTTGCCCAAGACCATGTCCAGAACACTTTTTAATTTCTCCAAGGTTGCAGACTCCACAACACCTCTGGGTAACCTGCTCCAGTGCTCAGTCACCCTCATAGTAAAAAGTGTTTCTTATGTTCAGAGGGAACCTCCTGCGTTTCAGTTTGTGCCCATTGCCTCTGGGCCTGTCACTGGACACCACCGAAAAGAGCCTGTATCTGTCCTCTTCACCTCTTCCCTTCAAGTATTTGTGCACATTGATGAGATCCCTGCAAGCATTCTCTTCTCCAGGCTCAACAGTCCCAGCTCTCTCAGCCTTTCTTCATGTCAATGTCTCTCTTGTATTGGGGAGCTCAGAACTGGATACAGGACTCAAAGTGCAGCCTCACCAGAGCAGAGTAGAGGGGAAAGATCACCTCCCTCAACCTGCTGGCAACATTCCTCCTAACACAGCCCAGGATACCATTGGCCTTCTTTTCAGCAAGAGCACATTGCTGGCTCATGGTCAACTTGGTGTCCAACAGGATCCCCACGACACTGTCTGCAAAGCTGCTTTCCAGGTGGTCAGCCCCCAGCATATACTGGTTCATGGGATTTTCCTCCCCAGGTGCAGGACTCTGCATTTCCCCTTGTTGAACTTCATGAGATTCCTTTCAGTCTATTTCTCCAGCCTGTCAAGGTCCCTCTGAATGGCAGCGCAACCCACTGGTGTATCAGCCATTCCTCCCAGTTTTGTATCATCAGCAAACTTGCTGACGATACAGTCTGCCCCATCATCCATGTCATTAGTGAAGATATTGAACAGTATTGGACCCAGTATTGACCCCTGGAGTACACCGCTAGGTGCTGGCCTCCATCTAGACTTCATTCCACTGGTCACCAACCTCTGGGCTTAGTTGTTCAGGCAGTTTTCAATTAACCTCCCTATCTGCTCATCCAGCCCATAGTTCATCACGTTGTCTATGAGGATATTATGGGAGACAGTGCTTAAAGCTCATACTATGTTCTCCATGAGAATAATATGGGAGACAGTGCTGAAAGCCGTACTGAAGTCAAGGTAGTCAATATCTACTGCTCTCCCCTCATCTATCAAACCAATAATTTCATCACAGAAGGTTGGTCAAGCCTGAGTTCCCCTTTGAGAATCCATGCTGGCTACTCACAATTACCTTCTTGTCCTTCATGTGCCTGGAAAAGGTTTCCAGGATTAGTTGTTCCATCATCTTCCCAGGGATCAAGGTGAGGCTGAGCTGCCTGCATTTCCCTGGGTCCTCCTTCTTGCCCTTCTTGAAGGTAGGAGTGACATTTGCTTTCCTCTAGTCCTCGAGCACCTGTCACGGTCACCATGATCATTCAAAGATTATCAAGAGCAGCCTCAAAATGACATCAGCCAGCTCCTTCATGGGTGCATCCCATCAGGACCCATGGAATTATGTAGGTCCAGTTTGCCTGAATATTCTCTCACCTGATCTTCTACCAGGAAGAAGATCGTCCTTGCTCCAGCCTTTCTCTCAGTCTCTGGGACATGAAGTTCCTAGAGGCCAGTCTTGCTAGTAAAGACTGATGTGAAGAAGACATTCGGTACCTTAGCCTTTTCCATGTCCTGTGTCACCAGGTCCCCTGCACCACCCAGCAGTGGGCCCACATTTTCTCTAGTCTTCCTTTAGCTGCTTATATACTTAGAGAAGCCACCCTTGCTTTTGACATCCCTTGCCAGATGTGACTCCAGGTAGGCATTGGCTTTCCTGACCTCTGCATGCTTGGCAGTGCCTCTATGTTCCGCCCAGATTACCTTTCCCTGCTTCCACCTTCTGTATACTTCCTTTGTGTGTTTGAGTTTAGCTAGGAGCCCCTTGTTCAAACATGCAGGCCTCCTGGCATTTTTGCCTGAATTCCTGCTTGTTGGTATGGACCACTTTTGCACCTGGAGGAGATAATCCTTGCACATTAACTAGTTTTTTTGGGCCCACTCTTCCCTCTAGGGCCTTATCCCATGGGATTCCTCTAAGCAGATCGTCAAAGAGGTCACATCTGGTCTCCTGAAGTCCAGTGTTGTGAGCTTGCTTTTTGCTCTGCTCACTCCTCTCAGGACCTTAAACTCCAATATCTCTTGGTCACCACAGCCAAGGCTGCCTTCAGCCTTCACATCACCAATGAGCTCTTGCTTGTTTGTGAGCATGAGGTCCAGCAGAGCACCTCCCCTCATTGCCTTCTCTATTGATTGGGTCAGGAATTAGTCACTGATGCTTTCCAGGATCCTCATGGATTGTTTATGACCTGCTGTGTTGCTCCTCCAGCAGATATTACAGCGGTTGAAGTCCCCCTTGAGGATTGGTGCCTCTGAACGTGAGGCACCTTCCAGCTGTCAGCTCTCAGCTCCATTCAGTTTTTCACATGTAAGCATCTATGGCCATCGGAGACACCCTGGCGTAGCCGTCTATCTACTCAGGGCTAGCAGAAATTACATAGGTACAGTAGAAGACCCAGCACCTACTGCAATGCCATCTGGATGAGAGAGAGAATGAATAGCAGGGGCCTCTCAAATGTATGGGCGACTGAATTGCTCTTTGGGGCTTTGCTTTAGAGTGAGCTGAATTGCTCATTAGGTTCCACTGATTGTATTGACAGGGGATGGGATTCAGCTGCCTATCATATCATAGAATCATGTCATAGAATGGTTTGGGTTGCAATGGACCTTAAAGATCATCTAGTTCCAACCCCCCTGCCATGGGTAAGGACACCTTTCCACTAGACCAGCTTGCTCAAAGCCCCATCCAACCTGGCCTTGAAAACTGCCAGGGAGGGGGCATCCACAGCTTCTCTGGGCAACCTGTTCCAGTGTCTCATCACCCTCACAGGAAAGAATTTCTTTTTAATATCTAATCTAAATCTACCCTCTTTCAATTAAAACCGTTATCCCTCTTTCTATCACTACATGCCCTTGTAAAAAGTCCCTCTCCAGCTTTCCTGTAGGCCCCTTTCAGGTACTGGAAGGCTGCTAGAAGGTCTTCCCTGAGCCTTCTCTTCTCCAGGCTGAACAGCCCCAACTCTTTCAGCCTGTCTTCATAGGAGAGGTGCTCCAGCCATCTGATCATCTTCATGGCCCTGCTCTGGACTCATTTCAGCAGCTCCATGTCCTTCTTATGCTGGGAGCCCCAGAGCTGGACGCAGTACTCCAGATGGGGTCTCACAAGAGCGGAGTAGAGGGGCAGAATCACCTCCCTTGACCTGCTGGCTGTGTTTCTTTTGATGCAGCCCAGGATATTGTTGGCCTTCTGGGCTGCAAGCACACATTGCCGGCTCATGTTGAGCTTCTCGTCAACCACCACCCCCAAGTTCTTCTCCTCAGGGCTGCTCTCAATCCATTCTCTGCCCAGCCTGTATTTGTGCTTGGGATTGCCCTGACCCACATGCAGGACCTTGCACTTGGCCTTGTTGAACTTCATGCAGTTCACACAGGCCCAGCTCTCAATCCTGTCAAGGTCCCTCTGGATGGCATCCCTTCCCTCCACCGTGTCAACTGCACCACACAGCTTGGTGTTGTCGGCAAACTTTCTGAGGGCGCACTCAATCCCACTGTCCATGTCACTGACAAAGATGTTAAACAGCACAGGTCCCAATACCGACCCCTGAGGAACGCCACTCGTCACTGGTCTCCACTTGAACATGGAGCCGTTGACCACAACTCTTTGAGTGCAACCATCCAGCCAATTCCTTATCTACTGAGTGATCCATCCATCAAGTCCATGCCTCTCCAATTTAGAGACAAGGATGTCATGTGGGACAGTGTCAAATGCTTTGCACAAGTCCAGGTAGATGACATCAGTCACTCTTCCCCTATCCACCAGTGCTGTAACCCCGTCATTGAATCTTGGGTATCTGCATGGTATATGGACTGAATGTCGCATGCCAGAGATGTTCATGGTTTACTGAAAATGGCACTTGGCTGTGCTCTGCATAGGTGAGGATTGCCATGTACTGTTACACTAGTCTGCATTTCCTTCACATTCCTTCCTTATCTAGTCTTGATTTAGGTAGATTTTTAGGCTTGCAGGCACATGTTGCTGGTCTGAGCAGATACTACAGTCAAGGACATCAGCATTATTAGAAAACAGCAGAAACTTGTCAAACATTAGTAACTCAGAGAACGTAGCATTTTTAAGGTACGCAAAGTATCTTAAATCCACCCCTGTGTTCTACCACGAAAAGATTTGTCCTGCCATGTAGAGGAGTTGCAACTGACAGCCCACAAAAAGCAGAATCTGGGAGCTGTATTTAACTGGTGTTTGAACTGCTTTCCAGCTTTAATTAGGTTTTATATGCGTAAGAATTTCTCATATATTTGCTATTTTATAAATAGTATACAGAAAGGAGTCCTTTTTCAGTCTTCCTTAGAGGTCTGATCTCACAACATGTTGTTTGCACTCAGTGAATAATTAGAAGAGAAGAGAAGAGAAGAGAAGAGAAGAGAAGAGAAGAGAAGAGAAGAGAAGAGAAGAGAAGAGAATAGTTCCATTGGAAGGGACCTACAATTATCATCTAGTCCAGCTGCCCAGATCAGATTGAATTGGGCCGTGTGATTTCAGCTGTCATTAGACAGAGACCTAGCATGTCTCCATTTATAAACCCCATGTGAAAAGAGCAAAATTAATAAAAGTGACAAATCAACATAGAACTGGACACTTGTATACATGAAATAAGCTTTGAAAGCAATGTTCTATTATAAACATTTTTAATAGTCAGCATGCATACAAAGGAAAATACTCATCTAGCACTGCTGTGGCAGCAGAGTTAGTGTATTTGGGTGTTGTCTTAAGACATAAAACCTTGAACTTCATATTTCCTGATTTGTTACCACTGGAGAGTAACTTTATCACACACTTCTGACAGGAAATATGTACCCATTCCACCTACAAATATGTTTGCGTTTCACATCACCTTAGTATTAGTGTTCACATTATCTTAGTACGAAATTTTTCAAAGGAGAAATCTAGATATCTCTTTTATTTGAAGTGGTGGAAGAGCTCCCTGGCCAGTGTTTCATAAGTTTTGTCCTTAAAAGAGAGGCAAACACATGTATCAAAATCTGAACTCTGTCTCAGAGAGGTAGATTAAAGACAACCTGTCTTGCGTTAATTCATAGCTATGAATCAGGACCAGGAGCAACCTGACCTAGAGGAAAGGTGTCCCTGCCTGTGGCAAGGGGGTTGGAACCAGATGATCTTTAAGGTCCCTTCCAACCCAAACCATTCTATGATGATTCCATGATGATTCTATTTTTAGTACTGAGCATTTTTACTGATTTAGGCTTTTGCCTTAAGTAGTATCTGCCTATTAGGTACATATCACTGAAATGACTATTTTTAATACAGCAGACTGCATTATCCTGGGCATCCCCACAACCACGACCACCACGACCCAGTTACCCTGAGTGATGGACATACCTGGATAACAGGGACATTCTAGAATGCTGGGGTGCATGGTCAAGAGATGATAGACACAGTGTAACTCTGGGTAAAGCCACTCCAGTGATTTTTTTCTTATGTTTCCCAATATTTCTAATTCCACTAGTTGTAACCTGCTTCTGCATACTGCCCATCTGAATAGAGTACCATTTATCGTCATTGTTCTGGTGCAGATTTTGCTGTGCCTAAATGTACTATGCACAGTGCCAGATCAGGTCTTTGTACTATTGGCAAAAGATGGGTAGCTGAAAACTGATAGTGCATACTAACATCAGAATCGATATGTTTTAACTAAAATACAGGTCAAATGTTGCTAATTGACTTTAAGTATTCCTTCCAGGTAGGGGAAAAATGTGGATTGGAAAGAAATGAGAAGAGTGGGAAGAATAACTGTTGGATGTGGGAAGCAGAGGAATGAAAAAAGGTGGGAGGGTAGGAATGGAGGGGAGATTTAACTCCGAGCATTCTGCAAAATCTTTATCCAAGACTAGAAGGAGGTGGGCTCTTCCCTGGCAGTGTAGTTATGTATTTAGGTTTGCACCTCTCCCTGTGTGTGCTTTATGTCCCATCAGAAGGAAGTTAAACTTTTCACAACATTAAAATGTAGCAGAGTGTGTCTTGATCAAATGTTAACTGACCAGTTATCCCATTCTTCTCACATTATCATTTGAATACAGTGTTATTCGTTTCTGTCTTAAATGCTACATATGGTCTTGGGGAAATGCTGCTGTCCTCTACCCTTGTTGCAACATTGTCATTAGTGGGTGAAGTAGTTGTGCAGTCTTGTTTGAAAGACAAGCAATTGTAAGAAATTAAAGGAGTAAGGATGAGAGAAAGCATTTTATTGTTTATACTCTTATATTTTTGTTTCATTTACATTTTTAACTGGTTCCCACTTGCCTGGGCTGTTTGGAGCCCATTTGAATTATGTCTTTCAGAATAATTTTATCTTGTTATTAAAAATAATCCTTTTATCTTTTTCACAATTAACGAGGGAAGAAAAGGCTATTCTGCAGTTTTTGATCATTTGCCAAATGTCTCTGCTTCATTCCTCACATCAAGGAATTTTGTGTATATTGTGTAAAACCAGTGGAGTTAGGTGGCAGCTTTTCACTGGCATGCTTTTTCTGGAAAATGTAAGTGTTCCTGAAAATGTTACTTCCATTAGGAAAATGAGGGTTCCCTAGCTGCCTGCTTGGAGTTTTCTTGGCAACATGACATTTTGCTTGCAGAGAGAAAGCAAAACTTGAGAAGAGCTTTGTGGACAGACAGCTGGCAGGCTGAAAGATCTTCTTCCAATTATCCTAAAATTTTTGCTTCGAAATCTCTTCCTAAGAAGAAACTCATATTCTTCTAGCTTTCGCATGAACCTGGAGAGTGTGCACGTATGTGTGTGTACGTATAAATTCATGGATGTTTTTTGTAGAAGTGGATTTTCATTCTCCAGAAAGCTTCACATGCAAGTGGCTTTAACAACCATTCATCTCCCTTCTTGCTCTGAGGATATTTTTTAGAAGAACTAGCTACTTCAGGAAAAGGCCTGCTGTTAAATAGCTGTTCTGTACTTCTGTTGTCTTCGGAACATGTGAATGGTGCCCCTAGGAGGACAAAAAAATGAAAAGCAAAACTACCCCAAATAGTAGCTTGGATTGTTTCTCATTGTAGTCTAATTTCAGTTCAGTGAACAGTATTCGAAATTATTAATCATATTATCTTCAAGATAATATTTTGTTTCTTCCTACTGATTTAATGAGTTTCTGATTAGTGAGAAGTAATGGCAATTACACAAGTCTCAAAGTCTTGAACTGAAGTTCAGACTTTTAGAATAGCCAATCAAAAGATTTCTAAAATTGGTAGACACAAGTTCTTGCTTGCTTTCTGGTTTAGATTCATGCTTCCAAAGCCCTCTTTTATGTTTGATGTCCAGATCCTTGCTTTCTATATAAAGGGAAGTTGACATTTTCCCACAGTAGTTAATATCTGACACATACTATAAGCACTTAATATCGTAATGGAATCAAGAGAGCTAACAGCTCCATCTGGGTAGCATACCAGGCTAGCCTGCTCACCAAAAGACAGAAACTTAGCAAGCTATTTAAGAAGAGACAGGAAAACTGTATGTGAAGCTTCCACACATGTGCACTTAGCAGTGACTTTTAGATGGTTGTTCCAGGCAGCAGTGCTAGTTAGAAGACCATTCAGATTGGACATATGTGGTTCAATGGTCCGCAGAGGGATTGAGTGTCTCGAATACAGTGGTAGTTTTCACATCTGGGCAAACAGTCCTGACAGGGATTGGCCTGAGATCCAGGAGGTAGTCAGAATACAAGGCTGCAGATCAGGCTATGAAAATGAAATGCTTTCATTCTCTGTGATCTGCAACTGAACCGGGACCACTAAACTGAGGAATGCTTCTAAATCTGTTCCTTAACACATCAGTGTTCTCATCTGCCTCCGTCTTCTGGTTTACAACCATGATCTGGTAGTGAAAGGCCTCCATTACTCTGACAGTCCATACTTGATTTTTTTCCCCAGACAAAGAATTATAATCTGGGGAAGAAGCAGTAGAGAGGTAGTGTGCTCTGCTTTTGCTCTGACTGCTATCACATTGTTTATCCAAGTGTGATCCCAGAATAAGGCAGTGGTGCTGAACACCTTGTCATCTTACATGTAAAAATTGCAAATTTGAAGATCAGAATAATGTTCCAGCAACAATATGGATCATTTCATAATTCTTGTGCATGATCAGTTGGATGTGGATTTCTTTCTGTCCAAGTTGTCAGTGGCTGTACCTCCCACTAAAGTAGAATTGTGCCTGGATTTCTTCTGGTTTTTTTATAAAGTACTTCACAATGCAAATTAAGGGAAATTAAAGGAAGAGCTAACCTAACTTATTAACTCATCATAAAGAATATTCAATTATAATTCATTGTTAAGCTTATCCCTTTGCAATCTCTTTTTCCTCTCTTTTATTCCAGTTCCCTCTGCCATCCCTATGATGCATCAGGTGAGTCGTACTGCCAATAGCATCACACTGTCATGGCCTCAGCCAGACCAGCCCAATGGGCTCATCCTGGATTACCAGCTACGCTACTTTGACAAGGTGAGCGCAAAGTGATGCAGTGCTGATTGTTGTATAGCTGTTACGCAAAAGACAACAGAGAAATCTTCTGTCTGGGAGATGCACCCCTGGATCAGGATGGATAAGATAGAGATGAATGCTTCAATTATGAGGGAAGAACAAGCTGTAACAAAACCAGAAGTTCATAATATACACATCATCTAACATCAGTCCACCGCAATTTCCCAACTTGGGACCAGCTAGGGACAATGCAAATAAAAAAAGAGAGGACACTTGTACCTAAGCTAAAAATCTATGGCTAACAATGTAGTAAGTTTAGCACCAGCTGACACAGGTAGCAGTGGAAGGAGCTGAAGTTTCCAAATGTATATATTGGAATTGGACTCACTGCAACATTCTGTCATGTGTTCATGGAGGGAAGTCCTGTGTCCCCATTTATGCCTGGACAGACATCTCTAAGAAATTTTGGAAGGAGGAACACACTTTTTCATTCACTAAGTGGCAAATATCGGTTACCTGTTTATGTGCTGGAATTTTGGGGTAGCAAATACAAAGTTGCTCTCCGTTCATATCTTTCATGACTCATAATCCAACTACTTTGAGGGGAAGAGGTACGTAAGGCTGTTAGGCAAACTCCCATTCCATATTCTTCATCTTTCACATAAATATTTTTACAGGATTTTGTAGGGCTACTGTTTTTCTAGGAGTAAAAGGGTCTGCTATTTGTAGTAACATGTCTAGCAGCTTCCTGGATACAGCATTACATGTATTCTTGCTCTGGATTCTCCTAGGAGAATACATGAGTTTGGAGCTTGTAGAAAGCAAAATTTCAGGACAGGCTAGGGCTTTTTTAATGGATATGCTTAGCAAGGAACCACAGGGTAAGGTAGTTTTGTCTCTCACTCTTGTTTAGGTCAGGACTAAGGGTCTTTGGCAGAGGTTTGTGGGAAGCCCAGGCCTAAGGGAATGAAAAGCGGCAGTGAGGAACGAGTATTGTGTGAGGAAGTCAGATCTGGAATAGCAGTTGTGGTTGGGAGGCTCTGTGACAGATTCAAAGAATATAGGGCCGACATGGAAACTAGCATTCCTTGATGAGGAGAGCAAGCGGTGTGGGCAGAAGTCTCAAATTCCTTTATGGTCACTGAAATTCACAGGCAGAAGATGAGGATAATTCATTCACCTTGACTAGTGAAACCAACATGGCCACCATATCAAATCTGAGCCCAGGCAAGATCTATGCCTTCCAAGTACGAGCTAGAACAGCAGTGGGCTATGGCCCTTATAGTGGAAAGATGTATTTCCAGACTTTAATGGGAGGTAAGTGTTACCATTTTGTACTTAAATCTGCTCATGACCATCTTTCACTTGTGTGTGTCCCTGAATGTATTAGCTTATGCTCTGGAGTACTGCTACCAGACACCACTACTCAGCTTGTATTTCTGTATATCACAATTTGCATATGCAGATTTTTTCACTCAAAGAAGCTTCATGCTGTCAGAGCGTATTGTTTACACTAGCACCATATTCCCCAGTCCTACCCCTTGTTGCCTCTGCACCTCTGACCAGCAGGAGCAGAGTGTGTCAGAAGAACTCTCTTTAGGAGGGTGTTACAGTACATAGCACTACACACTGCTGTAGTTTGGTCTCCAGCTGTCACAGGACATCTTACAGCTGAATGCTCTGTGCAAGTCTTAAAGACAGATGGGACACAGGACATATACCCAGAAGCTTGCCTTCCAGCAGTATCACCATCCATTCATGCAGAGAGCAATATATTACGTTATGAAACTCGTTGGTCTGGATCAAAGGTACTCATGCATGTCATCTACAAGCTATATTAGTAGGGTATGATGGGATCAAAGCCCAGGTGTAGAGCTATCCTATACTTAAGTGGCTAGTCAGGTGTCAGTGGACCAGGGGAAGAAAAAGTGGATTCAGAGGGAGCATTGGCTTTTCAGAAGTAGGAAGGAAGGCACTGAAGAAGCACAGTGATTGGGTAAAGGGGTAACCCAGTCAAGCATTTGTTGAACTCCTGGAGAATAGCCTGGGAAGCAAAGGGCTGGTAGGGATGGAATTGTGGGTGAGACCTAGTTGAGTAGAAGGGAAACTCTAACAGTTCCTGTCCTCTGCATTTGTGTGTCTGCATGCATGTGTCTTCCTTGATAGGTGAGCGCTCGGAGATGGTGCAGGACCGACTGCCGCTTATCGTGGGCTCAGCACTCGGTGGTCTAGCCTTCTTGGTAATTGCTGCCATTGCCATCCTTGCCATCATCTTCAAGAGGTGAATTCCTTGACCTGCTCATGTGCACTGCAGACAGTGGAACTTTCTTATCCCTGCTACATAACCCTGTCCTAAGGGAAACAGCCTGATCTACATTTATCCAGATGTCCCTGAGATGCTATTTTCTAATTAAGGAAAGATCCTTCCCCATTACTCCTATCTGAGGAGCCTCTCCTTTGGTAAACTGCTCACTTACTTAGCTGATATTTGGCTAGTTAGCAATATGAACACATGGGAAACATTTTAAAGCTGGTGCACAAAAGATATTTAAATGCATCACTGTAATGAAGGGACCATAAATTGCATTTCAGGCAACCAAGTGGAGAATGAAACAATGTAGTGAAGAAGGACTGGTGGAATAAGTATTTAGATCCACTTATTTAGAAGGTCCCTTTAACCAAGGACCAAGAAACAATAGCTCATTTGCTGAACAGTAAAATATGTACAACCCCAATGGTTCCATGGAACACTAACTCATAAAACATAGGTTAAAGAAAGCAAATATCCCTTCCCATTTTGGAAAGAAAAAGGGCAGATAAGTCAATGTAGAGATGATTTGTTATAGCAAAAAAGAAAGACAGAAATTTTAAAGAGAGAGAAAAAAGTAAGGGTTGCTACTTTTGTAGAGTTACAAAAGTAAACAATGGGGGGTTTGTTATTTGAAGAAAAGAAACAGTCATTACCTGCTCCTTGAATTTAATGAGATCTGAACTTAATCCCCTAGATTGTCAGTAATGGATTTCTGTATCTTTGCTCTACTCTGCCTCTGCAGACCTAAAAAATATATATCAACTACTTAACTTTAGAAAGCGACATCTAGTTTTAGTTACTTCTCTTTTGGTCTCTTCCCTTTTCTACATTTATTTTCTCCTTCTGTATATATTGTCTTTTAATATTTTCCTTACTGGAAAGAAAAGAATTATCAAATATTGTTATATTTGCATTGTTGCCTCCTTTTGTAGCTTTGAACTGTTAAAAATATAATTTCTTGTTACAGCTGGAAATCTGATACTATGTGCATAACTCAATAAAGCATATATTTTTCTAAAAAAATAAACCAAATACAGAATAAATTAATATTACCAAAACTGTGTTGGGGGAAGACATTAATGAGTTTCTGTAAATGTATCTACATAAAAGGAAATATCATAAAAAATAGATTCATTTATGCTTGAAGGATCACATGCAATTAACAGACAGTTGTTCAGAAAAAGTGGAGATACCAAATTTCTATTTTAAATTGGTCCTTGATAAGAAAAGTAAGTTTGAAGATCACAGAATCACAGAATCACAGAATGTTAGGGATTGGAAGATGTAGGAAATGAGGAACACCACGTGAAATGAGTAGTTCTTTAAAAGGTTGAATATACGTAGAGTCCAATGCTATAGTTTTAACTTGTTTTTGTTAATTGTTGGTACACATTTTCCACAATATACAATGTGAAACACCTATTGTAGCTAATTGGCTCTTTTTTTTTACAGATAGAAAACCTTTAGTGTGTTGGATAACCTATAGATATACCATGAATGTAGACCTGACTTTCAGATAGAAAAGCAGAGTTAGAGGTCTTAGGTATAGGCCCCCAGTAAAGCAAATTTCTTTCCACAAGAGAACAGGTTTTGAAGGTAGATCTATCTGTGTTTTTGCAATCTTAGCAGAATTTAAAGACATAAGCCTGACAAGTAAGAATAATACACAAAGTTACCTGTTAGAATGACAGAATTAGATATATTAGTAAAGAAAAGTAACATAATGTTTCATGATACTCTGTTATCAGATGCCAATTGAATCAGCAGCTAGGAGGTCTTGTGCTGAAACAGCAAAGCATATGAGTTGATACAAATCCATGCATACAGCAGGGACAGTACAAACCACAGGGTTTGATTTACAATCTGGTCTAATTAATATGATTTAGAAAAGATTGTAAACTAGCATGCATGGTACATTTTTGGAAAAAAAATATGAACACTGTTGGGAACAAAGGAAGTGACTAGAAAATGGAAAATATGTTTAGAGCAATCCAAGAATAGGATGAAACTTATAAACCAACTAGATCATGTGGGAAAACATTGCTTGAATCACACACATTTAAGAGGAGAATGTAATCTGAGGAACGCCTGTGCTGAGAAGGACCTATGCTTACTGGAAATTAGATGCATATCTGCAATAAATATTACACTAATGAAGACCATACCTGTTTTGATCTGCACATGCAAAAGTCACACAATGGAACAGATTTCTGTCCATCTGGCTCTGCATGGTTGATATTGGGTACCATACATATGAAAAGAATAGTCAAAGTAAATGCTGTTAAGAAACTAGGATGAAAAATACAGAATAATTAATCTTTGGCGGAAATTTATACAAATTAAGCATTAGAGTAAATGGCTCTTAGAATGTTTTTGAAGAACTTAAAAGGCATCACAGGAGGTGTCTTAGATTAGTATTGAAAAGAATAATTTGTCATAATTAAATGAAATTAAAAAGCAAATTTAGCCTGAAAAGCAAGAAGACTTCCAAGACAGTAATGTTAAACTCTAATATTTTTTTTCAGGATAGTGCTGAAGGCCCTATCATTTGTCATATCTAAAGGGGGGATGCAAACAGTGGTGTAAAAACTACCACATAAAAAACAAGCATGCACTGGTTACCAAGAGATGGGCAGGATCTTAACACCCATCTTCTATCCCTAAATTCAAGGATTCTTTGAGTCTTGCATTGAAAAGCCTAGCCCAGCATCCTATGAGAGACTCATGTGTGTGTTTTGACTTTCCTTTCCTTTATGTCCTGCAGTAAAAGGCGAGAGACTCCATACACAGACCGCCTGCAGCAGTATATCAGTGCACGAGGTAAGTGTTCTTGAGCAACAGATGGCAAGGGCCTGTCTCTTTTCAGGACTCATTAACACCCATGTCTCTTAGGGTTTGATTCTGGTGATGTTTTGGGCTGTCTCCTCCACTGCAGGGCTTGGAGTGAAGTATTACATTGATCCTTCAACCTATGAAGATCCCAATGAAGCTATTCGAGAATTTGCCAAGGAGATTGATGTGTCCTTCATCAAGATTGAGGAGGTCATTGGATCAGGTACTGTGAGAATCTGCAGATTTTGAAGTGCCTTCTTGTTCACCTTGAGACCTGGCACACTACTGGTCTCAAATGAACCCAGCCATGGTTCATCAAGTGTCTCAGGATAGCTAACCTTCATTTTTACCAAAATTCATCTTAACCTACTTACCCTTAGATGCTGGCTCCAAACCAAGTTTAAAACACCCTCTGAAGACTCAGAGCTCCTCATTTGAATCCTGAAGATGTAATCTCTAACCTGAGCCTTCATCAAGAACTTTACCTTAATCCAAACAGTCCTAGTAACCCTATTTCCAAGCGGCGCCTGGAGTCTTCCACAGTAGAATGTTTTAGTGCACCTGACTAAAATTCTTTGCTGTGTTTCCTTACTTGAGGTGTGTTTCTTCCACCCCTGACAGGAGAGTTTGGAGAGGTGTGCTTTGGGCGCCTAAAACATCCAGGGAAGCGTGAATACACAGTAGCTATTAAGACCCTGAAGTCAGGTTACACAGATGAACAGCGGCGGGAGTTCCTGAGCGAGGCCAGCATCATGGGGCAATTTGAGCATCCCAATGTCATCCATCTGGAGGGTGTGGTCACCAAGAGCCGACCAGTCATGATTGTCACAGAGTTCATGGAGAATGGATCACTGGATTCCTTCCTCAGGGTACCACAACCAGAGTCTCCCACAACCATTACCTCTTCATCTTGCTGTATGCCAGTCTCAGATCTGATAATTTTGCCTGTCCTTCCTCTTTGCTCCTTTCTCTAAGTCCTCAGTTGCCCTCTTCAGGTGCAATAGAAATAATAGCAAATTACCAAAGTGGTTTTGGGCCAACATGGTGAAAATACTCCAAAAGCTCACCCATCATATAAAATGTCTTCATTATTTTAGACTCCTCCAGCTCAAATAATTAATAGTAAACAGTACTAAATTATTTATATTTGTACACAGACTTCCAGTTCCTCATGTGCACACTCCAAAGTTTGCCTTTCTAATAATGTTTTTCAGACTTTATTCCACTGAATGTTTTCAAGTTTCAACATTGTAATGGAGTAATGAAACTTGTAGTTATTTTTGGACTCAGTTTCCAGTGTTGTTTTGAGTAACAAAACATAAATACAGACATTTTTGCAATATAGATGCTTCACTTCTTTTTTTTTACTGATTCATATACTAATTCAACCACAAGTGCTTTGGTAGGTACATTTTGAAGAGCACATGAACCCATTGTGTAGAATTGCATAGAACCCATTGTAAAGATCTTAAAACAGTAAGAGCAGATTTGTCTGCTCCCATTCATTTAGCAATCTTAGTTAATGAGACTAGGCATAGGATGCTAAAGGAGGATATGGCCATAAGATGAGATTTGTCTTCAGAAAAAGATCACAAGTGTCTGACTTCATTTGAGATTCATTGCTTTAAGCCCATTCTCCTTTCTTATTTGCTGTCCTGAATCTTCAGATTTTGGCTGAAATTAAGATGTATGTTCTCTAACTTCATAAATCCACCTTGTTACCTTGCTCTTTGTTAGTCTTCCCTGTTGTCTTCATGTTCTGTGGTCATAAAAGCCTATGTTTGCCTCCTCACTTGCAGCAGAAAGAGGGACAGTTCAGTGTGTTACAACTGGTGGGAATGCTGCGGGGGATTGCAGCTGGCATGCGCTACCTTTCAGACATGAACTATGTGCATCGTGACCTGGCAGCACGTAACATCTTAGTCAACAGTAACCTTGTGTGCAAGGTGTCAGACTTTGGTTTGTCCCGCTTTCTGGAGGATGATGCTTCAAATCCCACCTATACTGGAGCTCTGGTGAGTTACCACTATGGAGTGAGTTAGTGCAGTGCTGCCAGCTATAATTTTTTCCTGTGTTCCTCCTTGAGTTGGTGTACCCTTCTTAGTCCATCTTGAGACCAGAGAGACCAGTGGGGTAGAGCCTTCTATCTTGTGGGCTATCTGTTCCAAACCAGTAAAAAACAAAAATAACTGTATATCTGATCCACTCTGCCATGTGAAATGGAGTCTCAGTGCCGTTCTTTTTGGAATGATGGTGAATAGGACGAACCTCATAACCTGATGTGGGTGTTATCTTTCCCCTTTCATGAGCTCCTTACAGGAAGTATAAAGGACTGAAGGAGATACTGAAGTCTTGTACTACCACTCTTTGAGGAAAGAGTTGGTTTTTTCCTACAGAAAAGATAACTGGCATAAGTATATTTATGGGCTTACAACCAACCATCAAATGAACTTATTGCCTATGAAGTTCTGACACCTGTTATACATACTACAAAAGGGGTGGGAGTGTAACAGGCAGATTGAAACTACCATTTGGTATGCAGGGGATGAAGAAGAATCCAGTCACTGAAAAGTGAAACAAATTTTAGATGTATATGTTTTGAAGAACCAGCACCTGAATGATATTTCATCTGGCAGGCCATACCTGCAGTCAGAGAGGTCAAGATGTAAAGAGGAAGAAGTTAATGCTAGCTACTCAGTGTATCTGTCCTTGGTGTTGCAGGTTGGGATTGTTTAAATGGCCTTAGATTGCCATATGATTGTGACTTTCAGGAGAATTTGCCATATGATTGTGACTTTCAGGAGAATTTTACTATCCGCCACCTCTCGAATGCTGCAAAGAAGAGCTATAAAAGTTAAAATCTATTACATCATGGGATTTGTAGCAGCAAGGAGGCATGATTCTGGTTTTTCATCTATATTTGTCGATAGAACAAGGTGGAAATCTTGACCATAGTTTGAATTTAAACCAACAATGCCTACAAGACAGCATCAACTGGACTGGCACCCCATGCTCAAAGTTGTGTCGTACTGCTGGCATCTGATCAGTTCAGTGATGTCATTTTCACAAATAGTCCTTATCTCAGTAACATTCTGGTTGCTCTCTGACTGTTTTCTAGGGCTGCAAAATCCCTATCCGTTGGACTGCCCCTGAAGCTGTCCAGTATCGCAAGTTCACCTCCTCCAGTGATGTCTGGAGCTATGGCATTGTCATGTGGGAGGTGATGTCCTATGGTGAGAGGCCTTACTGGGACATGTCCAATCAGGATGTAAGTTTTAGAAGTGGTGAGAATGTACATCTACTTCTTTGTCCTGTATCAATTCAATTAGAAGAAAGTCATATGCCACCAAGTGATTGAAGCTTGTCTGTTTTTTATTTTCCCAGCTGTGATAAAGCTTTGTTCTTCTTTTCCTGCAGGTAATTAATGCCATTGACCAGGACTATCGCCTGCCACCACCCCCAGACTGCCCAACTGTTTTGCACCTGCTGATGCTTGACTGCTGGCAGAAGGAGCGGGTCCAGAGACCCAAATTTGAGCAAATAGTCAGTGCCCTAGATAAAATGATCCGCAAGCCATCTGCCCTCAAAGCCACTGGTACTGGGAGCAGCAGGTGAGATGAGGATTTAGTGCAAAATAATAGGGCTTGTTTCTTGGTAGGCATCATAAGGAAAAGAAAGCAGTAAATCAGGCTATATAGTATTTTTTCCAACCCTCTCATCTGAGACTGATAGCAAATAGGAAGGAAAAAAAAAATGAGGGAGAGGATTGGAAGAACTGATTCACTTAACGGCTGATGAGGGGTTGTGAGTGCTCAGTGTGAGGGGAGAGATCCTTTGATGAGGTGCAGTGAGGATGAACGAGTGAGGGATCTTAGGGAATGAAGGGAGGGGCACATTCGGGTGCAGCCACACAAGATATTCTGTGACCACACAATACTGTGTGATCATGAGAGATGATGAAGGAAGAGAAGACTTTAGCTTATGGAGGGAACGAAATCTGTAGCTAAGACTAATTAGAACTGCAGCCTCCATCCTATATTTTCCCAACTGCATTTTGCAGCCTGATGGAACCAGAGGCAGGAGGTCAGCAAAGGAGAAGCCTCTGGGGGCGTAAATCGCACCAAGATTAGATGTCTCTTGGGCTGATGATGGAATTACATCCTGCTGGCCTGGAGGGTTTTTCCCTGTGGTTATAAACCTTGTCTCAATGGAATGTACTCCACAGCTGGGGGAGGGGAAAAGTGCCTAGTCATGGCCAGTTTACTAAAAACAGCACATAAAGAGAGTTATAGCTTTGGGACAGATTCAGATGATGGGGAAAACAGCAAATGCCATCTATAAACAGTCATTTCTCTGGCCTTTTACTGCTATGCTTTTATCTGATGGGTGTTGGAGCTGAAACAACGCACTCATTGTCTCATGGGTTACTTTCTGATGCAAGAAGTGGATCTAGGAGAGGGAGAGCTAGTCAGGACGGTAAAAAGGTATAAGGTCTCATCTTTGCTTCAGAAACCTCCTCACTGCAACTCTTCACCCAGCTAATAGGTCTAGACCCAGAAAGTGTGAAAAGATCAGGGGCAACAAGAAGAGAATGTGCCTGAGAGAGTATAAAATGGGAAGGAAAGATCAATTTCTTGGGTTGGGTTGATTGTTTTCAGGCAGAAAAGGGAACACAGGTAGCCTAGAAACAGAGCATCAAGGTGGGACTTTAGGAATCAGGGCATGAAGAACAAATATCATTGTTCTTCTCCATTCTGTGCTCTCCAGAGGTTGCATTCTCTCCTAATAGCTCTTACCTTACTAGTGTGATCAGCTGATGTTGATAACTTGGGTTTTTAGAACCTGCCTCTTTTGCAGACCATCTCAGCCTCTCCTGAGCAACTGTCCTCCAGATTTCCCTTCACTCAGCAATGCCCATGAGTGGTTGGATGCTATCAAGATGGGCCGTTACAAGGAGAATTTTGACCAGGCTGGTCTGATTACATTTGATGTCATATCACGCATGACTCTGGAGTAAGTAGAGGGGCAGAGAGCAGAAGATACCAGACACTGAGTTTTCCATGCAGAAAGCGAGAGCAGTCTGAGAAATATTTAGTAAGGGCTGTATGGAGAATACATATACATGAAAAAGGAGAGGGAAGCCAGAGCAAAGTAGTTGCTGTTTATTGTATATTATTAGGGCCTCTGGACACCCTCCATACCACTGTACATTTGTAATCTGTTTCTATAAGCACTAATAATGATCCCACGTACACTACAAAACATATTGTCAGTATTACAGAGAGACTGTTACATCAGAATGTTCATCACAGCTGCCACAGGTAATAACCACTTTTAAGGAGATGCGTAGGACAAGCCATAACAGGAGCAAGGAAAAGGAACATTCGTAGAATCATAGAATGGTTTGGGTTGGAAGGGACCTTTAAAGATCATCTAGTCCAACCTCCCTGCCATGAGCAGGGATATCTTTCACTAGATCAGGTTGCTCAAAGCCCCATCCAACTTGACTTTGAACACTTCCAGGGTTGGGGCATCCACAACTTCTCTGGGCAACCTGTTCCTGTGTCTCACCACCCTTCCTTATATCCAGTCTAAACCTATTCTCTTTCAGTTTAAAACCATTGCCCCTTGTCCTGTCACTACAGCACTGGTAAAAAGTCTCTCTCCATCTTTCTTGTATGCCTCCTTTATATATTGAAAGGCTGCAAGAAGGTCTCTCTGGAGGCTTCTCTTCTCCAGACTGAACAACCCTAACTCTTTCAGCCTTTCTTCATAGGAGAAGTGTTCCAGCCCTCTGATCATTTTCATTGCCCACTTCCACTGCTGCCTTTTGTATCATAACCTACCAAGTTCTGCCAACACCCCCTCCACCCACACACATTTGCCAAGCAAAAGGAGAAGCCTTGACAACTGTTTCTCAAAGATACATGTACACATATATCCATATATGTTGATTGGGATCTACAGGGAAATAGACTGGGACTATTCAGAACAAGAAGTGCACTTTAATACCTTCCACATCCTCTATTCTCTTGCAGAGATATCCAGCATATTGGCATCACCCTCATTGGTCACCAGAAAAAGATTCTAAACAGCATCCAGCTCATGCGAGTCCATTTGAATCAGCTTGAACCAGTTGAAGTGTGATGTTTACACCATCCTTATTCCACTAGTCTCAAACTCTGGAAGGGTTCTGGGGGAATTCAGAGGGATTTTCACTTTAAGAAAAAGAGGTGTCATTATGCTACTTGAAGACTTAATGCACCCAGAGAGTGCACACTACATGTCCATGAACAAAAACAAAGTGTTGCCATGATTTGAAAGCAGAGCTAAATAACTGGTGGCATTTAAATGTGGCTGACATCATACATTGGGAATGGGTTGGGGGAGGGAAAGTTATAAAAACATGGGGAGGAGATGGAATAATAGCCTGGACAGATCACATGTACCCGTTGCCTCTTCTCTGCCAACAAAAGGTATCGGACAACTTTACAAAGCCATCAGCAGGCTTTATCTGTGTCTGGGAGCCCAGCAAAGCTACAAAAACATAATAAAGGCAACAAAAAATTACCATTTTTTCCAAAAGAATGCCATCATGGTATGAGAGATTATTACTCAGATGGAGATGAGCATCAGGCTATCACTTGATATGCCACCTCGGTCCAGAACTCAACTTCCAGTTAGTGTGCAATATGCAATAAGCAATAAGACATGTCACGTGGTAAAGAGGTTGAGAGTAAAGGGTTCAAAATTCTATGCTATTTCATGTGCAGCTCGTGAGTCTGCTCCATGATCCAGGAGGGAAACTTATTTATCCTTTGTGCTGATGCAAGGAGCAGCAAGTCCTTGGTGCTACTCAACTCTATTTATGGTACTGCAACAGAATGGAACAATAAGGATTCCTGGAATCCATTCTGCTGTATCTGCAAATGCAGAAGGAAATGAATAGATTCTGGTCCTCACAAGCCCACTGTTGAGAGGAAGGGCATAAATTGTGGTATTCTGAAATCCTGAGCACATGGAATTTGGGTTAGTACTCTTCTGACCCCCTTACAGACACTGAAGAGCATGACAAAAAAAACTGAAGCCCTTTGCTTTTGAAAAATACTTGCTCTTTTTTCTCACCCTAACTAGTTTCATCACAGCTGGTTGAATATTGTTTCTGAAGAAAATGCAGACCTGCAGTAGTCAACTCCAAATAGACAATTGGAACAAGGGAGGTGAAACTTGAACAAGTTCTTGTCAAGAGTGATCAGGGAAGGGTACCAGTCCCACAAGTCACTTCAGTCCTTAAGAAAGGAATAACAATGTCCTTGGGATGAAATGTGTTGTCTGGTAAAGGTGCATGAGAATGACCAGAATGACAGAGCTTATGTCTCCCTCTGGACAGACTAGTACCTGCTTAAGGAAAGATCTGCTTTGAGGAGGAGCAGAGCTTCAGGACTGTATCTCTGTATCTGTCCCCATGCAGGAGTAGGAAAACATGAAGCTGAGCTTGAGAGGAAAACCATAAACTATACATTTGTCCACCTCACCAACACATAGGAAAGGGAATGGAAATGGCCTTGTTAAGCAAGACCTCAATGAAGACATTATATAAAAAGATACCTTCTTTGTGTCTAGAGAGGAAATAACCCCTAGCTGTTCTGATCTGTGCCCATCTGTTGGCTCACTGTAAACTAGTCATGAACTTACTGTATTTCTCCAGCTGTCAAGGTTAGAATAGCACAACTTCTGCAGATACTACTCCTGTACAGATTTAAGGATTCGCCCAGTCAACCCAGCAACTAAAGACTGAGAAGCCACATTTAGTAGTTATTGAAGAGTCCCATAATGTGATAGGATGTGCTCCTGAATTGTTGCACTAGAATAGCCAGCACAGTTCAGATTCTTTGTTACACCATTACAGCAACATTATTGTTAATTTTCTTCAGTTGAAGAGGGAGAATAGCAGTGCATTCTTTCAAGACATAAAAAAAGTAAATACAAAAGCAATACAAGGAAACAAGAATAGAACATTCACAGCAGTACAAAGAGAGTGTGAAGATTAAAAAAAACCCACACACATCAGACTAGAGTGAGTCCAACCCTAGAAAATTTGAGTCTGTTGCTTTTTAAGGGGTTTCTACGAACTTGTAATACGCACAAATCAAGTTACATGTATGCTGACTGACTGTCAGCTCCACCTACAGCATCTGAGCCTGAACAAGTGTTGTCCTCTTCAGAAAGCTTATTGAGCACAAGATGTTGAGAGGAATCTGTGGTCTCTAGCATCTTCCATATGTATTCACCAGAGGACAACAGTGCATGTATGCTTATTCATGTATGGCTGTATTCTAGAAGTTCTGCGGGCCATTTGGGGAAGCACGGCAGACTACGTTTTCCATGCCTTGGGGGGTCAAGATTAGTGGAAAAATTAGTGATCTAGTTCAAATCCTACGGCCTCTTTTGATCGTAGTGGAAACCTATATGCAGAAAATACATTCTTTCTCTTCACAGAATCAGAGATTCACAGAATGGCAAGGGTTGGAATGGACCTCTGGAGATCATCTAGTCCAACCTTCTGCTAAAGCAGGTTCACCTAGAGTTTGTTGCACAGAGTCGTGTCCAGACGGGTTTTGAATATCTCTGGAGAAGGAAACTCCACAACCTCCCTGGGCAGCCTGTTCCAGTGCTCCGTCACTCTCAAAGTAAAGAAGTTTTTCCTCATATTTAGATGGAACTTCCCGTGTTTCAGTTTGTGCCTGTTGCCCCTTGTCCTGTCGCTGGGCACCACTGAGAAGAGTCCGGCCCCATCCTCTTGGCATCTGCCCTTAAGATATTTGTAAGCATTGATAAGATCCCCCCTCAGTCTTCTCCAGGCTAAACAGAACCAGCTCTCTCAGCCCCTTCTCATAAGAGAGAGGCTCCAGTCCTCTAATCATCTTTGTAGCCCTGTGCTGCACTCTCTCCAGTAGTTCCTTGTCTTGCTTGAATGGGGGAGCCCAGAACTGCACACAGTACTCCAGGTGTGGCCTCACTAGGGCAGTGTAGATGGGGAGGATAACCTCCCTTGACCTGCTGGCCACACTCTTCCTAATGCACCCCAGGATACCATTGGCCTTCTTGGCCACAAGTGCACATTGTTGGCTCATGGTGAACTTGTTGTCCATCAGGACTCCCAGGTCCTTCTCCGCAGAGCTGCTTTCCAGCAGGTCAGTCCCCAACCAGTACTGATGCATGGGGTTATTCCTCCCTAGGTGTAGGACTCTACTCTTGCCTTTGTTGCACTTCATTAGGTTCCTCTCCGCCCAACTCTCCAGCCTGTCCAGGTCTCACTGAATGGCAGCACAGCCTTCTGATGTATCGGCCACTCCTCCCAGCATTGTGTCATCAGCAAACTTGCTGAGTGTACACTCTGTCCCTTCATCCAGGTCACTGATGAATAAATTAAACAAGACTGAAACCAGTACTGATCCCTGGGGGACACCACTAGCTTCAGGCCTCCAATTTGACTCAGCACTGCTGATCACAACCCTCTGAGCTCTGCCATTCAGCCAGTTCTCAATCTACCTCGCTGTCCACTCATCTATCCCACACTTCCTGAGCTTTCCTATGAGGATATTATGGGAGACAGTGTCAAAAGCCTTGCTAAAGTCAAGGTAGACAACATCCACTGCTCTCCCCTCATCTACCCAGCCAGTCATGTCATCATAGAAGGCCATTAGATTGGTCAAGCATGCTTTCCCATGCATGACGCATGTCAGTCCATGTTGACTACCCTGATAACCTTCGTTTCTTCCACGTGCTTAGAGATGACATCCAGAATGAGCTGTCCCATCACCTTTCTAGGGATGGAGGTGAGGCTGACCGGCCTGTAGTTTCCTAGGTTGACCTTTTTGAAGACTGGTGTGACATTGGCCTTCCTCCAGTCCTCAGGCACCTCTCCTGTTCTCCATGACCGGAGAGGAAAAGATAACTTGGGCACCAATATTTTTCACTTGCACCCCCAGGGCTTTGTAGTCTTCCTTGATTCTGCCCAGGTTCCGGCTTGTGGTGTCATTCATGCCCACATCAGAGAGAAGCAGTGGATAGTAGTCTGTTCTCTTGACAAGTTGTGGCACCCTCTTAGCAATATCTTGGACCTTAGCACCTGGAAGGCAGCATACCTCTCATGACTCTCTGTCAGGTCGACAGATGGGCGCCTCAGTGCCCCTCAACAGAGAGTCACACACTATGAGCACTTGTCGTTTCTTTTTACAGTATTCACTGTGTGCTGCTGGTACGGTTTCTCCTTGTGGATTTTGCTCGTGGGAATCTATAGCTGTTAAAGCTTCTTACCTGTTTTTAGTTGTGATACTGGAGCGTGCAGACTGAAGCAGAGTCCTGCTTTTGTGGGTCACCAGGGTCCAATGTGCCTCTTTCTCAGTGGTGTCCTCTAATGGGGCATGACGCTGATACCACCTACCTATCTATTTCTTACCTCGGCTCCTCTAATACTGCATAGCCTTTTAACTGTTTCCTGCAACTCAGTCACTTCACGTAACAGATCTTCAAGCCATGCACACCTTATGCAGGTACTTAGCTTTTCTCCAGGAGAAGGGTTGGGGCACTCATTGCAGCCTACCACCTATTCTGAAGTCTCTTGCCTTACCAGTTCTGTCTTCATGCAATGGGAGACAAAATGGGAGCCTTGTCTGAATCTCATACCAATGACAATGAGGTTTAGTAGCCTCTTATGGGGAGATGCAGTGAAATGAACTGCTTGGTGGTAGTTCAGGCAGTAGGACATTTACTTTTGCATATGAAGTCTGTGGTGAAGTTGTTTTCACAGTCAAAGAAAAGGGATTTACTCACTACACCAAGGCAGGCAAGTAGTGATTGGACATCCTAGATCTATTCTTCCTCCTGTTCTATGGCAAGGTTGAAATGTCCCTATGATGGTTCCAAGGGGTCAAGTGTCAAGATGTCCTGGCTGTGGCTAGAACTGCAAAAGGACAGGCTTGTGGTCACAGACGGAGTGCAAAAGGATAACTGTTTTCTGTAAGAAATCTCTGCATTCTCTTTATTCCCAGGGTGTTCCCTGTTTTCAGAGTACTTAACTTCTTCCTCAATTTGGGATGCAAAAGCTCTTGTGTAGCAATGTATCTTGTGTTATTTGTCATCATGTTGGTTCTCAACTCTGCAAGCATGGAGGAAAGGCAGTCATGGCAAAAGCATTAGAAATACCCTGATCTCACTTTTCTCGATCATGTGAAAGCAGAAATCCTACATTCTGTTTCCACAGATGTCATCTGGGATGTCCTGCAATATATGAACATCCTCAACATGTAGGGATGAGAATCAGGAGGGAAAGGAGTGGGGCTCACCTTGGCACCTGATATCTGTCCTTCACCAGAAGAGTGAGAAACAATGCGAAAAAGTCTTACAGAGCTATATCCTTTGCCAGAGAAGCAATGGAAGATTAACAAGTTATTGCCGACATTTACTGCATATGATATCTACAATATGCATTGCATAAGAAGACCGAGTAAATTAAATGCGGAGGTATCAATGCGTAGACCTTCGTAAGGGCATTGGGCATTTGTATGAAAACTCAGAAGAATCATACCTACAGTTGGAAAGAATATATTGCAAAGGCTAATAGCTCTTTTGTTTGAACACCAACGTTTCACTATCTGGAAACAGGAAGAAACTTCACCTAAGGGCAAGCTGTTTCGTAATTATTCCTGATGAGGTTCCTTGCACCTGACTTTGCTGTCTGTTGCTGGACAGTCTCCCAGACAGACAACTGGGTCTGCACCAGTATGTCAGTTAATGTATCATCCTGCCAAAGAGCACGTCAGGCAAGCAAGTTCCCACCTATGCTGCTTCAGCAGCCAAATGGAATTCTCAGCCAGGAGTTACATGTACCCCCTGCCTCACTAAGCCATGGTATGTTTATGTCAAAAGCAGGCCCTGCTCACCCATGGTATTCAAAGACAAGCATGTAAGCTAAGATTTTTGCATCCATGCCTGAAATGATGTTGAGGAAAGGCTCAATGACAGTATCACTTACACAGTGATTTCTATGTTTGACACCCAGGTATCCTCAGTGCATGTGCAGATGATATGGCTTGCAATCTCTATTTTTTGTTTTGTTTGTTTATTTTTTAAAATTCAAGAATGTAATCTTAGTGCATACTTTGACAATACTATATTAGGGCTAGTTGAGGGAGTACAAGCTGCTTAATGCTACTGAAAGAGAGTTGAAAGAATCTGTCTGTTTAGGACAAATATATTCAGCACTTGGGACTATCTAGAAAGAAAGAAGCTGCTGTAGCTTCCTTAATCCCAGACAATTCACATGTTATTAAGCTGAATGAAATCTCTGGGTGTGGTGGGAAAGGATGAGGAACACCAAGAACTTGCCTTTAATAAGCAGACAAAGGTAGAGCTGTCCCTACCGCTGGATCTCCTTTGGTCAGCCAACGAATCTACCTGGGGGCTAGTGTAAGTGAAGGTAACCAGCTTGAATCTATCCTACCTTTGGCACACTTTCTCAGCAGTCAACTACACAGCTCTTACACATACAGATGCAGCTAAGTAATAGTTGGGTTCAGGACAAAAATGATTCTTTCTCATCCCTGAAACCAGCTGATGTTAGAAGGGTCAATGCAATGAGCTGTTCACATGTATTTTGTGCTAGGAACTATTCATGAGTATTGAGCATCCTAAGGATGGTTGATCACATGTAAATTTGAATCTCTGGATATCATTAAAAGACAGCATGGAAGAGCAAACCTCATGTCCTGCTAAAAAGCTAGTTTAATCCTTCACTTTTCAAATCTATATGGAAAAAATGGCACCTCTTTCAGAATTTACATTTTGTTGTGGCCTTCAAGATCATTATGCTCTCTGTATGAAGCTGTTCCACTTCTGTGTTACTGAAAGGGCTGCACTGAGCTAATGAGAAATCACTGTGTTCGTTCTAGACCTTGCAGTTTTGTAACTCGGGCCCGTTCAAAGAGGAATTACTCCCCCTGGTGTTCTGCTACCTGAAATACAGAAGAGAAGGCTTAACTGCCCTCAAAAAGCCTTGTAGCTTATATATTTTATCTCCCTTTACTGAGTGATGAGACTCTCTTCCTGAAATAGTCTCAGTGGAAACATGCAGATTCATGAAAACATATCAAGATTTCTTTCTAGTTTCTTCCATGACGTTTGTTCCTTGAACGAACGGAGTAACATGGTCTTTTAGTCAACTGCTGTAAGCGCAAGTGACAAGTATGGGTACAATGTGTTGACATCTTGGCATCTATGCCTCAACTAGTTAACAGAATTTGGTCCGTTATTGATGTCTCTTATACAAGACCAAGTGTGCTTAGCTAATGGCGATAATGCTGTTTGCTTCTGATAACTAATGCCTTAAATTCAGGCCATGCTAAGTAAGGTTGGATTTTTTCTAGTTTACAGTGGCACTAAAAATTATACATGCTGCTGGCTAAAACTAAAATTTTACTTACATCTATGCAACTGTCTCTCTCATTGCATTTTGGTAACTTTTATACAAACCTACTACTGTCCATGCATTTGGACAGCTGTAACAGATTGATCATTTATAAACAACTCTGTTGCTGAGAACAGACTCTAGTCCTTTTTGAACCATATTGACTCTGCAAGTGAACAGGAGATTAAAAATAAGAAAATCAAGTTTCTTCAAGAAGTCAGCTAGTTTGACAGATATGAATGAGAAGGCACTATCTGAAATAAGTTATTTAAAAATAGAACTATTGGTGTTGCTCTATTAAAAAGGACAGTAATTATAATGTACCCTAATGTCTCTACTATAAGTTAAGTTGCAAAATTGTTGCTATTTTAACCTGTCATCTCTACAGACTCGTAACAAGAACAAACTAACAACAATAATAACAATGATCATAATACACAAATGTAGTTTTCCCCAATGAAGAGAACTACAGTAAAAACAGCAGTAGTCCAGCAGGTGCGTTGCCTGCTATTTGTACTGAAAAACAATGAATTTTTTTGACAAGTGAAATATTATTGCAAACTGAAAGATCAGTCTATCAGACCTATCAATTAGGAAACTAAATGTCAGCTTAGGGACATACTCAGGATTATGTGAACAGCTGCTTAACTGCATGCACATAGGACTTAGTGAGGATGTACTATTTATTGTTAGGACTGCTAGACTGTTTTTATTCAAATTTAGGTTGCTTTTCTAGACCTAGAAAAATAGTACTAATTTATTAAGCTAACCTGAGGATCTTAGGTTGAGTAGCTTCACACAAATATATATCATGAAATCAATGAACCTTTCTTGAGACTTCTCTTACCCAGCCACAGTCAGAACGCAGCACAATTGGCAAGCTGCGTTCTTGTAAGTTCGTCTTTCAATACCACAGACCTAGATGTGGTCCCTTTTCTTACATCTGTGAGATGATGCCTTCCCTTCAGAAAGGAATTTGCTACGCTTTTTGTGTGAGAGCAATAATATCTGTCCTTAATCTTTGTTTGACAAGGCCAAGCAATGTGAGGTAATTTCCATGCCAGCTGGGTATCATCTAAAGACACTTAGGTAGGGCATAGGAATTGTTTAAAGGAGTGCAATTCAGGAATGGGAGTGAATGGAAAAGAACTGGATGATACTCAAGATTAAAAATGTAGAGACACTTTCTAGCAGTGACAGTTTATGGGGCTGTGAATATGCTAAGACATTTACTTAAGATCCCTCTAAGCTGCATTCCTCACTTCATGATGTAAGTTCCTCACTTTATGATGAACCATAGATAAAAATTATCTACTTGGGGTACAAGAGTGGGACCTAATATAATGTAACAAGGTTTTTAAAACTCTGATTCTATCTTTTTCCTGGTTCTTGTCCAGCCTCAGATTTCAGAACTCCACATCAGGTCCCAACAATCCCATCCTACATTATGTGGTTTGTTTCACTGGGTCTGACTTCTTAGAACAGGGTAGTCATTCCTGACAGGTTTACACATGTGAATTTACTGTGTTTAGTTGTCTACTCTAACAGAATTTACCTGAGATATCATCTGTCCGCTAGACCATATTTCTGGCCACAGATTCTGGAGCGAGGACAGAGGAGTCGTGGCAGCTTCCTCTCCAGCATGGCAGTAGTAGAAGCAACCTGCAGTAAATTAAATAATACATAAATAAATATTTGCAGGCATTGAGGGATGCAGAAACAGGAAATAACTAGAGTATTTCCATAGTTGCCATGAGACCAATGTAGCAAAGATAAAATCCACACTTCTAATCACCTTTGAATTCATGAAACATTTACATGTACTTCTCCTCTAGCCCTACCTTTGCTCATAAGAATATAGTTCTTCCCTCCATAAGAAAATCCACAACTCTTCTCAACTGAACATGTCTCACTTGTCAATGGGATCCCAACTCTGCCTCTTCCAGGACTGGCAAGCAGTCTGTCCCTTCCAACACGCTCTTCATAATTCACAACAGGGAGTTACATAGCTGAACAGTTTTCTCACCTGTGCTCTTCAAAGCTCATCCTGCTCATGAGCCACTCTCCAGCAGGCTCCACCCATCATGGCAATGAGCAAGTTGAGCATAAGGAGCCACAATAGCAAAGTCTGAATAAGTGATGCCATACATGAAGGGTAGGTCCACTTCATAGTTGGCAAGTCCATCAATGATGGTGAGGAAGAGCTCAAAGGTGCTAAAAGTGCCAGGGGCTGGTTGTGGAAGTGGCCCAACTCATTGGGATCCTAGGTCTGATGATGTAAAAAGCTAAGAGAAAAGAGAGGAGGAAAAAGAAGAGGAAAAGGAAAAACACCCAAGGCCATTATCATGGCCTTGGCCAGCATAATCGGATTATCTCTGTAAACTACAGCATCAGATTTTAGCCCAAACAATAGGACACAACAGCCACATCTCCTATGTATGTCTATGTCTACATTTACTTACATATAGCTACTTCAGTTAGCTCTTCTTATGGTCTTCAAGGCTCCTAAGTTCAGCGTCCTATTATGTACTGATGGGCCAATATTCTGTTCTCACCTCCTGAGTTATCCAAGCAGGTTGGAAAGAAAGAAGTATAATGGCTACATCATGCGACATTGTATCGCAAGACAAACACAATGTTTGGCTATACTGTATTCGATCATACACTTTGGGAAATTTTCGGGAACACATCAATAACAACAGTAAATCCATATTGCTTCTGAAGAAGTATGAGAAGAACGTAGATTCTCTGTTACTATGGGTATTGGAATTTTTTAGAAGTTGGATCAAATTCCAACAGTCCTCTTCTCTTCCCCTGAATTTGTATCCTGAATTTAGATCCTCTGAATAAGCCCTCCCTTTATGGACCCAAGTCTGCACATGAGATTTCCAAATATTATCTGCAAGTTAGACAAGTACTAGCAATAAGACCAAGTCCTCTCACAAAGAACTGTAATGGAAATTAAGGCAGAAGAGGGAACATTGATCATCTAGTCTGATCTCCTTTACCCTCCAGAACATTACATTTCACCTATTTACCCACTGTTGAGTTTAACTTACACTTGACTGAAGAAGCTTTGCTAGAAAGGCATCTAATCTTGATTAATTTATGAATAATGAATCTACCAGGTACCTTGGACTGATTTTCCCCATGGCTACTCAATTTTACTGTTATGATAATTTTTAATTGCTGTTTGCCTGTCACTTTTTGTACACTACCCAATTAGGATAAAGAGTTGTTTGTAATCTGGTATTTCTGCATTTCCCACTGTCATCAGGTCACATATTCACTTCTTTATACTCAAAAAACCTGAAATCTTTAAATGTCTCCCTGTCACACATATCGTTTGGCCTTCCCATCATTGTTATGGTTCTCTTCTTCACCACATTTTTGGTTGTCCTTTTTAAGAGGAGAATATCAAGAACAAACAAAACCAGTCTCACTAATACTATACATGGATAGGAAACCAGCCTCTCACACTGACTCTGTTCGCTGTTTATTCACCCATAGATCATAGTAAGCCTTTCACAATTGAGTTCTTTGGCTGCTAGGACACCCAGATCCTTCTGATATAAATGTTTTTTTAGGAAATCCATTCTATGCAGATAGAATGTGCACTTTTTTTTTTTGCCAGCTGTCAAGGACTAGCCTTAGATGAGAGTTTTCAAAAAATGGCTCTTAAAATATCAAAAATATTGATATTTTACAATGCTAAATAGTCTTTAATCAGTATTATCAATCTATTATGCAAAATAATAAACCATAAAATGGTCCATAGGTCAAGTTTGGACCTGTCATGGTTTAACCCCATAAAGACAGTTTAATAGGCAAAGAAAAGCCGCACATGCAAGCAAAGCAAAGCAAAACAAGGAATTCATTCACCACTTCCCATCAGCAGGTGGGTGTTCAGGCATCTCCAGGAAGCAGGGCTCCATCACGCATAACAGTTACTTGGGAAGACAAACGCCATCTCTCCGAACATCCATGTCTTCCTTCTTCTTCCCCCAGCTTTTATATTGCTGAGCATGACATCATATGGTATGGAATATCCCTTTGGTCAGTCGGGGTTAGCTGTCCCAGCTGTGTCCCCTCCCAGCTTCTTGTGCACCCCCAGCCTACTCACTGGTGGGGTGGTGTGAGAAGCAGAAAAGGCCTTGACTCTGTGTAAGCACTGCTCAGCAATAACGAAAACATTGCTGCATTATCATGAACACTGTTTTCAGCACAAATCCAAAACATAGCCCTGTACTAGCTACTATGAAGAAAATTAACTCTATCCCAGCCAAAACCAGCACAGGACCATACAAGGTCCGTTTTATTGGAGCTTTGCTGTCCAAATCTCAAACCAAATACTCAGAAGAACCACCCAAATTAAGGAAAATATATCAGTGTCTGCCACTTATTCTCTAGATACAGTTTTCCTTTGCTTGTTCAGGACCTCCTTGTCAGAAGAATCAGGCATCTAGCTATTGCTGAGTTGTAAGCCCTCCTTAAACACAGTGAGGACTGAACCTGTGGCTTCAATTTTCTGAAACTCTAAGGGCAGAGGAGTCCCAAATCCTGGGCCATACTGCTAATGCATTTTTTAAATTACAATTAGGAATTTACAAATATAAAATGTCTAAACAAGGAAAGCGATTCAGAATTTTTGTCTCCGTCACCTAGAAATGTAATGGCTTTATCAAAGGTAGGCCTTACCGCCTGACAAATATTTGTTCGTGACTGCTGTTTTGTATTCTTTCAATGTTTTCCACGCCTGCTTTGGTTTATTAGGTATATTCAGAAAGGACCTATCAGATCAGGTACCGTACAAGGTATAGTCAGAGCAAAGCTAGATGAGGTAAACTCTAAGTCACATATGTGATCTGATGGCTAATCATAGCAGCAGTATTCTAGGATCTAAAATAACTCAGTCAACAAAATCTTAAGCAACTACATCCTCTTACCTGAAGAGATCAGGTGGGGAAACTATGGATCACAGGCTTGGGCGTTTAGGTGTTAAAGTCTTTTAGTGGATCTGGATGCTCATGCTGTAAAATTATCTTGTAATTTATTATATAACGCTAATGATACTGTGCTGTTGGGGTTGCACAGGACTGCAGTGTATATGTTCCATCATAGCAACTCAATGTTTTGTCCACACATCTCTTGGCATCTGTGGTCCCATTCATATGGGAATTTACCATGTTAATTACCTAGTCTTTTAATCTGATGATAGAAATAAAAAATAACCTGCACCCCTTCCAGTCCTCTTTTCAAACTGAGCCATCATAGTCAAGATCCCACAATACTGAACTACTCGTAAGTTCTTAAGTAATGGTATCCTTAATATCCTAGTCATCAATCTACCCTGCTTTTTCATTTTTTGGCATACCAAGTCGAATCAAGGGTCCATTCTTGGATGTCCTCTGTCTCATTTGATCATCTGGTCTTCTGTCTTGTTTAATCATCTAGTTAGATGGCAGCACAGGCAAAATGAAGTATGGATTTATCCCTAATCCCATGGATGTAAACTGGAGAACTAATGTCATTTTTTTCAGGTTTGTAGAGTACCAGTGAATAACATACTGAATATTTTTCACCGTGAGGATGAAAAGTACCATCCAAGTGATCCAGTGGGAGGACTCTAATGTGCTGACAGCAGAATGACTTGATGCTCTAAATCAACACGTTGAAGTGTCTGTAAGAGGTGGCTATAAAATAAGACTGTTTCCTGCTTCATCAAATTGTTGTTCTATTTATGCCCTAAATCATAAACCTAAATAGCCATATTATAACAGTATCACAGTCAACATTTTTATTTATGCAAATGTAGAACTTTTAAAATATTATTTTTAGAGTGTTTTCCCCAATAAAGGGGAAATGGCATGCTTTTCCAAAAGTGTCACCTCTTAGTGTTATCCTATGAGTAAGAAGCTAAACCATTCCACCAATACCCAGACATGGAAACCGGATCCAGTAGACATACTCTGTTCCGGCTTAGTGACTCTCTCTGCCATGCTAACCATTGAAAATGACTGCCTTTATCTTGTGCCTTTTGAAGAACCTTACTTCTCCCTTACTGATAATGTTCCCTCTCTAATTCCATCATTGTTGTTCCCAATTCAAGAATCTAGCTTTATTCCTTCAATTTCAAGCACCATATCATAGAATCATAGAATCATAGAATGGTTTGGGTTGGAAGGGACCTTTGAAGATCATCTAGTCCAACCTCCCTGCCATGAGCAGGGACACCTTTCACTAAATCAGGTTGCTCAAAGCCCCATCCAACTTGACTTTGAACACTTCCAGGGACGGCCATCCACAACTTCTCTGGGCAACCTGTTCCCGTGTCTCACCGCCCTCATCATAACAAATTTCTTTCTTATATCCAATCTAAACCTATTCTCTTTCAGTTTAAAACCATTGCACCTTGTCTTGCCACCGCAGGCCCTGGAAAAAGTCTCTCTACATTTTTCTTGTATGCCTCCTTTATATATTGAAAGGCTGCAAGAAGGTCTTCCTGGAGGCTTCTCTTCTCCAGACTGAACAACCCCAACTCTCTCAGCCTTTCTTCATAGGAGAGGTGTTCCATCTCTGTGATCATTTTTGTGGCCCTCTTCCGGACCCACTTTTACAGGTTCATGTCTTTCTTGCACTGAGGACCCCAGAACTGGATGCAGTACTCTAGGTGGGGTCTCACAAGAGCAGAGTAGAGGGGTAGAATCACCTCCTTCGACCTGCTGGCCATGCTTCTCTTGATGCAGCCCAGGATACAATTGGCTTTCTGGGCTGCCAGCACAGATGGCCAGCTGACACACAATGTTTCATCCACCAGTATCCCCAAGTCCTCCTCCACAGGGATGCTCTCAGTTCATTCATCCCCCAGTCTGTACTGATCCTGGTGACTGCCCCAACCCAGTTGCAGGACCTTGCACTTGGCCTTGTTGAACTTCATGATGTTCACATGGGCCCATTCCTCAAGTCTGTCCAGGTGCCTCTGTATGGCAACCTTTCCCTCAAGCATATTAACTGCATCACTCAGCTTGGTGTCATCTGCAGACTTGATGATAGTGTATTCAATCCCACTATCAATGACACATTGATGAAGGTATTAAATAATCCCAGTACAGGCCCTTGAGGACACCGCTCGTTACTGGTTTCCACTTGCACATTGAGCCATTGACTGTAACTCTTCAGGTGCAGCTGTCCAGCCAATTCCTTATCCAGCTAATAGCCCATCCATCAAACCCGTATGTCTCCAATTTAGCAGCAAGAATATTGTGGGGGACCGTATCAAAGGCCTTACAGAAGTCCAAGTAGCTGATATCTGTAGTTCTTCCCTTGTCCACTGATGCAGTCACTCCATTATAGAAGGCCACTAGATTAGCCAGGCAAAACTTGCCCTTGTTGAAGCCATGTTGGCTGTCTCTAATCACCTCCCTGTCTTCCATATGTTTCAAAATATCTTCCAGGAGGTTCTGTTCCGTTATTTTACTGTGCACAGAGGTAAGTCTGAGTGTCTGGTACTTCCCAGGGTCCTCCTTTTTACCCTTTTTAAAAACAGGGATGATGTTTCCCTTTTTCCAGTTACTGGGGACTTCACCTGATTGCCATGACTTTTCAAATATGATGGAAAGTAGCTTGGCAACTACATCAGCCAGTTCTCTCAGGGCCCTGGGATGCATCTTGTTGGGTCCCATGGATTTAACATGTGTTCAGGTTCCTTAGGTGGTCTTTACCCTGATCTTCACTTACAATGGGTGGGACTTCATTCCCCCAATCCCTGCCTTGAGGTTCAGGAGCTTGAGAAATCTGGGAAGAGAGACTACCATGAAAACTGAGGCAAAAAAATTGTTTAGTACCTCAGCCTTCTCCGTGTCGGTGTTCACCAGTTCTGTCTTATTTATCGGGGCAGGGGGGTACATTTTCTTTAATCTTTCTTTTCTGGGCCTGTAGAAGCCCTTATTATTCTTTCCATCCTTCCCAAATTCAGCTCCAGCTGTGCCTTAGCTTTCCTGGTCTCATCCCTACACATTCAGGTAGCGTCCCTATATTCTTCCCAGGATACAGGTCCCTGGTTCCACTGCCTGTGCATTTCCTTCTTACACTTTAGTTTGACCAGGAGGTTCTTACTGAGTCATGCTGGTCTCCTGCCCTTCTTGCCTGATTTCTTACACATGGGAAGCCAGAGGTCTTGCACTCTGAGAAAAATGTCCTTAAAGAGCTGCCAGCTCTGTTCAGCAGCTCTAACCCTGAGGGCAGTTTCCCAGGGGTTCCCATCCATTAATTCCTTAAACAACTGAAAATTTGCTCTCCTAAAATTCAGGGTCCTGACTCTTCATTTGGCCTATATCCCTCAAGACTGAATCCCAACAAGAATGCTTCCTGCTAGTCTCCTGTGCATTGTTTATGTGATGTCCTGTGGACTGAACACATTCATCTATTCTTGCCATTGTTAGCAGATTGGATGTGACTTCTTTCACATTACCCAGGGAGCAATATAAACACTTCCTATCATCCAGTTTTTCCCCTTAGAATGACTTCCTAATTAAAGGAAAAATAGTCCTTAATTGGTTTTCAGGTAGCAATCTTTGAATCTGTGGCCACTCTGCCAAAAGGCCTGAGCTACAATCCTAGCCTATACTTATGTATGGAATAATTCTAAAACTTCTAGTCTGTGTAGCAATCCCTGACACATGTATTAGTTTTTCTTTCACGGTCAAAGAACTTCTTTAACTTACCTTCTGGATCATGATGGTAAAGGGTCCAAGCATCTGGAAGCCTTGTGCAACATACATTACATTGCACCGTCCTAGCATCAGGGCAAAGGACATGGACACCACCTCACCAGTTGTGCTGGTGAGACACATCACCGTGGTTACCAGAATCATGCAAGCATATGTGATGCTGCAAAGGAAGAAGAGGCAAAAATATAGAGTTAGAATCACACCTTCTCCTGCATTGCTGCCCCATTAGGTACATTCCATTTGTTAATGTTCCTTGACACCATCCTCCCTCCCATCTATAAAATGGAAATGTTCTTAAATACATCCCAGAAACAAAATCTCTCTGAAATTTGGAAGAGTGGGACCTTACCTGATGATGTGGAAAGGCCCTCCCAAGATGGTTTTTTCAAAGTATTTAGTTGCTCCAACTCTGAGGATGTTTGGAACCTAA
Source organism: Nyctibius grandis (assembly GCF_013368605.1). NCBI lineage: Eukaryota > Metazoa > Chordata > Aves > Nyctibiiformes > Nyctibiidae > Nyctibius > Nyctibius grandis. The sequence goes on along the minus strand of NC_090662.1, from coordinate 74,058,094 downwards.
GAGGTATACACTGTTTACATTTATATTCAGTCAAATTGCAAACTGAGAAAATATTACAAATGTAAACTGTTCTCACGTACCTCCAAGATCAATATTATTATAGACCCTGTCACTGTGACCAGTTCCCCCACCAGACGGAGGTTATCTTCAGGAGTCACATAAGATTCCTGAAAGAGATCTCTCTACATTAGAAACTGACAAAGATATGACCCTAAAGATCCATTTAAGCAGGCTGAATGGTGACCAACACAAACAAATCCTCCTCATTGTATAACTTCTGTTGTAATTCTCAGTGTTATTATGAAGCTCTGCAGCCTGGAGAACTGAGTATGACTTAGTCTAAGGAAAACTGATTTGAGTCTCAACTGCTAACAAAAGATGGCTACCTAATCATCTCACAGTCAGGTTCATGGTTGTAGACAACCTAGTAGAGGATGATTTTCAGAGGTTCTGAGCATTTGAATTGCCAAAGAGTTCACCTGGAATTGCGGATACCTAATCCGCAGAATATGGCCATGGATATTTCATATTGTCCATTGAACTGGGGAACTAAAAATCACAAGCAGTTTTCAAAGTGCTAGCTTCTTCTCTTCCATGACTCTGTTTCCTCATCCATAAAATGGAAACAAATCATCAGTTTCTGAGAGGTATTGATAAGCAGAGCTCTCCATTAACACCTTTACATACCTTTCACACACAAAAGCAAGAAGAGAACGAAGGAAGAGGTTTCGAATAAAAAAGACAGAGTAATATTAAATCACATAATAGCCACTTGTTTAGCTAGTCCACATAGTGGGGACCTGTCCCCTATCTTGACTACAGCATGTAGCCTAAATGTCCCCGGAACTCGAAGCAGCCAGCTTTAGAAGGCCTTAAAGTTTTGGACAGTGTTGTAGGATTTAAAGTGTGCTTCTCAAGTGGAAGTGCTACTTCTTCCTTTGTAGTGACACACTACAACTATAAGAAATACTGCATAGACAGGCACAGGCATGCCCATGACTGTGTCTCCCTAAATAATGGGCAATCTGTTGAAGTGTCATGCTGAGTTTCAGTGCAGTCCATAAAAGCTTATTCAGGAACTCCAAATATGCTTCTAGACCATACTGAAGCCTATGCTGTCTTGTTATTTTGACCTGGGAAAGCTAGGGTGAAGCTCTTGAGTCACTCCATTATGTCGGCAGAGTTGTGGTCTTTTGCAGTCATTCCCAACTGTAATGGCAGACACTAAGGACTCCCTGTGTAGACTTAGTCGCTTTGGGATATGAAGGGGACATGAAGAATCAGATACCTGCAGCAGTTTCTGCACATATATAGTATTGTCTCTTTGATCTGTTTTGGTGTTGTCTTGAAGTTTCAGAGGTCAGTAAATGCAACACATGGTGAAGCAGATCATGTAGAGCACATAGCACACAGTCAGGATACAGCAAGAGCTACATCCATATTTATTCCACTTCAAACTCACGAGCTCAGGAACAGGAGTAAGATCAAGGATCATCTGGACCTCAGAAAAGAAACCAGATTAAATTTACATTGTCAATCAGGAGAAGAGTAACCTATGAACAACTCACTCCAGACTGGGAAGACTATCATTGCCAAAGTTATGACAAACCAAGATGAAGCAGAACCTTCCAGTCTTGGCTGTACTTCACTCTTCCTGTCAAACACAAATGATTAAAATGCCACGGGCAAAGAAAGACTAATAGAAAAAGCAACAGTTTTTCTCACTGACCTATTCACTCCTTTACTGCCACAAAGACCCAGTGTACCCACCAGATAAACAATGCCATAATGAAAACAGAGAAAGAAAGTGGGATAAGGGGGTACTTAGGAGGAAAAGAGAACACTGTGACCAGGCCATTCTTGGACATTCAGCCCAAATTCCTCTGAGGTTATGCCAGTCGTGATGTTTTACTGTAACAGATGCACTCCTAGCTTTCAACATGTGGACAATTCTAATGTTGTGGGATATTTAGAAAGTGTGCAAAACTTTCTCAGTGAAAGAAGGAGTTGGAGATCAAATAATATACTTCTGTCTTCCTTGTGTTGATGATAAGTTCCAAGAGAGAATGGTCATCTTCCCATGAGTCAATCTCAGTGAGGTCATACAAGGTGGAGGTCAAAGGACCAAAATTCCACTGGATGTGTTTTCTGCATGAGGTGCTGAAACATCTAATTAATGAGATGGGAACAGCTGAATCAATAAAAACATTTACTCAAACCAATATACTCTATAGTCTCCCCGGATTCCCCAACTGCATTTTCTCCTGCAAAGGGAGAATGGACTTGCCAGTCTCTGGTGTTACCAGGTTCCCAAGCTAAGTAAGCTGATCTGGGTCAATAGCAGGGTGGATAGATTTCCAAAAATCCCCTGTGTTACAAGCATTAACAGTTTAACAGAGGTCCTCTTTTCCCTCAGCCAGGACTGACCCAAGTTCTTGCTGTAATGTTAGATGATATTGATAATAGGTGCTTCATCTCCTAAGTCACTACTGACCAGAATAGTCCTCTGATACACTGTATGATAACTTGTTAATGATGATGCAGGAGTTGAGAAGTTCTCTCTGGATCAGCACAGGTCCAGTCTTATCACATTTTACCTTGGGCAGCTTCATTTCTGCATCTAAATTGTCCCATATGCAGGTAATCCATAAACTCCTTCAGTTCAGGATGGAAATGACAGTTTTAGGTAATCTGAGTGCTATTCACATACTCACTATCATGTTGCCTTCTATGCTTGCTAACTTGAATGGAGTGAGTCCCTTGTTGTTAGGAATCTGTTCCAGGGCTTCCTGCCCCATGTTAGTCCTTTCACAAGAGAGGATGGGATTGTACATCTGGCAGGCAAAGGTCTTGTTGGGTTGAAGAACCAGGATATGGAGAACAGTGTTACCTGTAGGGGTCTGACAGAAAATGAGAACTCTGAAACAATAAGATAAAAAAACCTCGTCTCCTAGCTATGACGGACTCTTAAGTAGTCTCTATTCAGCTTCAGTAAGAGAAAGCAATTTCTTAGCACCCTGCACCCTCTCAGTGCACTACAAACACATCCACTTTAAAACCTAAGGATGGCGGCTGCCAAGTAGAGGCCTTCGATATACAAGAAAACTCATCAAAAAGGTAGTTTGCTGCTGACCCGAAGTGGATAGGATAGGTTATCAGTACAAAAGCCTCTTTCCTTTCTTATTTAGGAGTAGTTAGTTTGGAACTAAGCATTTCTCTATCTAGGTAGCTCTAGGATCACAGAATCACAGAATCACAGAACGTTAGGGATTGGAAGGGACCTCGAAAGATCATCTAGTCCAATCCCCCTGCCGGAGCAGGATTACCTAGACCATATCACACAGGAACGCGTCCAGGCGGGTTTTGAATGTCTCCAGAGAAGGAGACTCCACAACCTCTCTGGGCAGCCTGTTCCAGTGTTCAGTCACCCTCACCGTAAAGAAGTTTTTCCTCATATTTATGCAGAACCTCCTGTGTTCCAGCTTGCACCCATTGCCCCTTGTCCTGTCAACGGATGTCACTGAGAAGAGCCTGGCTCCATCCTCATGACACTTGCCCTTTACATATTTATAAACATTAATGAGGTCACCCCTCAGTCTCCTCTTCTCTAAGCTAAAGAGACCCAGCTCCCTCAGCCTCTCCTCATAAGGGAGATGTTCCACCCCCTTAATCATCTTCGTGGCTCTGCGCTGGACTCTCTCTAGCAGTTCCCTGTCCTTCTTGAACTGAGGGCCCCAGAACTGGACACAATATTCCAGATGCGACCTCACCAGGGCAGAGTAGAGGGGGAGGAGAACCTCTCTTGACCTGCTAACCACACCCCTTCTAATACACCCCAGGATGCCATTGGCCTTCTTGGCCACAAGGGCACACTGCTGGCTCATGGTCATCCTGCTGTCCACTACGACCCCCAGGTCCCTTCTCCCCTACGCTGGTCTCCAACAGGTCTGTCCCCAACTTGTACTCATACATGGGGTTGTTCTTGCCCAGATGCAGGACTCTACACTTGCCCTTGTTATATTTCATTAAGTTTCTCCCCGCCCAACACTCCAGCCTGTCTAGGTCCCTCTGAATGGCTGTGCAGCCTTCCGGTGCGTCAGCCACTCCTCCCAGTTTTGTGTCATCAGTGAACTTGCTGACAGTGCACCCTATTCCCTCATCCAAGTCATTAATGAATATATTGAATAGAACTGGTCCCAGTACCGACCCTTGAGGATCACAACCTCTCCAGAGCAGATTGTTTTCTCCCTCTGGTTTTCAGTTGGTATTGTTTATATCTTTGAAATTTCAGTCTTGGGCGTAATTTTTCATATGCACATCCCTAAGTGTTTTGCCTTGTCATAGGCAACAGACTTTGCTGAGCTGAAACTAATATTAAAGTGTTTCTTTCACAAAGGACATCAACAGAGCTTAGATTTCTGGAAACTGGAAAGATCAGCTGTCCATTGTTGACTTCCAGCTTGTCTTCAGAAACCTTAACATGGATCATATTCTTATGGAAGGGCCATATACTATGTATGATTCATGACCATCGCTCTTCACTGCTTTTCACTAGGCTATTTGAACCTCATACTTCAGCACTCTTAAAATCACAGAATCACAGAATCACAGAATCACAGAATGTTAGGGATTGGAAGGGACCTCGAAAGATCATCTAGTCCAATCCCCCTGCCGGGGCAGGATTGCCTAGACCATATCACACAGGAACGCGTCCAGGCGGGTTTTGAATGTCTCCAGAGAAGGAGACTCCACAACCCCTCTGGGCAGTGTGTTCCAGTGTTCGGTCACCCTCACCGTAAAGAAGTTTTTCCTCATATTTAAGTGGAACCTCCTGTGTTCCAGCTTGCACCCATTGCCCCTTGTCCTGTCAACGGATGTCACTGAGAAGAGCCTGGCTCCATCCTCTTGACACTTGCCCTTTACATATTTATAAACATTAATGAGGTCACCCCTCAGTCTCCTCTTCTCCAAGCTAAAGAGACCCAGCTCCCTCAGCCTCTCCTCATAAGGGAGATGTTCCACTCCCTTAATCATCTTCGTGGCTCTGCGCTGGACTCTCTCTAGCAGTTCCCTGTCCTTCTTGAACTGAGGGCCCCAGAACTGGACACAATACTCCAGATGTGGCCTCACCAGGGCAGAGTAGAGGGGGAGGAGAACCTCTCTCGACCTGCTGACCACACCCCTTCTAATACACCCCAGGATGCCATTGGCCTTCTTGGCCACAAGGGCACACTGCCCTTGTTGTCACAATGAAGTGACAACAGTCAGAAACAGTTTGGGAAAATGGGATATGTTGTTGATAGCACATCATTTAAGCAAAATTGAAAGAGGTTATTGAACAGTTCTTACCCAAGGAGCCTTGTGCTCTGTTATCAGCTCCATTTTCAATGAGTAAACATACAGTTTCCTCACTCCCAGCACAGGCAGCAAAAGATAAAATAAGTTTTCCTGAAGAGCAGTTAAAAGAAATGCAGGGAATAACCAATGGTCTCAATCCATCTATTTAACTGGTCCAGATCTACCCTCGGGCAGATCAACACTCCCACCCAACTTAGTATCATCCACGAATTTACTGAGGGTGCACTCGATATCCTCGAAGCTATGGCTAATATCAAATATTTCCTTAAAACATGTGTGGACCCATGTGGACTACAGTTCCGTTTAAGAAGAAAAATTATTCAACAATATGGATACCTTTGCACAATGTGCCCTTTTGTTTTTCAGATCATTTTTATGATGACTTTGGTTTGGTATTACTTTCCACACACATCAGAATTTCATATTGAGTAATTCCATTCACAGTTGAGGTTGCTGAATTTTTTCGTAGTTGGATATGGAAGAGCTGATGCTCTTGGTATGGAGTTTCAGATTAGTTGTATTAGTGCTGTAATGGCTGATAATGAAGTCATTAACAGCTCTTGTCAGTATCATTATATTACAGAGTTAACACCCAGGATTAAAGTTTGGTGCTTCTTTTAACTGTATCAGGCTGCCTGCAGGCTCAGACAGGCATTTTCCCATGGGTAACAGTTCCACTTTGGTACATGGACTAAAGACTACTTCCTTTTTTGATGAAGACCAAACTTCTGGAGCAAAGTTCTCTGACAAGATTTGCCTTCTTTGGCAATTCTGAAGTTAGGGCTTATGGAAGACACATGGACATGTTACTGATTAGACAAATTGATAGAAAGAGGAAGAAAAGGAGGAGAGATGAAAGACACACAGATAGCATGTCAGAAATAGACATCAGAGCAGTTTAGCCCACAGGTAAATACCAAGGACAAAGTTAAATTCTGGTTTTTTTAGGTCAGCATATGTACACAGTTTAGGTACACAGGGTTTTTTAGATCAGCATAGGTATACAGTTTACTTCTTGGAGTGAAAGTAGAGTATCCCGAGGTGTCAAGCAACTGAGTCATGGAACAATAAAATAGAACATCCTTGAGTAGGTCATTTTCACTGGCTGTTTGGGATCCTGAGTGAATTTCTTAATGTGGATTTGAACCATTATTGGACCATTTTGGACCATTTGGGAGTCCTGATTCTGTCCTTTCAGTTCAGAATTTTTACCTGCTTGCAGCTCAGATGTCATTACTTCATTGACAAGCTCCGGGGCTGCCTCTGTCACAGCCTGAGCAATACCCACATTGTCATACAAGACAGTCACATGAAGGGCTGACTTCGCCACTGCACCTAGAGAGACAATAATAAATTAACCATCTCCGTGCTGAATGCCCACTATTCAGCTGTTTTCATTCCACCCTGGTAAGTTTATTTTCTGCTACAGCTACAGCCCTGTGCCCGTTATCCAAACATGCAGATCCCAGAAGTTTCCTTGTCAAAAGTATTTCAGCCAAAGCTAGGACAAGAAGGGGCACTACCTCTTTCATGAGTAAAACAGGCTTTACAAGCAAAAAGTTTCTGAATAGCTTGCACATCATTTATCCTTCAAGGCCTGGAGCAGGGGAGATTCCCAGAGCTTGGAACAATGAAAATTGCCCATTCACAGTCTTAAAATAAAAAAAGTTGTTATAGGAAACAAGTTTTGCTGCATCAGCAAAACAGACTTGGTTAGAGGTTTTTGTTCTCAAGATAACAGACACTTTCGAGAACTGTCAAGGCACATACATGAATGATCCACCTTTTAAAGATCAGACATTTTGCATAACCGGAAGATCTATAATTCAGCTTCTAAATGACTAGAGAGCTGATGAAAATGTTACAAAGGAAATGTAATTCTGACTCAGGTGGTAATTTAGCATTCCAGGGTAATTGCACATTTACTGTACTTGACTAAACTTGTCAAGGTGTCAAATTACCTTCAAATCTTACGCTGCCAAGCCTCAGCATTTTCTAGCAGGCAACATCTGAGATCCATGAAGAAATTGTGCATATTCCCTGTGTTATTTCTGGATTTCTGTTCCCATTTCAAGTTCATCAGTCAGCCTCAAGTAGGCTGGATCATTGATTCTTGTCATAATACAAAATTCAGTAACCAAATCCTTTCTTTCTGACAGATGGAAATACACTGTCAGAACACAAAACTGTCTCTTTGACTCCCAGCCCTCTGCTTTAACCAGGAAACTTGGGTAGAAAAAGAATCCTAATTAAATATTAAAACCTTTCATCTTCCTCCATCCCAGCATGGGAGCTTCAGCTGAATACAATACATAATGATCCCTCTGGAAAGTTTAAAAATAAAGATGTCATCGTTAAGAGAAATAAATAATTTTTAAGAAAAAATAAAGGTTGGCTGCATGCCCATTGTAATTCTCTCTGATGCTGAGAGCCACAGGGGTTCTGTCTGTGTTCACCCAGCCAGATTAATCTGCCAAAATGAAAAAAAAAAAGAAAGAAGCTTCTTCTTCACCAGCTTATTAACTTAAGTAAAATAAGGTGATACCCTAAAAAAATGTACTAACAACATGCAGCATCATGCTTTTCATAAGGAGAGAATGAAAACCACTCAGCCTGTTCTAGTGGGGTGGGCTGTGCTTAAGAAAATGCGAAGTCAAGCCTGAAGTTACTGAGAAACCTGCTGAAAGGGCAAGATTGGGGTAACAGAGAATCTTGCCAACAGGTATTACGCCATAGCTATATAAGGTTGGAGAACTAAATTAGGAAAATGTCTATATCTCTCTGCTGACCTGCATCTGCAAAATGGCATGCAGAAACCGAAAAAGAAAGAGCAGAAAGGATACAGAAGAGGACTGGATACAGAAGAGGACTGGAGTATGCTTGAATATATGGTCAACATTTGTTCAGCATTCACTGGCACTGCATAACACTAAGTAGTGCTGTCAGCTACTCATCTTTACCAGCAATGCAATAGCTGATTTATTAAAATGATAGATAAGATAAAATGGTTATAATAGTTCCTTAATTGTTCAGTGGGTAATATAAAGATCTGCAGTTACAATCCAGGACCTCTGTTTAACTGTCTTTCAATGCACAAGGAAACAAAGGTATTATGTGTGTGTATTTGGATACTACTCTCAATGAAACATTTAAAGAAGACATAGGACTCATCATTTACCCTAAATCAATTGTAGAAAACGGGCCCTGATCCTCCATAAGTATCCCAGAAAAAAATTGGAGAAACCCTTCTACCAAGTCTTGTATGTTCCCTTCATATGTTTCTCCTTGGTTTCTGTGCACTTCATAGAAAAGGAGACTGCTCTGAAGTCTTCACAGCTTCTCTTTATCCATGCAGACTATGATGTCTTCAGTGATTAGGACTAGGCAGCAATGTAGATGGCAGAAACTAGTTCTCTCCATCAGGAGCAGCATTGAATAATAGTTTAACAAACAGCTAGCTTTTATTCTTCAATGAGTCAAGATGAAAATTCTGGGCTGAGATTGCAACTGCAGAAGGCATGCAAGATATGCAGAGACTGAAAAAGAAACAGTTCTCCCACAAAACACAATTTTAGGATTGCTCTTCAACCTGTAGTTAGTTGCCTGAACTGACTGTAGAAAGAACAGTTGGTTCACATACGGCAGGTGACAGATTACATTTCTCATTATAAAATCTTTGAATGTTCCTCCGTTTAGCAAGTTCCTCGTGAACATTGATGAAGCCTTCATAATCACCATCCTTTCCTGTCAGTTGTTACTCCTAGAGAAAGTCAAGAATGACCTAAAGGCATTGAAATTGAATGTTTGCAAAAGAGTTGATAGGCTGGAAATCTGCATTGTCTCTCTGTGCAATGTTTATTTAGGGAGAGATTCCAGTCTCCTGGGTTCTCAATTGGATTTCAGCAGTTCAAAATAAAAAATATCTAAAAGGAATATGGTCAGTCTACAAAAGGAGAATGGAAGTCCTAAGAGTGAGTCACCATATAGTAGTTGTTCACCATACAGAATCTGCTCTGGACAGTTTCTGTTCAGGGAAAAATCCAAAGCATTCTTCTATCCCAGGTGCAGATATACAGCAGATGCACTGGGCAGAAAAAAACTTGAGCATATGAAAAACTTTGAGGCTGCTGGCTGAGATCCAAGGCAGGGAGATGGCCCAAGGAACACTGTAGGTTACTATATATCTAAAAGGTAAGAGTGAGAAATTAGAGGCATTGTGACAATGCCGTTTAACTGCTTACTGTGATGTATTAGGAAAAGCATAGCCATCAGGGCAAGAGAAGTGATTATTTGCCTTAGCACATATGAGGTTGCATCTAGGAAAAAGTCTTGGGTTGAGCTCTGCAGTACAAGAGAGATGATGATGAAGTGGAGTGAGTACAGTTAACAATGACTATGCTGGAGCACATGATATAGGAGGAGAGGCTGAGGATGGCTAATTTGTTCAGCTTGGAGAAGCCTGGGTGAGATATAATTACTATCTTCCAATACCCATGGGGGGAGGAGAAAAAGGAGGAGCCAAACTCTTCTCAGAACAACACAGTGAAAGAGAGAGGCAACAGAAACAGGTTGTGAAAAATTTCTCATCCTGAGGGTGGTTCAGGCTCAGCACTAGAAAGGGTACCCAGAGAGCCTGGGGAGTCTAGATTCTTTGAGATGTTCAGAATTCATCTGAACAGCCTGATCTGGCTTTGGAGTTAATCTTGCTGTGAGCAAGGATTTGGAGTAGAAAATTCCAGAGCAGAAAATGCCAGAGGTCTCTTCCCACCTAAATATTTGTATAATTGCAACTAGATTAAGTTTCCTTTCCTCCCTGCCCTCCCCACCACCTCCCCTGCCCCGCCCTGAATCTTGTCTCAAAACAGTTATTTTTTCCAGGTAAAAAAAGCTCAATTTTTAGAGTGGTTTAAAATGATAATTTCAGTAAAGAAACATTTAACATATTTTGATTAAAAATACAATGAGGAGTATCAAAGTACCACTTGCCTGGTGCTTCCATGCTCTAAAATACTATTGCTAATCTGTAGTGAAGTTCCTGTCAATGGAGGAAGAAAAGAGGGAGAAACTCCCTGCTTTTGTGTCCTTCCTACCTTTCAAGAGAGGAATTAATCTCAGCTCATGTCTCACTAGACTCATTCTCATTTTTTCCAGACATGTTTGATTGATTGTGTCACTTGGCAATTACTCATATTAAGATGACTCAAGCAATGGGGTTCTGTCACTTCTCTTGGAAGCACATACTAGTATAAAGGCTTCTTATTGTATCATTATTAATCCTTAAAGTAATTCTTAAAGCCTGAAGGTTGGTCAATGATTATGATTTCAGTTTGACTGTCAGATAGCCTTTACAGATTTTGAGGCTATCATTCCATGTATGTTTGTTTAAATACTGTAACAATGTCACAGTATTTAAAAAACAACAGAACTTCAGGCCCCCAAAATTGCACAGCCCAGCCTTGCTTTCATTTGAACAAAGAGAGGATCTACTCCCTTTGGTAGCAAAGTTGCATCTTTCTACACAGCACTTCAGTGGTGGTCTCAGAAGTGGTGCCACTTCGTTCACCCATCTCTTACCCAAACAGCTGCCTCGTGATATCCAGCTAGGATTGGCTTGGCTGATAGTTTAGGTAAGAACAGTTCTGACAGGTGTGTTGTTAGTCACCTGCAAAAGATAAACATTTAATTTTGTCCAGGACGCAGAGCTGAGCAGCATGGATTTTGCTGGGCAGGACACATATATTGACCAGCTTATTATTGCAATGCCTTAATTTGTTTGGGATTTTTTTGTTTGTTTCTTGCTTTTCTTTTTTTTTTTCCCCCAAAGTCTTAGTGATACTGTCCCTGAGAAAACAAGCCCAACACTGAAATGGCAGCAAATCTGATGCCAGATGGAAAAGGTACCAGATACAGACAGATGGATGCGAACTTCTCAGGACTGCAAAAACTTAACTTGAGAGTTTCACAGAAATACACTTGTTTAGCACAAAGCTTGCATTTCTTTCTTCACACTGGGCTGGGAAAACTGTATGGATGAGGTTGCCTCCATGCTAAAGAGGCAGGAAAAACATCCAGAGAAACATGTGTGGGCAGATTCAATGGCTTGTTGGCCTGAATGGGAAACCAGTTTACACAGATTTCTACAAAATGCAAAGACAGATGCAAAAAAAAAAAAAAAAAAGATGATAGAAAACTATCCTAATGCTAATAAATCTACCTAAATTTGCTAACCATCCAGAAAGGAATCCTGCATATCAGTTTCAATGCAAAACCTCAATATTTAGGTTTTGGGGTGATTTATTTTTTGGAAGTAAATGTAATGAATTTGGTCTGAGACAGGAACAATAATCTAGTCTCTTTTATTTTTTAAGACTAAAATCTGTAAAGAATTTGCTGAGCTGAGAAATGTCTAGCATGACTCAGCACAGAAAGGCCTACCTCAGATGACTACCTCAAATGCTTCTCTAAACTCGAAACTCTCAATCTTGACTGTTACTCCAAGATCCTTGACGGTCTTGTGATGAGGGTGCGATAGCCATTCTACTGCAGTGAAACTAAATGACCACAAGGTAGCAGCAGAGATCTGAGTGGAAAACAGGAAGAGCTAGAGGGACTTCATCTCTGCCTGAACTTGAGATATGAAGACTTGCTCAGTATATGTCTGTTTAGAGAAGATATTTATGTGGCAACCCCAATTAAATAGAAATAATTTGAACCAGGTTTTAGTTCAAAGTACTACATAGGTCAACCTAACCCCACCTAAAAATCTCATCTTTAGCTAAGCCGTTGATATCTGGGTGTAAATCACATCCTAAGTACAAAATGTGTACAGGCTTTATGAGGCCAGTTTTACAACCCTGGAATGCAGCTTCTACCTCTAAATGTCAGTGAGTTTGTCCATAAAACTATATACCTTGTTCTCATTCCCAGGCTTGACTCCACCCTGGCTCAGACAATGAGTCTCACTCATTTCATTTGAAGATGCTACTTTATCAGCTAACAGAGCTCTTGTAATAGAAAAGAAAATGCAGCCTTCTTCCTCTGCCTGATTTTATTACATTTTCCTTAACTGTGCTATACCTTTGGCTCCTGAACCCCACAGTACAAACTCCTTCCCTGAGTATTACAAACATCATATCCAGGTAGTTATGTATTGTGCCCTCCAGAACCAATGTTTAGTCAAACAAGAGCCGAGTCAATGTGTTACTTCTTGCAGTCCATTCAGGTTTTCGTTTTCAGTCTTATTTTCCGTTCATTAACTAACTTTTCAACAAGAGGCAGCTGCTGAAATGTTATATTCTCTTCCAGAAAGACGACTACCTGGCTTGCAAGAACTATTACAAAGACTATGCAGGTATCCATAGGCTGTTGTTTGTGTGTTTTGTTAATACCAATCTTCTCTATTTTTATTTGCAAAGCTGGGGTGGAGGAAGTGCATGCTGCTCAGAGTTAAGCCATTTGCATGAAAAAAAGGAATAGTAGCTAAAAAGCAAGTGGAACATAATGAGTCACCTTGGAAGAAACGAATGTCTTTCTCTACATAATGATTTGCATTCTGAGGCACTCTAGGACCCTTTGAAAAGAATTTTTGGTGAGGTTCCTCTCTCACTGCAGAAATCCTGCCACCTTTGGATAAAACATGTTACATCCTTCCATAGCTAAAAAATTCATGTACATAAATGAGCAGATGATTTGGGCTTGTTCTCAAGATTCTGAAACCACAATAGAACTTCCCAGGAAGCAGCAGAAGGGAATGAGAGACGTGATTCAAACGAATAATGATATGCATCAGCTGCTGCTTAACTTCTGTCCACTGACTCACAATATGGTGAGTTATGGTTAGCAGACAGGTCCTCCTTGTAAATAGCAAGAAGTTTTTCATGTAGATGATATCTATTGCTCTACGGCTAAGCTCTCCATCAGAATTCATAGGAGTTTAGCTTTTCTGAAAATTACAGAATCACAGAATCACAGAATGTTAGGGATTGGAAGGGACCTCGAAAGATCATCTAGTCCAATCCCCCTGCCGGAGCAGGATTACCTAAATTAGATCAGCTGATTATGAAGACAATCATTGCTGAAAATGCTCAGTCAAAACAGAAAAATTATTTAATCTGTATTTGTAAGATAGTTAAGTTCTGGTATCCATGTCCTACATACTTGCTGGGCTGATGCTTTCTCTTGAAACAGAGTTCTGCTTCAGAAGCAATAACAGCACAACATGAACAGTTTTTTATTTTCTCAACCTGAGATGGTTACATGTTAGTGAATATAAAGCTTTGCTGATTTATTAGACACTTTCTTTAACAATTGTGTGACAATTTATTCTGAATACATTTATAACAATTAGAAAAATTCCAGCAATTCTGAAATTAGAACACTAGTGCTCAAATCAGAGGTCTGAGACCCCCATGAGAGAGAGTTTACATTTGCTGCATTAGTCATGTTTCTGGTACACAGTTAAGAAGTTTTATTCTATCAAAATAAAAAAACACCCCTCTTCTAGGCCAATCCCTTAGAGATTCTGTGGTGCGGTTACACTTAATTTGTGTCAGAATCCTACTTCCCTGATTATCCATGCCAAATATATATTAGTTTGCAATCAGCTGTGATCCAGGTGAGACCCTTGGGCTTTTGTATTCCCTTAGTGAAAGAGAGTGTGGACCTGTCCAAGATACCAAATGCAAGGAGTTAATGTGTTTAGCCGTTTCCTGAAGGGAACTGATGCATGAGCCCTCTTTCTTACACATCACAGAAGTATTCAGTTCAATGCCAGGAACTTGAAACCCTCTGCATTCTGCCTTTCAGTGGGGATACAAAACGAACAATCTTAAAAATGCATCATGGCTCTGAATACAGGCTGCGTAGTCCTAAGACTTCCACATCTCTGCTCTGTGCATACTGCACTTCCAAACAGCTGAACTATTAAGCTGACAGTAAATACAGCTGTTTTTCTCTCTGAGTAACTGAAAATGTTATCCTACTAGAGGATTTTAAACTTTTAACATGTGAGGCAAAGGAGCATTTAAAAGTTCTGGGACAGCAGACACTAATTGTCTTAGCCCCAGCCAGTAAAACTCAAGATGGTATTATAATCCACTAGCCAATTCCAGAAATAGTGAGCACAGAGGCCTATGATGATGTGTATTTCAACCAGTTGTGTACTGTGCAACCAGTTCTTGCACAATACACTATCTGAACAGAGACAAGAAATTCTTTACTTAATTTATTCTCTTTTTTTTACGTAGGTTATCTCTATTCGGTGCCATCTTATATGAAGTAAGTTCACATGTGATTATCAAGCCAGCAAGGTGCACATAAGTAATTCAAAGAATAGAAGTATAAGCAAAACACCTCATATGACTGACGATCCATGGTCATACCAGACTTAACATATCAGATAAGAAACTAAACCTTGGTTTCATCTGAACTAATGTTAGATGTTTTCTATACAGTTGTAGAATAAGTGTAGATAAATCCGGATTATCATTAACCTTTATCACTTCAGCAAATGGAGGTCAAGGTATGATTCTTCTGTCCACATATAGGTGTCTAGTTTAGAGTTAAATGAACTGTGCTCCATGTTATAAAACAAGGGAAGATACACTGCAGTGGTAGCACAAAGAGCAAAACAGTTTCAGCTGCAACATACAAAGAACAATTTAATGAGGTATGGGCTTTTTTCTTGCTTACTTAATAGCTTTCCAGCTGACTAGCATAGCACTGAGAGCCTACTCAGAACATAGGGTGTTCTCCACCTCTGACTTCAGCCAGCATAGAAGGAAAAGGACTAAATGGGTTTTATCTCTTTTTTACCATTTTGTCAGAAGGTGGTGCTCATACATGATAAGTTGTGATCTTTGTTAAGTGTAGCTGTTCTTGCCCTCCTTTTTTTCTCCCTACCCTTCTCTTTCACCCTTGTTCTCACCTATATTGAGTTTGTGTTCTCTACTTGTTCAAAATAAAGGGGATTATTAGAATTTAAGGCCAGAAGCAACCCTGAAATCACCTAGTCTGACCTTCCATATATCTTAGACGCTTATCATTCTCCACATATCAGGGATTTAGGTAAAGATGTCTAGACAGAGCTTGTCTTCCACAAAGTATTGGAGATGAAAAATTTACCTTTTGTTAAGGAAATTTGTTCCCCGGTTAATCAATGTCACTGTTACAGAAAATATCACTTCTTGTGTTTAAAATTAAGACTGGGTTAAGCTCCCAGCCCCTGCTTCTTGTTATGTCATTCTCAGCTACTTTACAGAGCTGTTGCAAAGCTGGCATTTTCTCCTTATGAAGGTACTTACACTTAGGAGGTGGCACTTCTCTTTTTTTTTTTTTAAATATTTGTACAGACTGTACTTTTTAAGCTTCTCAGTGTCGGGCATGTTTCTCCAATCATTGGTTCATTTTTAGGGTTCCCTTCAACAACTTTTTTAACTTTTCAAATTCTTTAACAATTTACGTATTAATTAACAATTTACATTCTTTCTCCTGCATAATGCTTTCAATATGCATGCCAAGAGATTGCACTAGTGGTTTTTACAGTTTCACATTGTCATGTTGATTTCTTTGCTCTCTACTACCCCAAAATGGTTTTCAGTGGCAATGCTTTCCCCCACACCCAGTCTGTTGCTACAGATAGCTTTCTTTCTCAATAGCTATAAAACTTAGGTTTCTTTGGCTGTATTGTTAAAAAGAAAGAAAAAAACACACCCAAGACTGGCATCTCTATGCATGGATCCAGCTTGCCAAAATACCATGTCTTGTAAAACTGCTCTGTTTTAATCTTTATTTTGTTTATTATTGCATCACTGATGACATATTGAACAGCAGTGATACGCTGCTTGTCTCTTTTTGCTGATATCCATGTTATCCAGTTTCACACTAGGCTTGCAGTGTACCCTGAAAGAGAATCCTGGAGCAAAAGAATATGGTCTCATTTCCCATTCTGCCATCTTCCCAACAGACTGACTAAACAACAATGGGAGCAAGACCCTGGTCCTAAAGGGTTCATCCACAGATATTATCTGCTGTCTTCTTGACTTACCTCCTGCTAGAAGCAAGCACTGCCCTAGAATTTTCTATTTTCCTATATCGCCAATTCAACACTCCCCACTGTATGAAGCCAGACTAGAAATAGTTCTCTGTCCCTGTGGAATAAAATAATTCATTTTAAAGAACAGCATTAGTGTCTGCTCTCACTGAGGAGCCCAGTAATCTGTGTGCATATGTGGTCAATTATTGTATTAATACATAGGATTAATTCATTCCTTTTTACAGAATCACAGAATCACAGAATGGTTAGGGTTGGAAGGAACCTCTGGAGATCATCTAGTCCAACACCCTGCCAAAGCAGGTTCACCTAGAGCACATTGCACAGGTTCGCGTACAGGCGGGTTTTGAGAATATCTCCAGAGAGGGAGACTCCACAACCTCCCTGGGCAGCCTATTCCAGTGCTCCGTCACTCTCAAAGTAAAGAAGTTTTTCCTCCTATTCAGATGGAACTTCCTGTGTTTCAGTTTGTGCCTGTTGACTCTTGTCCT
The DNA here is from genome assembly GCF_013368605.1 of Nyctibius grandis. Lineage (NCBI taxonomy): Eukaryota > Metazoa > Chordata > Aves > Nyctibiiformes > Nyctibiidae > Nyctibius > Nyctibius grandis. The sequence goes on along the minus strand of NC_090662.1, from coordinate 74,041,195 downwards.
GTCGCTGGGCACCACTGAGAAGAGTCTGGCCCCATCCTCTTGACATCTGCCCTTAAGATATTTGTAAGTATTGATAAGATCCCCCCTCAGTCTTCTCCAGGATAAACAGACCCGGCTCCCTCAGCCCCTTCTCATAAGAGAGATGCTCCAGTCCTCTAATCATCTTTCTAGCCCTGTGCTGGACTCCACTAGTTCCTTATCTTTCTTGAACTGAGGGGCCCAGAACTGGACACAGTACTCCAGGTGTAGCCTCAATAGGGCAGTGTAGATGGGGAGGATAACCTCCCTCGATCTGCTGGCCACACTCTTCCTAATGCACCCCAGGATACCATTGGCCTTCTTGGCCACAAGGGTACATTGTTGGCTCATGGTGAACTTGTCCACCAGGACTCCCAGGTCCTTCTCCGCAGAGCTGCTTTCCAGCAGGTCAGTCCCCAACCAGTACTGATGCATGGGGTTATTCCTCCCTAGGTGTAGGACTCTACACTTGCCTTTGTTGAAGTTCATTATGTTCCTCTCCGCCCAACTCTCTAGCCCTTCATCCAGATCATTGATGAATAAATTAAACAAGTCTGGACCCAGTACTGACCTCTGGGGAACACTGCTAGATACAGGCCACCAACTAGACTCTGTGCCGCTGATCACAACCCTCTGAGCTCTGCCATTCAGCCAGTTCTCAATCCACCTCACTGTCCACTCATCTATCCCACACTTCCTGAGCTTTCCTATGAGGATAATACGGGAGACAGTGTCAAAAGCCTTGCTGAAGTCAAGGTAGACAACATCCACTGCCCTACCCTCATCTACTCAGCCAGTCATGTCATTATAGAAGGCCATCAGATTGGTCAAGCATGATTTCCCCTTGGTTAATCCATGTTGACTACTCCTGATAACCTTCTTTTCTTCCACATGCTTAGAGATGACATCCAGAATGAGCTGTTCCATCACCTTTCCAGGGATGGAGGTGAGGCTGACTGGCCTCCTTCTTGCCCTTTTTGAAGACTGGAATGACATTGGCCTTCCTCCAGTCCTCAGGCACCTCACCTGTTCTCCATGACCTTTCAAAGATGATGGAGAGTGGCTTGGCAATAACATCTGCCAGCTCCCTTAGCAATTGTGAGTTCATCCCATCGGGGCCCACAGATTTGTGGGTGTCCAGTTTGCCTATATGATCTCTGACCCGATCCTCCTTGACCAAGGGAAAGTCTTCCTTTCTCCAGACTTCTCTCTTACCTCCAGGCTCTGGGATTCCTGAGGGCCAGCCTTAGCAGTAAAGACTGAAACAAAGAAGGCATTCAGTACCTTTGCCTTCTCTGTATCCTCCATCACTAGAGCACCCTTCTCACTCAGCAGTGGGCCTACATTTTCCCTGGTCTTAAGTTTGCTGCTGATGTACTTGAAGAAGCCGTTGTTATCTTTGATGTCCCTTGCCCGATTTAGTTCCAAAGTGGGCCTTAGCCTTCCTCACCACATCCCTGCATACTCTGACAACCTTCCTATATTCCTCCCAAGTGGCCTGTCCCTTTTTCCACATTCCGTAGACTTCCTTCTTCCATTTAAGTTTTGCTAGAAACTCCTTGCTCATCCATGCAGGCGTCCTGCCCCCTTTGCTTGACTTCTTACTCATAGGGATGCACCAATGTTGTGCTTGGAGGAAGTGGTGCTTGAATGTTAACCAGCTGTCATGTACCCCCCTACCTTCTAGAGCCCTAACCCATGGGATACACCCAAGTAGGTCCTTGAAGAAGCCAAAGTTTGCTCTCGTGAAGTCTAGGGTTGTGATCCTACTTATTGCCCTGCTTCCTCCACGCAGGATCCTGAACTCCACCATCTCGTGGTTGCTGCAGCCAAGGCTACCCACAACCTTCACATCTCCAACCAGACCTTCATTATTTGTTAGCACAAGGTCTAGCGGCGCACCTCTCTATGTTGGCTCCTCCACCACTTGTGTCAAAAAGTTATTGTCAATGCTCTGCAGGAACTTCCTGGACTGTGGGTGCCTAGCTCTGTTGTCTTTCCAGCAGATATCAGGGTGATTGATGTTCCCCATGAGAAACAGGGCCTGCGATCATGAGGGTAGTTCCAGCTGTCTATAGGCTTCTTTAGACTTCTTAAATCTGAACCTAAAGTGCTAGACTCAAATCCCACTTTGGCTCACAGGAGTCTTTCTGCAGAAGTTAACCCCATGTGCACAGGAGTGGACCACCATCACACAGGGTGATATAGGATGAGAATAGCGGGCACAGCTTTTCTGTGTTTGTCTCAGTTGCTGCTATGCTTTCCTGTGGGTAGTGGGAGGTATGCCAGCAACTAGATTAAAAGTCATGATTCCCTTTAAATAGTATTTCTGAAAGAGACAATGTACCTGGTACAAACAGAGGAGAAAAGTGGGTAGAAATGAGTGATGTCACAGTCTGGCTACCCACAACAAGGATCACTGCCTGATATTAGGCAGCAGTGAGGAGTCTGAATCTGTCAGAGTTGAATGCACTGTACTTTTCTTTAAAAGCCTATGAAGACAGCTCAAGGGAGATGTTATGGCTGTCTGCAGCTGCCTCATCAAGAGGATCTGAGAGGACAGAAGACATGAGAAAATCCTGTTAGATATTAGGAAAGCCTTTTTTTGCCATGAGGGTGGTCCAATACTAGAACAGGGTCCAGGGAGGTTGGGGAACCTCCATCCTTGGAGACATGATTGGACACAGCCCTGAGAAAGGTGATCTGATTAGACCTGCTCTGCACAGGAGGTCGGAGTAGATGGGACCTTAGGAGATCCCTTCCCACCTAAATTATTCTGTGATTTTCTGAATCTGTGATTTGAGACACACAGAACCTGGCAGGGATGGACCTTCAATATTTGCTCACTCATTGTTATGATCCCTCTCTGGATATGTTGAACATTCAAGTCATTTTCAGTGTCCACACATACAAGTGGACAATCTAAATAAGGTCGTGCTTTATTTCTTTTAAATACGCTCAGTGGAATTAACCAGGAAAATTTGTGTTTCTGAACTTCTGTACAGTGGTCCTGCAGAGAACCTCAGGATGTCAATCCAGACTTTCTGAGGAAAAAAAATTTCCCTTTGCCAGGCCCAGACTTTGGGCCTGATACAGACCTCTTTACAGAATCACAGAATCACAGAATCAACCAGGTTGGAAGAGACCTCTGGGATCATCGAGTCCAACCGTTGCCCTGACACCACCCTGTCTACTAGACCATGGCACTAAGTGCCATGTCCAGTCTTTTCTTAAACACATCCAGAGATGGTGACTCCACCACCTCCCTGGGCAGCCCATTCCAATGTCTAATAACCCTTTCTGAAAAGAAATTCTTCCTGATGTCCAACCTGAACCTCCCCTGGCAAAGCTTGAGGCTATGTCCTCTTGTCCTATCGCTAGTTGCCTGGGAGAAGAGGCCAACTCCCACTTCACTACAACCTCCCTTCAGGTAGTTGTAGACTGCAATAAGGTCACCTCTGAGCCTCCTCTTCTCCAGGCTAAACAACCCCAGCTCCCTCAGCCATTCCTCATAGGTCAGACTCTCCAGACCCTTCACCAGCTTGATCGCCCTCCTCTGGACTCGCTCCAACACCTCAACACCTTTCTTGAAGTGTGGGGCCCAGAACTGGACACAGTATTCAAGGTGCGGCCTCACCAGTGCCGAGTACAGAGGGACGATCACTACCCTAGACCGGCTGGCTACACTATTCCTAATAGAGGCCAGGGTGCCATTGGCTACCTTGGCCACCTGGGCACACTGCTGGCTCATGTTTAGCCGGCTGTCGATCAGCACCCCCAAGTCTCTTTCCGCCGGGCCACTTTCTAACCACTCTTCCCCCAGCCTGTAGAGCTGCATGGGGTTGTTGTGGCCAAAGTGTAAGTCCTGGCACTTGTTCTTGTTGAACCTCATGCCGTTGGTCTCGGCCCATCTATCCAACCTGTCCAGATCCCTCTGTAGGGCCTTCCTACCCTCCAGCAGATCGACACTCCCACCCAGCTTGGTGTCATCTGCAAATTTGCTGAGGGTGTACTCAATCCCTACGTCTAGATCATCTATAAAGATATTGAACAGCACCGGCCCCAGAACTGAGCCCTGGGGAACACCGCTAGTGACCGGCCGCCAGTTGGACTTTGCCCCATTCACCACCACTCTCTGGGCTCGGCCATCCAGCCAGTTTTTAACCCATTTAAGAGTCCACCCATCCAAGCCCCGGGCAGCCAGTTTGTCTAGGAGGATGCTGTGGGAGACAGTGTCGACTGCCTTACTGAAGTCTAGATAGACTACAGCCACAGCCCTGCCCTCATCTACTAAGCGGGTCACTTTGTCATAGAAGGAGACCAGGTTGGTCAAGCAGGACCTGCCTTTCATGAATCCATGTTGGCTGGCCCCGATGCCCCCATTGTCCTGCATGTGCCGTGTAATGGCACTCAGGATGATCTTTTCCATCACCTTGCCTGGCACCGAGGTCAGGCTGACAGGCCTATAGTTCCCTGGATCATCTTTCTGGCCCTTCTTGTAGATGGGCATTACATTTGCTAATTTCCAGTCATCTGGAACTTCTCCAGTTAAGCAGGACTGCCGGTAGATAATAGAGAGTGGTTTGGCAAGTACATCTGTAATGTATTAATTACAATACATTGGGTTCATCCTTAATTTCAGTGCCTTTTTGCCTGAGGACTTTCTGAACATAATTTCAACACAGATGTACTCAATCTAGCGTTGGGAGATCATTATGTTATGATTGAACTGCTGGTTATACTCCAATGCCCATTCCCATTGACATGCAGAGGCACAGAATTTTGCCTCTTTTGCCTGTTACATGTAGGTTGTTGTTAGGAGCCTACAGAAAATAAATTATACTGAACATAATTAAACAGTCAGACTTTTGAGATCTGCTCCTTGTCCATATGGGCATGCTGTAAAAAGCTGATATAGAAGTAGGCATCAACACAGAGAAGGCTGGTACTTATTTCTCCCACAGCCTGTACCAAGAAGGAACCTCTCGCACTGAAAGTGGCTGTGGTGCTTGTGATTCACTGGGGTCTCTCTTCAGGGTTCTGAGCCACACCAGAGCTGATGCAGACACACAAAGCTGCATGCTGTCATCTGTTCCCATCCTAAATTAATAAAACCTTAATTATAGAAGCAGGGAAGCAGTAAGTACTTTTGAACAAATTAAAATACTCCATCATGTGCTTTGTGCTTTTTTCTAAGCAATTGGGTTTTTTCCCTCCTCATTAATGCTTTTCTCTGAGGAGGAAAAGGTAGGTCACTATATTGACTAAGCTGAATTTTAAGCCCTTTTCTTCCCCCTTTATAGAGATTTTGCAACAGAGTCTGGAAAGGTTTAAACACACACAAAACCAGTGGTATTTCTTGAGGTTGAATAATTTCAGTTATTTAATTACACCCAAGGCAAATAGAGCAGCCAATGGAACTGATGTGTCTGATGTTCTGTTTGTTGATGCCCTTTTGTTTAATCAATAGAAAAATATTTCCACATGCCTGTGGCAAAATTTCTTAAGAAAAAGAAAGGAATGAAGAAGGATGGAACACAGGGAGGAAGACAAGAAGGAAAAAAGCCTTGAAACCTGATAATTAGAAAAGACGCTGCTTTGGTGGGATGTCTGTTAAATAATTCTGACAAAGTATAATATATATCCCTTCTACACACCATTGTAATATCTTCAGATGGGGAAACTCATACATACAGAGGCATATGATGTGCCTAAAGCCATAGACATATCCATTGCGTGTATTAGAACGTCACCATTTCTAAATATCAACACAGTGATGCTCCCAGTCAATGGCAGTGCCCAGCTTATGCCTCTCCAACCCCAAGGGCATAAAATTATTCAGAAACAGAACCTGCACGACAAAAATATGACTGATTCTTTTTGACATTAGTTCAAAATCAGCTTGGGAGTGTTTTCTTCTAGACTTGATTCCTAGGAATTGAATCAGATAAGCAGTTTGAAGATCTGTGGGAAGAAGAAGAACTTGGCATCGAACTTTTTTCTGGAGCAATTCCCTACTTTCAGTTCTGTATCTATGACTCAGACCAGGAATACAGCAATTCCAGAATGATAAAACAGCAGACTGATGGGTGTTTTCTTAATTTATTCCCATTTCCTATCACTATCCCTCTCTACAGATCATCTCTCAGCACAGAATTGAAGCCAGCACTATCACATTTTGTATCTATAACATGCTATTGCTACAATGCTGTTCAGCAAACACTCTGGGTGCACATGGGTCATAAACAAAGGCATTTTGTGACTTCACAAAGACGTATTATCTCGTTCAGATACTCTGAATAATAGAGGGTGTCTGAACTCTGTGGATTGCTTGATGGCAATCCAAAATTTGCTTCTTTTCTAGGATTTTTGCCCTATGCTTTCTTCTCTGGCATAGCATGATCCTGCTATTGTTTCATCTAAGAGGAGAATCACTAGTGAAGGACAGTGAAGTCCACAAATGATGAGGTAGCCTGGAATGGGACTGAGTCACATCATGTACCAACTCCCAGTCATCTTCATCCTCTCACACTACAATCAGCAAGGTCCTCGAACAAGAACTTGGTGCTTTCCACAACACCCTGGATTTGGACAAGACCTGAGACAGTTATAGGACTGTAGCTCTGGGCATAACATTTCCTTTTATGTCTCAGATACTCAGGTAATCCTTGACATGAAAAGCACTGTGAAAATCATGTGCTCTCTTTTCAAATAGATTATCTTTCTGCCAGTAATCTTGTTGCCACATGAATAGAATGATACAACAAAAAGCCCCAGCTTCTAGTTTGTCTCTAGCCTTGGGCACAAAAAGGAACACAGGCCTCCTTGTTGCATTTCTACTATGCTGCAGGCACACCTGCTGTGCTCTTCATGGTCACCAGGCCAGTCACAGGGTTCAAGAGAGATTTAACTGGATCAGGTGGCTCTTAGCTCAGAGGACTTACTAGATACCTTAAACGTACCAGTAGCACCACACTATCAGCTGTTTCTGCTGCTGGGGAACGTTCTGTGCTCCACTGAGATGATTGGTGACTCCATGATTTCTTGACACCCTGATTATCCAGAACATCAGGGGTTTTAGCAGAGAATCCTTGGAACTATCCAAGCTGTGATTCAGATGGGATTTCTGTGAACAGTTTTAAGTATTTACAGAATAGGTTTCTCATAGATGTCACCCTAGTTGCAACTGTCCTGAAAGTTACAGACTTCCGTATGGATTATCCATTTGACTGAACATCAAAACAAAAATAAAAATAGGAAGACAGAAGTCTATATTACAGACAATTTTGTATTTATGCATTCTTTCAGGGGACAGAACTTTATAAAACTCCCAAAGTTCCTGATACAAACTACAATAATACACAATAAAATATATTTGTTTTCAGATAATATAAATATATGTCTAAAGTATCTTTTGAATGAATTTAAGACCTCCATCAAGAATTGTTCTTTTGGTCTAGACAAATAAAAACCTTGCTTATAGTTTTTGTAATCACAATGACATTCATCATTTTCATAACAAAAAAGACTACAAGTGTCTCTCTCTAACACTGGTATTATTTGCAACAGCAGCTGTTCTCTGGAAAGTAATCCTAAGTTTTAGTAAGTTGCTAACTAATTAGTAAGTTGCTAATCAGGAACAATTTAAACATATATATGCTGACTGCTGATGGTATATGTTACACAAGATGTTAACACTAACAACCCTTTCAAGTCATTTCAGTACATCTATTTCTGATCAAAACATGTAATTTCTTGATGTATAAATACTTCCTGTCAGCCTTTCTGTTCATCACTCTGAATATGCTATAGTGACTCAGTCGGCATGAAAATAAGCAAACCAAACTTATAGTCTTTCCCCTCTTGCTCCTTTCCTTGTCTTGTTCCTCCAGACATACCTACATGTAATTTAGGAATTATTCATCTAAAGCACTTGAATAGAACTACTGTCTTAGTAAAGTCTTATGTAACAGCTATTTTATTCCAGAACAACACAGATCTTTTTTTCCTGAATAAATAAATATTGTGCTTCAACAGTGTACACAGTTTTGTAAGAAAAGGTAACATTACATCACCAGGAGCCTTTCAGGAATAAGTGCTGAGAAGATTATCCATTAGTGGCTATTTTAGCCAAATTTGCTGCATGGACAAGCTATTACTTCATCCTTTCAGCTCCTAAGGAACAAAGTAACAAGACAGATCATATCTGCTTGCTTTTTTAGCATCCTCATCTCCACCTCAGCAGAAACCAGAATTGCCAGCACACTGTATTCAGTGTATTATTGGAAATAATAAATCTGGGGCAGTTCTTCAGGGACATTCCAGTAAACCTTGAAAACATAGCCTTTGTTTCAAAATAAAAGCCAAAGATGAACAGATTACTTTCTACGGTATTAACTGTGAGTACTCTTTTACCTTCTTCAGAACCATGTAGCACAGGGTATTAACAGAGATGGTATACTGCATTAGAAAACCCTCTGGTCAGTCCAAGTTTAAAACCACTAAAATAATGGTTCATTATTTCAGATCTATTCAATGAAAAAAATTTTAAGGAACAATACCAAATACCCCTCTACTGTGGTCATCAAAATTAAAAACTTGGAATGTTACAAATAAAACTCATGATCTTTCCTTAGTAGACCAGAGTTCTTTTCCAAAATACAGCTAGTACAGCTAGGCTGGAAACATAGTATCTGCTACTCTATTTCTTCCAGGTATAGGTAACTCAGAAGATAAGGATTTCCTTTTCCCTGGAAGATCATCTCACCTCTGATATATCTCAGTTTTAAAAGTCTTAGGGGTTGAGTTCTTTGAGAAATGTGTTAAAGGGGAAGGACCTTCATTAGAAGGAATGTAGATTGTATGATGTTATAAGGTACTGGTGTCTATAACTCTTTAATTACTGTATTTTGCCCCAGAAGATGGAGCTTTGAGAAGCACTTGCATACTGAAATTGTGATGCATAAATGCAACAAAGAAGTGGATATGTTTGAGATCCTAATGAGATTATTTTTAGTAAAGAAAACATATGAGAACACAAAAAAAGTCTATGGAGTAAATGACTATCAAAGCAAAGAGTATCACAATTGAGATATTTGATTTGGTACAGTGGAGAGTTCATACTTTTTTGAGAATAAGCCTTGGTTTAGGTTAAGATTGGGACCTAATACTCTTGAAATTAGGACCCAACCTTATCTTAATTTTGGCTACAGGGTACTTCTAGAGCAAAGCTGTTGGAATGTCACCACAAGAACCTGGAGTAGTTTTGCAAAAAAAGAGAATAGCTTTGCAGTTATCAATTATAACCATTTGTAGAACCTCTTGACTAGAGTAGTGCTGAGGCACATCAAACTTCTTGAAATCTATCAGAACTAAAATACTCAGCAAGTCTTTGAATATTCATGCTTGTGTTTAGTCCGCTTAAGCTAACAGGATTGAGGATTTGTTGGGGGTGACTTTGTAATTTTTGGCAAATACTTTATTTTACAACTAGTTTATATACAAAAAGCATGAATCAGTTACAGTTTTTGGATTGAGACACAAACAAACAGAACTAACACAAAAATTTAAAAGAAAATAAAAACATACCTTATTGTGTCTTTCAATTCAGTCACCTACTCTGTGGCAGCACTGAATTTAAAACCATATAATATATGATTCAGGAGGACAACAAAGCTGGTGAAAGGGCTGGAAGGCATGTCCTGTGAGGAGCGGCTAAGGATTCTGGATTTGTCTAGTCTGGAGAAAAGGAGGCTGAGGGGCGACCTCATTGCTCTCTATAGCTTCCTGAGGAGGTGAAGTGGAGAGGGAGGGGCTGACCTCTTCTCCCTGGTATCCAGTGATAGGATGCGTGGGAATGGTTCAAACCTGCACGAGAGGAGGTTCATAACTGACATTAGGAAATATTTCTTTACTGAGAGGGTGATCAAACACTGAAACAGGCTTCCTAGAGAGATGGTCAATGCCCCATTCGTGTCAGCATTTAAGAGGCATTTGGACAATGCCCTTAATAACGTGCTTTATCTTTTGGTCAGCCCTGAATTGGTCAGGAAGTTCGACTAGATGACCATTTTAGGTCCTTTCCAACTAGAACTATACTATTCTACTCTAATTTAAAAAGAAAATGAAACTGGATTTCAAACATGAAAAAAACCCTTAAACTATTTGTGTAGCCTCATGAGACAACAGAGGAGGAGGTGAATACCGGTCAAAAGGTCATCTGTTCTTGGACCCACTTGGACAGGCTAACTGAGGTCAATGGGGTTGGACAATGTCACTGAGAGTAGGATTTAGTTCATAAAAATGCAACAGCTGTGGGCTGTTTGTGTTACATAATAAACCTTTAGATAAACCTGTTAGAAAAAGTCAGTCTTAAAAATACGGTCATTTATGGTAATGACTACTTTCCTAATAATATATCAGCAGTGCTGCATTCCTCAGTGTGTTATCTATGTAATCATCTAGAAGAATGTCCCAGACAGTTCTACATGAAATTCCAGTTCCTGCTAGGTACTGGGGTGCTTTTTAGATATCTTAATAAACAACGCTGATGTAACATGAAACACAAACACACCACTGATAGCACTTGGCCTTACCTACATCAGGAACGCATGTATTCTTGAAAAATGTTATGCATTTTCTAACAATATATGCATAATCTAGTGATATATAATAATTTTAAAATGCATAATCAAAATATGTATGATCATTTAAATAAACAGAACCCCCTGGAAGATCAACTCAGTCCTATTTTTAATGAAACCGAGAATTAGAATATGTTTCCCCTTAAGATACAGTCAAAGTTTTTAATTAACATTGACCTACTAGGAGACATGAGTTAACGAAAAGGGAAACTCTACCCTGCAGATTTTAAGGTTGAAAATGGAGAGAGGTAATACAAGTTATCCAAGGCCATGCACCACAATTAAAATTCAGGGTTACATGATGCTTTTTATTGTGTGAAACTGGGGTAACATGACCTTGTCCATACTCTGACAAAATGACAGCTCATTAACTCAGTGTTCTCTCAGCAAACATGGCCAGTGACACGTATGATGCAGAAAGATGTCAAAGTTTTTTTAAATGCTAATAACAGGATCAGATCGACTCATGAATTATATCAGGCAGTTAAGTGTGCCTGTTGGGGGCGGGGTGGAGGCAGTGTCATGTAAACTAGCATAACAGCATTGATGATGGGAGACTCTGCAGTACATTTAACTATCCCTTTCCTGGTAAAGCTACATCTTGAGAATGCTGTTAAACAAGTCTTTTGCATCTCCAACTGAATACAGTAGATTTATGCTACTAGCCATAGTATGAATGTAATCTACCTTAAAAAAAACCAAACTCTGTATTCTCTACACTTTGTTTTTTTGATTGTGTTGTGCTTTTTACCTCACTACATCCTACTCCAGAGGTAAATTACTCTTTCTGTAAAAAGCACTTTTTTTTTCAGTTGCCAACAACTCTTATTTCTTCCATTATATAAAGAAGAGGATCATCCTCCTCTTTCTCTTCATTGTTTTAGGAGATCTTCCTTGTATGCACACACTCTCCCACTTACTAATCTTCCTAAACCAAAAAATTTCAACTCTGTCTCACATCATATTTGCTTCATGCTTTAAATAAGGTTTTGTACCCATTCTTAAACTTCCTTCATTTTTTGGGGACAGGATAACCAAGGCTGAACACATGATTCCAGCAGAAATTTGTCTCTCTCATTTACAGAATGGGACAGGAGCAAATTTTCTGAAGGGTGTTGGCTCTGTGACTGTTCACTTCTCTCATTCACCTTGTGGCTGCTTCTAGCCCTAAGTGTTACAATACTCTCACTGTTGTTCTCTTCTTACTTTTAAATAGACTAAAATTTAAAAAGGAAGTAACTAACAATGAAAATATTCTAAAACATCTCACCCCTTTCCTGTTTTCAAACACTTTCCATTAATTTCGTTATTTGCTTTGAACAGTTCATTAATTCAGTGGTAGAGAACGTTGGTAATAGAGCAGGAGGGCTTAGAGGAAAGGTTTCCAGTTGCTAACCTTCTAGTTACTATAAAATTACTGACCCTTTGGACTTCAGTTCCCAAGCCAAGTTTTATTGCCTTCATGTTCATTAATTCCTCAGGTGCAAGCCATCATGATTAAGCCAAATAGAATTACAGTATGCACACCCCAAGACTTAATAGAATAAATAACTGATCAAGCCAGTCCTATGATTCACCTATGTGGCCACCCACAGGAAATAATCACCCACACTGCAGTACTAAATTTCCCCAAATACCTTGCAAGAGCAAAGTCCACAGCATCTACTGTGTTAGCATTGTGAAAATTTTTTACCCTGATAAATGTTTTTTCTCTTGCTGTATTCTGACCGCCCAGCTTCAGAGCAGCAGGTCACCTTGATCATCCCCTCCCTCTCCTCAATATCACTTAAGTAACACTGATGCTATGGCCCCTATGCTACGGATCCTGAAAATTAGTAACAATGATGATTGTTATATGTAGCTCCCTGCAAGTAAGGATGAGATACTTCTTAGATAGCTATAACTCAGAGGAATTAGTTTTCTACCCATTCACCAAGCACACATCAGTGTTGAAGTGGTAGTCCCTTTGCCAGCCTAATTTCAGACTGTTTGGCTATCCCCCACCTCACTGAATGTCACTGTCAGAAGAGAAGGATGTCATAAGCATGACAGCAGAGCAAGGTGGATCAACAGCTGGTATGTTGTGTCTTGGGCTGCAGCTGCACAACCATTTTGGGGGGGCTCCACCCTTGTCTCTGCCTCAGGTATGCATTCTCCTATACCTCCTTGTGCCAGGGTTAATTCTTGTTCAGTTCACAACATATCAAGAACTCATCCAGCTGAAACCAAACATTTTTCTCAGGTTTCTAGTCTGCAACAAGCTCACTTCTCTTCTCCAGCTCACAGCAAAGCTACATTAGCATTAGTGCTGGCCCAAAGAAGGTGATAGACCAGATGTAGAAGGTTTTGGACACAGGGAGAAGACTTCTGCTTTCAGTGGCAGCCAAAGCACATAACATCAGTTTACTGTGACCACATAAATTCAGCCTCACTGAAGAGGCTACACAATTTCTCATCTGCTGACTTTCTTCCCCTAGGACTTTGCACGTGAATAGTGGAAGATTCCTGTAATCTCTTTATTCTTCTCCACAGTCACACAGTTTTAAAATGCTTTAAAAATTTGTCTGTCTCCAGAAACATTTCATCAGAGAAGAGACATACCAGAGAGGATATCATGGGTGTGACTCACCAAATTTCTGGTTGCAATTGGGCCAAAGGTCAGAGTATGGTTCCCTCAAGACCACAAGCTATTAATGACAGCAAAAGGTTCCTATGAGTTCTGTTGTGCTTTCCCTGACAATTTGGAGCTGCTGAATTCTCAGCTGTCAAATCAGCAATGCCATTGTATTGCAGTGTCCTTTAGTTTGTCCTTAGTGTCTTTGGAATGCCCATTTCTTAACATCCAATGATATATGAAAGGATGAACTCTTTCCAAGCTGCCTGGAGACAGAAATTATTCTCTGCATCCAAGTGTAGGGCAGAAAACAGGTAAACACCAGGTGGTGACAGCAGACAAGAAAAAAAAAAAACTGAAGCAAAGGGAAGAAAGGAACAGCAAGTCTTGGACATACCTTTTTTGCTGCAGTAGGTTGATTTCATCCAAGCACCTAGCCCGAGTTCTTTCACCCTGTAAGCTGTGCAAAAAAGAGCTCCAGAGTCAGAGGAGCAACCCATGATCCTTAGGCAAGACCATCCCAATGTGTCTGTGCCCTCCTCAGCTGAACTCAAACTGCCACCTCCATCTCTTTCTCCCTCTAATGTGTAAATGGCACTTCCTCCCCCTATTCCACCTGGGATAAGACAATCCAAGTGGGAAACAGGTGCTTCTACAGAAAAGGTCAGTGCAGAAGAGTGGCAGAGTGTTGCAATACTTGGCTAAGGCAGGCAACTTAGTTGCTGCGTTTCAGAGACAGACAGCTTGCTGGAGAGCTTCTGAGTGAAAGACAGCAAGCACGCACCTCTCTCACAAACTACTTCCTGATTTAAAGAGAGGCAGCTTTCTTCAGAAGCTGTAAGAAGTCTACTATGTTCCCCAAATAGTCTTGTTCATACTCCACACAGGGCTTCTAGCGCATATTTTCAAGAACAGATTTAAAAAAAAACAGCAGAGTTATAAGAGAAGTGCCAAAGGTTGTCAGGGCCTCTATTTTACCTCCTCTCATCTTCACTTTCTTTCTCTTTCATGTATATTTTGTTCCTGTCTGCAGAAGAGGGAACAATGACAGTGACAGGAGACCAAATAGGAAGGTTTGCTTGAAGCTATTCTACTTTAAGTTCCAGGCAAACTTCTCTCTTGTGTCTCTTTCCACCACAAGCAAGCCCACATGCATATACTTAAAACCCAGTCCTGGATAACAGCTACCCATGCCCTTCGGCTGTCCTAAGACATTATTTTCCCCCTGTGTGAGTCATTACACAAAAAGTGTATCAGCAAAGGGACTGAAAAGGAGTCATCTCCGTAAGTTCTTTTTAATGCAGACCTCTGTTGCACCTACAAAAATATCCTTGCAGGTACTTGCTATCCCTGAATGAAAATTTCAGCATGCTAGATTGGCAATAAAAAAATGTGAGGGCCTAGGAATCAGGCTGTAATTTCTTCTCTCTCTTGCTACTCAACTGAATGAGCATGAAAAGCACATCAACCCAAAACTGATATGGGAGGCTGAGTTAGGTCACAGGGCTCTTTAGTTAAACAGACATAACAAAGCCACAGTATCATCTAGCTGTCACCATAAACCAAGGATGGCAGCCTCATTCACTAATCATGACCAGAAATCAAAGAAAACTTGTTTTGATCTGTAAAGCTGAGTTGGAATGATTGTAATCTGCTGCAGGTTTGGCAAGCTGGCTTGAGACAGGTCTCTGGGTACACTCTGTCTGCTGAACTGCATGAGAGTAAACCCTGTGAACTCAGAGTCTCACCACCCTGGTAGTTGTCAGACTGCTGCTTTCCTTTTAAAGGAATTGCTGGGGACGGGGAGGGGGGGAGGAAGGTATACACAGACAAGTGTGAGAACCTTAGTGACTGGGAACATAAACCTCTATTGCCTCCTAGCATCAGGGGCAGTCAAGATGAGTGATCTGCCTCCTGGCAAACAGATGAATGGCTTTAAAGGGGTAGGGGGAACATAGGTAACTCAGTCAATATAGCTGCCTGTCATCTTTCTCACATGAGGGTCTTTGTAAGTGAGTTCAGGTTAGATAGAACACACCAGAAAACTTACTTTACGTATAACTTCTCTATTGATGTTTGTGACCAGCTTTTCCTTTAAGGAAGCAATGATGCTTATGTTCTCAGGAACACTTATTAGAAATATCAGACAAATTTGTTCTAGTTCTCTTAGCTGAAGAATAGTCTATTGAAATGTGATGAAATATCAAGGGCCTGACTTTTGACAAGGAAGAGGCCTAGAAGGGGTAAAATCCTGTCCTGCCCTCTCAGAACAAACTCTCTCATTCGCTATCAACCATTTAGGTGCTTTGAAAGAGCTGGCCCATTATCTTTACTCAGAAAAGTCAAATCAGACACAGCAGAGAGACAGAATTTGCTTTCCTCACAGTTCAGCAGCCACCAAAACAAAGTACAAGCTTATCCACAAGAGGACACAGACAAGTTTGGATGCCACGGTGTTCACATTGGTACACATACCAAGGGCGAATTCCTACAGACTAGTGACGGGGCTGAAGTAAGTGTTACAACATAGCAGTCAAACTGAGAATTATTGTTTTAAATAAGGTTACTCCAATAGTCATACGGGAAAGTGGAAATTTGTCCAGACAAAAAAGATTATGTAACAAATGCTCAAGAGACTGATTGCCCGATTCTCGTAAAGTTTGTGGGGAAAATATTCTGGAATATCAAAATATTTTTCGAGTGTTTTCAAAAAGCATTTTAATTATTTAAGTGCAGATAAGCTTTTGTCCCTATTATTTAAAATTGATCCTTTTCCTCCAAATTTTACACCATTTTTGTATGCTTGATGAGATACTTTTATTTCTGCCAGCTATTTCTCATCCTAGAAAATTCAGCTTTGCTGCAGCCTGATACACTGATTTGACAGAGTAAGGAGGCATTCCTTTTATCAAGAATTTTAGTGTTTGGAGTGAGAATGATGTCCTAGCAGGAATGAAATCAAGCTGCAAAATGCTAATGAAATGATATTACCTATCTCTATACAATACTATTGCTGGTCATCTAAAATATGTTCCCCTCACACTTGTGGGTCTCAAAAGTATAGATAACTCAGCTAGATTTCTGATTCATATCAGAGTTTAGATTTAAGTGGTTTTTGTTTGTCTTTAGCACCAATCCAATCAGTGCTACTGAAAAATATAAAAAGTTCACAGAATCACAGAATGGTTGAGGTTGGAAGGGGCCTCTGGACGTCATCTGGTCCAACACCCTTCTCAAGCAGGGTCACCTAAAGCAGGCTGTCCAGGACCAAGTCCAGACCACTTCTGAGTATCTCCAAGGATGGAGACTCTTCAACCTCCCTGGGCAACCTGCTCCAGTGCTCAGTCACCCTAAAAAAACCAAGTGTTTCCTGAAGTTCAAACAGAGCCTCCTGTGTTTCAGTTTGTGCCTGCTGCCTCTTGTCCTGTCACTGGGCACCGCTGAAAAGAGCCTGGTTCTGTCCTCTTTGCATCCTCCCTTCAGGTAGTTGTGCAGATTAATAGATCCCCCCTGAGCCATCTCTTCTCCAGGCTGAACAGTCCCAGCTCTCCCAGCCTCTCCTCATACAAGAGATCCTCCAGTCCCTTAACCATCTTAGTCTCCCTTTGCTGGACTCTCTCCAGTATGTTTATGTCTCTCTTGTACTGGGGAGCCCAGAACTGGACACAGGACTCCAAGTGTGGCCTCACCAGAGCTGAGTAGAGTGGAAAGATCACCTCCCTCAACCTGCTGGTAATACTTTGTCTAATGCAGCCCAGGATACCATTAGCTTTCTTTGTGGCAAGGGCACATTGCTGGCTCATGGTTCACTTGGTGTCCAACAGGACCTTGAGGTCCTTTTCTGCTAAGCTACTTTCCAGCTCAGTGGCCCCCAGCATATATTGGTATATGGGATTGCCACTCCCCAGGTGCAGGACTCTGCAGTTCCCCTTGTTGAACTTCATGATGTTCCTGTCAGCTCATTTTTACAGCCTGCTGAGGTCCCTCTGGATGGCTGTATACCCTTGAAATTGATGTGAGCCCATCTAGCACGTATTGTATATATCCAATACGACAGATTGAGGAAAAGATGTTTCTTTTACTTACTACACCACTACATTTATCTCAGGTATATACTAAAGTGACATTAATGTAACAGCAGTTGTGCTGCCAAGTTCTTTTATTTCCTTGGGCAACTCAACTCTATATCTCAATTCCATCATATGCAAAATGGGAACAATAACACTAATTTTTATTTGTCTTAGCTCCCAATCTTCAATGATAAACTCAAATACTACTATGGTAAATGGCTTTTATGTCCTTAGTATCTTTAACTCTCTGTAGACAAGAGATGTTAGGAAATGCTTAAGAGTCATTGTGCAAGGCACAGAAAGAGTATCAATTGATTACATACTGCATTTGCTGTGCTGATGGTAAGAACTATTGCAGGGGGTAGGGAGAAGGCAGTATGTAGTCTTGTGGAGGTTATAGTTTGCACTGGAGTTAGCAAAGCAAGTTTAAGCCTAAGCAGGCTATGATACTACCTCTTAACTCTAACATTAACAAGAACCTTCTCTCAATTAGGACTTTATCATGAGTTAGCTAACTTTAGGTGAGAATTCATTCCCACATTCCCATTTCCTGGGAATACTTTTTAAAGTATGGAAATAATAAATACTTCAAATAAGCAAACTCTTCTTGGTGCAATTTTTCAGATCCTAATAATCAGACAAATTTAAGGACTGATAGACATTTATGAATATAGAAATCTTCTCAACTGAAAAAAATATTCCAGGAATAGCAATGGAGTGAGGGATGTGATGTTCATGAATCTTTCTCTGGAGAATTCAAAAACTATCTCTAGATACCATATTCAACAATTCAAATACATCACTGAATTTTAATATGGTCAGGTTTCCAAAAGGTGTGAAGTGCTAGACATATTGATAAGTCTGGATACCTTTGCAACTCCTGCTGCTTTCTGAAGTAGAGGATGAGGAGCAGAGGATGAAGACAACAAGCTGAGCTAATGAAAAATACATGGGTAATGGAAGTATTTTGATGGGTGGAAAGGAAGAAAAAACGCTTCAGAATGAGTTATATATTTAGTGAGTAAGCAGAACTGAAGACACAGCCCAGAAAGAATCAGAAGTAAACAAACAAAAATTCTGAAGAAATAGGAACAAAAAGCAAGAATATGAAGAGGAAATAATCGTGGAAGTCAATGTAAGTACAGTCTCTTATTTACACTTTAGAGAGTTGGAATTTACAGTATTATAAACTTTAATCTCATTTGAAGAGGGATACTTACAGTAAATATGAACCTCATAATGTGGAATAATACCCTGCATTAGAACTGAGCTACTATGTGACCAGCAGTTTCCCATAAGCCTTCCTGACATGCTAAAAATCCCTTCTGGATTTCTGATTGAAAAGTAGACCTAAGTTTGAGATATGGAAGCATTTCGTTCATACTGCAAATGAGGTTATTGAGGTCAAAGCAGAAGGCAGATCTCCAAAGTGATACTGAGCCAGGTGATAGAGTTGATTTCCTTTTGTTTTCTATAGTTACAAATAGGGTGAAGTGCAAACATTAGATAAAAGGACACTTTCACTATAATCTCAGAGAAGGGGAAGTGATACCTCTTTAGTTGTGTCGCACTTACACTCACAAAGGGGAAATACTATAAACTCCCCCTAAAGGGAAACTGAAAGGAAAAACATGAAAGTTTAAGTTTTATCTAGTCTCTCAATGTTGTTGTATTTCTGGTTCAAATGTGGCTGTCTCTCTTTTAACAGCTGTCTAGATTTTTGTCTCCCAAGTGGGTGAAATGATTGTTAAAAAGTAGACTACTTGCAGAGGAATCGAAGTTGAAATGTACACCACTGTCACTAATTTCAGAGGTCATAAATAGTCACTAACCTGCCATTACTGTTAATTTAGACTAGTCACACATGCATGTTTTTAAAAGTAACAAGTATCTTATCACATCAAATCCTGCTAAGCAAGTGAGTGCTAAGGAAAGAAACTTCCTTGAAGCTCAACATATTAGGTCTTGGTTGATGCAGAGGCAGACATCTAATCTAAATGGTGGACATCTGTGTGTCACTAGTCAGATAGCCAACAAGTTCCCTCTATAATCGAGAGGCTCCCAAGGCAGGATGAGTTCCCATCTGAAGCAGTTTCCCACTGTTGACCATTGAGAAAACTTTTCATAGAGCAGCTATTATTTACAAGACTAAAGGGAAATCCACTGCCTGATGTCAGAAAGGAATTTCTGAGTAGTTTTAGTTGGAATCAAGTAGATGACCTTGTGTACAGAAATATGTCTATGATGTTTTCCATCGTACTTGTTTGGTATGTTTTTCATGATCCTGTATTTGTTTATCAGTTTTCTTTATTTTTTACTGTTTGCTAGATTTATCTAAAGCTTGTTAAGTTTGTGAAAGGTATTATATGGTAATATGGTCTTGTGATAGTGAGAAATCAAACTCCGTGACCCTTCCTGGCACACAGTATATATAGTTTTGCACTGTGGAATTTTTTACCTCTCTGCACTAGCAAAAAATTCTGACATACCTCCCAGCTTTGAAAACAATCTCTAAGTATAGTCATATGAACAAAACCTGACATCATCTATATATAAGGAATGAAGGAAAAGCCTTCGAATGTGTTCTTCAGTTGCATCAATTTCCTAAACAACAAGGCTTTAGACAAGGCAATTACAAAGTGGCTGTTGGAGGAAACAGTCCACTTGAGTGCTTTGTTAGGTCGTCACTGCTCTGAATAGAGAAACGCTTTCACTTAGCTATGCATCATTAGCATCATTAGCCTCATGCAGCTAGAAGCTGATAGCCATCAGTTAAGTGTCTGAACTTTTGTTACTATTAAAACATAAGATCTGGCTATAGAAGACTATAGAAGACTAATACCTTTAATTAATAATTAAAGGTATTATAATATTATATTATATATAATATTATAAATTAATAAAATAACTAATAATACTCAATTTTTAAAATTGAGTTGAGGTTTACTCTTATGTCATTAAGGGCTGAAAGAAAAACATGTTAGAAATCACATCTGTCATTGGCAAAATTTGAGTCCCTATTCCATAATCCTAATCATAACTTTTGTGATGCCATAACAAATATTTGTATTTCTTTAATGGTTTTAGGTATAAGACAAATAAATACTCTCTTACAATGTGCCTTCATTTGATACGTCTTACCATCTCAAACCAGTTGGTGACCCTGGGATAAAAGCACTATATAGGCATAAAACTGGAGCTGCTATGACAAATATCTTGTTTGGATGGTTACCTTATTTTAACTACTGAATTTTGCATAAGCTCTTCTGTTATGATGCTGATAGTTTCTGAAAAATGTTTATGCTCTGTGGTAAATTTGGAGGGAATTTTACTAGTACAGAGCATTGTCTATTGAGAGATTTTTACAGTGCAAGTAAGAAGACAAAAATAAGATAAACTATTAAAGAAGGAGGTATGAAGAGATTGTCCCTGGGGAGCCGAAACAGTGACAGTACTGTTCAAAAAAGTAGAACACGAAGTTATCTGCTCATGAGAAGAAAGACTGTCTGTCTTATCAGGCATACTGACAATCAAGTCCAGTTAGAAAATGAAACCAAATATTTGGATATCACATAATGTTGTAGCTGAGGATGATTTGTTTAAATCTGTGAAACAGAATTCTGAGTTTTGGTCATTTTTTTGAAAAAAAGGAGATAAGACAATTCTGTATGCAAGGTTTGCCTACATTAACAACAGCTGTAGATTTTCTGAACATTTATTCAAAATTTTATTTTCCAGTGGCCTTTATTTTAAAAAAGGAAAATCTTTTTTTACTTTTTTGCTTTTGTCATTGTTTTAATTAGAGCAGTCAGCAGCCTCCAACATATATTCACACACACATAAATTCTATTCTTTCTTCCCACACTTACCTTCAAAGTTGACTTTGCAGTTCTAAGTCCTAATTTATCTGATTCAGCAAATGCATTTCGTTATTGCTGTGTGCAAGTACCTGAAAGGACGTTGTAGCGAGGAGGGTGTTAGTCTCTTCTCCCAGGTAACAAGTGATAGAATGAGAGGAAATGGCCTCAAGTTGCGCCAGGGGGGGTTTAGATTGGATATCAGGAAAAATTTCTTCATGGAAAGGGTTATCAAGTATTGGAACAGGCTGCCCAGGGAAGTGGTGGCATCGCCATCCCTGGAGGTATTTAAAAGATGAGTAGATGTAGTGCTTAGGGATATTGTTTAGGGATATTGTTTACTGGTTTGACTTGGTAGTGTTAGGTTAATGTTTAGACTCCATGATCTTAAATGTCCTTTCCAACCAAGATGATTCTGTGATTCTTTTTTTTCCAGTTCCACTTATCCATTATCATTTTGCAGCATTCATATTTTCCTCAGAGTAAAAGCTTGACTCATACATTGTTGTTTCTCTTTGAAGCATGGAGGTATGAATACTAACATGACCCAACACGAACAGATACTGAAACTGTTAACAGTAATTTAACACTTTATTAAGAAAATTAGGCAGCTGTTATGAGAAAAAGCTTTTAATATGACACCACTCAGCTAAAAACACCACCAAGATATAAATGTGTCCCTAATAGACTGCCACCAGACTGACATTGACCTTCCACAGGTGCTGAAAGGAAAAAATTATGACACAAGCTGAAAGCAAATTCATACATGAGTGTGCACACATGAATATTCACAAAGTGACAGGCACACAGATATGAATGAGGCCAAAGCTCAGAATCCTTTATATGCTTTTTTATTTTAATTTTTTAAATTTTAAATTTAACATTTTTTATTTTAATCTTCTGTGATGAAATTGCTGTCCCTGGTAAGCACTGTGGGAACATCCAGACAGCCAGGAGTCATTGGCCCTCTGAACAGTCAATAGTTTTTCTAGTTTGCTTTTCTCTATTTCATTCCATGCCCTCATAGCCACTCCTCTGTCTGTAATGAGAACTCAGAGCTTTTTTCTAGTTCTACCTTCTTTCTATGCAGGATTTTTTCACCTCTGCGTTCTTTGGAGTCACTGAGTTCATAGTGTGTCAACATGTCAAACATAAATAGTGTGTCGGCCTTTAACCCCCCTGATCCTCTCTTACCGTCTTCTTTTATCTTTAAGGTTTTTAAGGTTAAACCAAAACAATACTTCACACTATGTCTGGCAGACCAATTATTGAGGACTGTTTTCTTCTATTTGTCTTCTATTTACGCCTTAAGTAGAAAATATAAAGAAAAAGACCTGGCAGAATCTGGTGTGTGCATTGCATTGGATCCATCCTCATATCACAGTGTTCTGGAGTTTGCCGTTGCATTTGCTCCATGCCTCTGGGAAACATCTCTCTTTCACATACGTAGTCAGTCTCTGAGCTGGGGAAACAACTTTCATGAGATTCAGCTTCCATCGCTCATTTTAGCCGTGGGTTGGCCAAGGCTGCTGATCAGGAACCTCTCAGCCACAAATGGAAATTTCAGAATATCTTTTAACCCTGATTCACTTGGATCACTGCTGGAGGTGCCAGAATGTCAATATATGTTAAGGAAAACAATTTGTACCCCTATTCTAGCAAATCTGGGAAATGTTAGACCTAGCAAATTATTGACTCTTTCTTTTCACCTTGCACTTTTTGAGATGTAGCTTGAAAGAGTAGTTAGTACCTTTATTTTCTAAGTACTGGGTACTTATGATAATGCTTGGAAGTCTTAAAAAAGCCCCCCAACATTGTTTTATTAGACAATAGACAATTGTGAAACAACGTCTATTGTCTTGACAAACAGAAGAAGAAACAAGTTACTGGAAAGGAAAATTAACTTGGCAAAAAGGATACCACACAGCATTAGAGGAACAGGAGTAATTGAATACACATCTCCAGATGGAATGATTCATGTGTTTTCTCAAATAAAAAATAAATCATACACACAGCTCTGGAACAAGCTTAAAAGACACTAGAACAGATTCCTCCAAGCAGTCTTTTCATAAAGAAAATACTTCAGATGTTCTTTATTGCTTTGATGAGACAGAATGAATGCTGGGAATTAGCAATGCTCTGCTGTCCGTAGCAGGAGCGCATCCTCACGTTGGCACATCTGCAGATGTCATTTCACTTTTTGTGATCTTCACGTCAAGGCTGTATGAACTGAAATCCTGCATCACCATTCCAATGACAGTTCAACCAATGATGAGGAGCAGAACTTCACTTGCTTGTGCATGAACATCCTATGAAAGTCATGCCTCCTCCAAGACTAATATAACTTTATATCCATGGTACCCTCCACTTGCTTCAAGACTATATAACCTTTTGTCCCAAGATTAAGGCAAAGTGAACCATGGACCAAGGAGACCTTTCTTTTCTTCTGTCTCAGACTGTGATGTTTTACTACTTGTAGTTAGATGTTACTAAATTCATATGCCCCGTGCTTACAAAATGAAAGAAGGAAATCTGAGGCAATACTTTTATTGTTTCTTTTTTACCTGTGAAGTTGTAACTGCAGATCACAATATCATTAGGTGGAATCCCCACCCCTTCATCTTCAGTGGAAACACTCATCACTATTCCCTGCAGATGCGTGATCACATGGGTGGTATGTAAACAGGGTTAAAGCTATGTTTTAGAGGGAGCACTCTGTGATGATGTTAGAGAAGCTTTTCCTTATTTTCATATTGGCATAAAATCTTACAGATCTGATCTAAACGTTTTTGGGAATCACTTCACACTTGCCTTTTTCCGTTTTCTCTCTCTTACTTCTGTCTGTCCTCTATTCCTCCGTTTCTGGTCCTATCGTTTTTCCTTTTTCCTTCCCCTCATCTTCTCCCACGTGAAGCAGCATGTTTATTAGAAATGTGGAATGCAAGAAAATAGAAAGACAAAATTGAGAAAGTAAGTCTGTTTGTTCTAGTCGGACTGTAGTCTGAATGTACGCTTGTCCTCTTACAGCTAAAAATTTCATTTCTGCTGTCTTATGCCTAACCATCCAATTTTGAGCCCAGTTTCTAGGCTTGAGGATTGGAGATCAATTGCCTAGTCTTCCAGATTTCATGTATGATATCAAAATTCTTGACCAAAGTTACTTACCTTAAGGTATTCAGGAGTCTACTTTTGAGGGAGGATTCTTTGAGGATCTGCCTGGGCTATGGTTGTCACTCATCTCACAGGAAGTCAAGAGGGCAAAGGTACTAAAACATGTGAGCCCTTCAGATAATATGGTAATACAGTCTCAAAAACACTCAACAAGGTGGACATTTCTTTACAGATTTTAGAAAAGGATAAGATCAAAATGTTTACTTAGGTTTAACTTTAACTCCCTAAAATAATGTTGATTAAATGCACTGAAATGAACTGGTTGAAAAAATAATTTAAAGATTGTATCAATTTTGTCTTCTCAAATGTAGGTCTGAGCTTAGCAGAAAATTTTCCTTTACTATCAAAATGATTTTATGTCCAGTTCTACAGTCACAAAGCCTTCTGAAAATATCCAGGTAGTACTACCATTGTGGAGAACAAGGTTGTTCTCACATGTAGCAGTTCCTGAATGAAGCAATTACAGCATTGGGCCCAATTTTAAACTGCATTTTTATTAAATGAACAAAAGTTAAATGAATGCTCAAATAGGGGAGCCTCTGACAACTTCGTCATGATAAAAAGCTTCCCTCATTTACTTGCTAAAAGTTATTTTGAACTGCTTTCTTCTCATAATTCTATTTTTTTCTCATTTCTAGTTACCACATTTCTAGTTAGTTGGCAGAAATGTAAAAATGTAATCAAATTATAAGACTTGTCAAACAACATTTTGCATAAGTTCCTAATTTCTAGAGGCAAGTGTCTTGACTTACTGGTCTAGCATAATTTGAATTGTTAGGCTAATGCCAGAGGCCCAGAGTCTGACCTTCTGTATGTTACTATTAGGGAAGTAACTTTAGTTAAATAAGCACAGTTAGAAAGGTGTTATGAAAAAGACTCACATAACTGACAGAAAGAAAACTTATACAAGAATATTTGTCTGGCTACTTGCCATAACAGTCAACAAGAAGCAGCTTGAAGCAGTTCACCAACCAGTAAGGATCAAACTATTTGGAAGATGCTCTCCACCTCATAGAAATGATCCACCTCAGTGCAAACTGGGACAGTACAACCCTACCGTCAGTGATGTCTGACGGTGGAGGATCTCCAGGGATGTCTGGGACCCAGCCTGACCCAACATGGTTAACGCTGTTCCTCCCAGCTACTGACAATTGAGATAATCGAGAAGCTGGACAAGAGGGCCTGAATAAGCAATAACAAATAGGTGTTAGCATCAATATTTAAAGTCTAATAGTAAGACTTTCACAGCTGGGAAGCTCATTGAGCCTTGTGAAATACTTGGGGCTGGTATTCATGGATTATTTACTTTCTCATCTACCTTGAAAACAAGCTCTTCATTATGTTTGAGAGAGAGCCACAAAGGGATTTTTTTAATTATAAAAGCTTTAAAGACTTGCGAGCTGCCAAAGAGTCTTGTGCCAATCTGGAAAACAAAGTTCAAATTCAAACAGGATATGGGATGTAAGAGCTGTAGCATTGTGTCCCCCCAAGGTGAAGGCTAAACACTGCCATTAGCACAGCCTGAGAACATACCTAGAAGATCACACTTTGCACATGAGGTTTCCAGGGGAATTCAAGAATCCCTCCAGGGTTTAAATACTTTATAAATCAGTGTTGCCAGGATTTGGATAGCTGCATGCATGTCTTGTCAAAGAAATGTTGGCAATCAGGGTGCCTCATGGGCAGAAACATGGGATCAAGAGTATTTAGGAGTCTTCAGTGTTAGACTGCACCTGTGCAAAGGATTCTGCTAGAGAAATAGGCAATTTCTTTATCACCATTTTCAGATCCTAATAAATCCTTATCTTCATATTATTTTGCTCATAATTTTTGGATGCCTTTGTTTCTTTTTTTTCTTTAGTGATACTTAGGACCTGATCTGACAAGACTTAATGTTGATTAAATGCAATTACACTGTAACTTTCATATTATACTTGGAGGTCTTCCCAGCATCTGTGTGAATAAAGCAGAAAGGGTTTGGTTCCCAACATAACAGATCACCAAAGTTTCCATTGCTCCATATGTAAACTGCCATATAATACTTCTTTTTAAATTCTTCAGCAGAGCTATATGTCATAAGAATATTTCCATGTTCTTCCTCAGCCTCAAGTGTAAAAGGACCTGTACCATCTTCCAGTTCATTGTTAAGAAATATTTATAATACAGCAGAGCATGATGTTTCCACCCTGTAAAACCACCTCCATTAATAGGATCTGAAGTCATCATGGGCTCTGTTCCAGCTAT
This sequence comes from Nyctibius grandis, assembly GCF_013368605.1. NCBI lineage: Eukaryota > Metazoa > Chordata > Aves > Nyctibiiformes > Nyctibiidae > Nyctibius > Nyctibius grandis. The sequence continues at coordinate 74,014,578 of NC_090662.1, read as the reverse complement.
TGTGTAGAATCCAATTACTAGGAAACCACAGTTACTCGCTGCATTGCTTGTGATTATGTTTTCTGCAGTCAGTAATATGTGGAAAACCCCTCATTTTATTCAAGTCATGTGGAAAAACACTTATTTTCAATGAAGTTCTCATTGTTTTAATTTACCGATGCATGTTCAGCACAGTGTTATATCTGCAGACAATCTAATATGAGATTTTTTTCCACTTTTGTCCAAGGAATCTCTTCCTGCTCTAATGCTGAGGGTGTATATCTCCTCTTACGATTATCAGATCTTACAGTCTGCAGTTCCCCATGACTGCATAATGCCTTCTAAATCATCCGGGTCTTACTGAAATAGACTGAATTGTAAAAAAAATTTTTTAACTTAGCTCTAGATCCAAATCATTTTATCTAGCCACACTTCTTTATGCTAATCACTTCAACTCAAGTAGCTGTTGTAATTAGTGAAAAGTGAATGGAGTCTTATGGCTGTAAACTCTGTAACAAAGCCCTGTCTCTGTCATAGTCTGAACAGTAAGTGCAATACTCTTGTCTAGTGACTATATTAAACTTCATTTTGTGCATGAACTGCTTAGCACCTTTCTTCTCTACAACTTTACCAGAACAGATCCTCAGTTTGTTTTTTTAATTTTTAGTATTTTACAAGCAGGTGTTCAGTCATGGATGTATATTCCCATGATACTATATATTACATATATTGTAGGATTACATTACAGGATGCATTACATTGCAGGATGATAGCATCTATTCTTAGGACTTACTTTGCACACCTTTTCCAAATTAAGGCACTTTCATTCCAGCACAAAACATTTCACTCTGAAATATTATCAAATAGAGAGTGCCAAGTACTGACTATGAAAGGATTTTCAAGGCTTCAAACATCTCCGTGTGCCCTAAGGAACACAGATGCTATTTATTATGTAGATCAGTATGGGAATTTACATAAAGCCTGGCCCCACAGACTAACTGGGCAAAACCACATCCAGGAGCACAGAAAAAGTGGGAGGGGAAGGGCTACCCGAGCCCAGTGCTGCCCACGTGAAAAGAAAAAAAAAAGCGCTGTTGTTTTGTCATACTAAATCAGTGAATCTTCAGGTAAACTCTTGTTGAATTACTATGCAGCTACAATGAATGTGTTCTCAAAAGGACTTGATAAGCAGGAAGAACTGGTTGCAGATGTGATAATCAGTGGCATCCTTGAAACAGGGGAGTTCAAGACACTGAAGGGTGTGAGGAAGGAGAGTAGCAGAGTACAGACCCTGGATTTCAGGTAAGCAGATTTCAATTTCTCCAGGAAACTGGTGGGTGGGATTCCACGGGAGGAAGCTCTAAAGTGAACTCTAAAGGCACACAGGAAAACCGGTAGGTCTTTAAGGATAGCATCTTCCAAGTGCAAGAACAGTCTATCACAGTACTCAGGAACACAAATAGATATCTCAGGAGTTTGGTTTGGGAATTCATGCAGGGAATTCATGATGAAGCTCCAATGCAAAAAGGCAGCATACAGAAGTGGAAGCAAGGTATGCTGGTTTTGACTGGGATGGAGATAATTTTCTTCATAGTAGCTAGTAGAGGGCTATGTTTTGGATTTGTGCTGAAAACAGTGTTGATGATAATGCAGCAATGTTTTCGTTACTTCTGAGCAGTGTTTACACAGAGTCAAGGCCTTTTCTGCTTCTCACACCACCCCACCAGCAAATAGGCTGGGGGTGCACAAGAAGTTGGGAAGGGACACGGCCAGGACAGCTGACCCCAACTGACCAAAGGAATAGTCCATACCATAAGATGTCATGCTCAGTATATAAAGCTGTGGGAAGAGGAAGGAAGGGGGGGATGTTCAGAGTGATGGTGATTGTCTTCTCAAGTAAACATTATGCATGATGGAGCCCTGCTTTCCTGGAGATGGGTGAACACCTGCCCACTGATAGGAAGCAGTGAATGAATTCCTTGTCTTGCTTTGCTTGCGTGCGTGGCTTTTGCTTTGCCTATTAAACTGTCTTTATCTCAACTCATAAGTTTTCTCACTTTCACTCTTCTGATTCCCTCCCCCAATCCACCAGATTTGGGGAGCTTTGTGGTGCTTAGTTGCCAGCTGGGGTTAAACCACAGTGGCTACAAAGGAAAAATATTGCATAAACAGGTAGGAATGGTGTTAGGAAAGCTAAAGCTCAACTAGAGTTGACACTTGCAAGGGCATCAACAGCAACAAAAAGAGCTTCTATTGCTATGTTAGTAGTAAAAGCCAGAACAAAGAAAATGATGGCCTATTGTTGAACAGGTGGGTAATTTAGAGGCAGTGAACATGGAAGGGCTGAGGTACACAATGCCTTCTTTGCTCAGTCTTCACCAACGAGTTCTTTTAGGCCTCTGTGCTTGGCAGGAGAGTTCAATGAGAAGAAGAACTGCCAGTGGAAGATTGAGTCAATGATCACAGGCTGGGAAACTTCAACGTGAATAGCTTCACTTTAGTCACTGGACAAAATCATGGAGCAAGTCTTGTGGGTACATACAGAGAAGGTGATTTGAAATAGTCAGCATGGATTTGACGAGGTTAAATCATGCCTGACCAACTTGATTGCTTTCTGTGATAAAATGATTTGATTTGTGGGTAAGGGGAGAGCAACAGATGTTATTTACATCAAATTTAGAAAATCCCTCAATGCTTTCTTGCTCAGTATTCTTGTATTCAAGTTAGGGCATTGCGGTCTAGATGGGTGAACAATCACACACATAAAAACTGATTGAATAGTCAAACTCAGAGGGGAGTGGTTAATTGATCAGTAGACTCTATTCTGTCTGGAGACCAATAACCAGTGGGGTATGGCAGGGGTTATTCCTGCAGCCTGTCTTGTTCAACATCTCTATCAATGACCTGGAGGAGGTGACAGAGTGCTTACTCATCAGCTTTACAGATGATGCCAAACTGAGAGGACTGTTTGATACCTGTGGGAGCAGGACTGCCATCCAAAGGGACCTAGACAGACTGGAAGAATGGACCAAAAGGAAGCTACTGAAATTCAGCAAGTGTAAAGTCAAAGACTGCACTGCAACTGTGCAGGCTGGGAATAGATTGGCTGGGGAATAGCTCAGCTGAAAAGGATCTGGAGAGTCTTGGTAAACAGCAAGCTGAATATGAACCAGCAGTGTACCCTGACAGAAAAGGAAGCAAACAGTACCATAGGCTGTATTCAAAGGCACATAACAAGTAGATAGGGAGAAGTGATTATTACCCTCTATGCAGCACTTCTTAGACCACATCTAGAGTACTACATCCAGTTTTTGGTTCCCCAATATGAGGAAGACAAACTGAATGACATGATAAGAAGACCACAAAGATAGTCAGAGGAATGGAACATTTGCACTGAGCAGAAGCTGGAGGAACTGAGCTTGTTCAGCCTGGGCAAGGGAAGGCTTCATGCAGACCTAATAGTAGCCTTCAGGTACATATGAAGAAGTTATTGAGAAGGTGGAGCCAGGTTCTTCACAGTAGTGCATGGTGGGAGGACAAGAGGCAAGGGAGAAAGTTAGAACAAGAGAGGTTCCAACTGTGTATAAAGAAAAAGCTTTTCACTATGAGGACAGTTCAACATTGGAATAGGTTTCTCAGAAGGTTTGTGCAGTTTCTTTCCTCAGAGGCTTTCAAGATCAGATTGGAGAAAGACCCAAGCAACTTTGTCAGACCTCATAGATGACCCTGCTTTGAGCAACAGTATGGACAAAATAACCTTCTAATGTCCCCTCCAATCTGAATTCTTTCATGATCTTATGGTCCTAGTTCTCTAATCATAGGAACTGGCCCCAACAGAGACTATGTCAAACAAAATAGATTGTACCCTGTTCTATCCATGTTCTGTATCACCTCCTAAAGATACAGAATAAGATGGTTAGAGAGAAGATTCTCAGTTTTATCCAGAGGATTCCCTGGCTAACTCTTTTTGAGCTTGTATGGCAACAAGGACCTAAACTTGAAAACTCAAAGTCTCTTTTGAAAACTAAGTCATCTTTTCTCTTGTAGCTTTATGATCCGTATCATGAAATGGGGAGGCCCTGCCCTTAATGAATTTTTTTTTATCTAGTGACATGTAGAACTAGTCTAACACAACTCTCACCATTGCTGAGTTTACTTTTTTTATGCGTGACAGGGCTTTCCCAGTCTCAAAGGTGAAATATACAAGTAGGTGGCAAATACAAACAGGAAAGGGTTACTTCTATGTGTAGTGAAGTTTGTAAGTGAAGAAAATGCTCAATGGTTTCAAGCAAGAAATTCCCACTGTGTGTATGTGGATGTGTGTTTGATGTGATCAAAATTAATAGAAACAGACTAAACAAGTGCCTCCAAAGGTTCAGAAATCTTATTTCAAAAGGATGCAAATCATAAAACAAACATAATAATTTGAAAATGTAAGAAAGAGGTAGAAATTGAAGATCGGTTGCAGATAATCGAAGAGGACTGAAACAGAATGACTAAGGAGCACCCTGGAAACACATGAACTTTAACTAATGGAGACTATGAAGGTAAATGGGAAAAAGGAGCCCATAATAATGAGCTAGCTGAAATACTCAGAAGAAAAAAAAAAGCGAAGACTGCAGGAATTCAGATACCATTATTCAAGAGAACAAAAACTGCTGAACTGTAATATTGCACTTCTCTTTACTAGATCTCATAGTATTTTATAAATAATGATGAATTTAAATAAAATCAGATCAGAGTACAAGTAAAACACTAGTAGATTTACTCTGGAGTTTGGGTTTTTAAGGCACTTGTTTGGTATTTAGAAGGTCAAATCCACATCTTTTTTTCAACGACTAATTAAAAAAAGTTGAGTAGCTTCATGAGGACAGGCTGAAAGAGCCACAGCCTGGATGTAATGTCTGTATATTCTGGGTTTGTATCTTGAAAATAAGTTGAACCATTTTTAGACCCCTAAGTCCAAGGAAGTTTTGAGAGCTGCTGAGATATGTCCCTTTGATTTGACATTATCTGCGAAGAATATGCAGGACTGTCTGGTCATCTCTCCTCCCTTATGCATTTCTTATTTGTGACTCAGATGGTTTCTCAACCAAGTTTCTGTGTACAATGAATTTTTTTTTTTTTGGTGTTTCACCATTGTGGGTTAACCCCAGTAAGCAGTTATGCCCCACACAGACACAGATCTTGCTCACTCTCCCCTAGTGGGATGGGGGAGAGAATTGGAAGGGTAAAAGTGAGAAAACTTGTGGGCTGAGATGAAAACAGCTTAATAGGTAAAGAAAAAGCTGAATGTGCAAGCAAAGCAAAATAAAGAATTCATTCACTACTTCCCATCAGCACGCAGGCGTTCAGCCATCTCTAGGAAGCAAGGCTTTATCACATGTAAAGTTTATTTGGAACACAAATATTCCCCCTTCCTCTTTCTTCCCACAGATTTTATTTCTGAGCACAACATCATGTGGTATGGACTATCCCTTTGGTCAGCTGGGATCATCTGTCCCGGCTGTGTCCCTTCCCAATTTCTCACGCACCCCTAGCCTACTCGCTGGTGTGGCAGCGTAAGAAACAGAAAAGGCCTTGATGCTGTGCAAGTGCTGCTCGGCAATAACTATCACATCCCTGTGTTATCAACACTGTTTTAATCACAAATCTAAAACACAGCACCATATAAGCTACTATGAAGAAAATTAACTCTATCCTAAGCAAAACCAGTACATTCAATTAATTTTCTCTGTATATTATTGTGCAGAAAGCCTAAATAGCTAAATGACAGCAGAAGATACCAGTGTGGGAGAACCCCCAAAATTAGTTAGTACAATAACGATATAAGACAAGTGCCCAACCCCCAAAGCTCCAAACTCAGCCCAGATGTCTAATGAAGTAATGTGAAGCCCCAGGAGAATGATTTAGAGCAACCTGCATTAAGTACCCCGTTATCTTATGTGCTTCTATAGCCTATTTGCATATTCTTCAGGTTACAGAAAAGAAAATGCTATGGAAATTGCCTGAACTTTTCTGTAAGTCCTATGTTACTCTGTAGTTCTGAAAATGCCTTTGAAGCTGCTATGCAATTACTATTAAAAATAAAGATTCTAATAACAATGTAATATTTGTGTCTGACAATAAAGACAAGTTCAAGAGTAAAACTCTGCAGCTCCTGAGAAGAAAACAAATATGCTTTGTATAAATAGAGGAGAACTTAGGTACAGGTGTCTTGCAAAAGTGACGGTATGTACAGATAGACTTTTTAATGTATTTCAGCAATTAGGAGTCTGCAAAGATGATAATGAAAAAACGTTTTGTAAATTGATAATCTAATCTCATTTCTGACCTTTGGCAATTTCACTCTGGATCACAAGTCCATGATGAGGTGGGATATGGTAGCTTTTTTCCCATTACTGTAGAAAAGAAATGGTTATGCCTTTGTTCTCATGGGGCCCATCTTTTTAGTACATTATTATACACAGTCAGCACTACAACAGGTGCAGTTATATTTCTCTTTATTTCAGTTTTTGAATTAGATTCCTTTGTTTTTTATTATGAGCCTATACTGAATGTACTAGTTTGCATACCTTTTGCATAAGGCTCAGTGCTTAAGTGGAGGTGCCCCACAGACAAATACGATTCTAGGCTTCCTTGAATTGTGTGCTACTCCAGAAGAAGCTTGTGTCTGGAGATGTAATTGATGCAATTAAGAGATAGACAGAAGATTAGGAGAAGGCACAGGGGAAAGTATATATGTGAGGAATATCTCAGATGGTTGAGATTTTTTCTGTATTTTAGCCCTAGGATAAGATCTTCCTATAAAATCTCATTTTCTAACAGGCTATGCACATTAGTTTTAGTATCAGGCTGCATGTGATATTAAAAAGGGAGATTTTATTTGTCACAGAACTGCAAAACCCTCTAAAGCAGTTTGTAAGTACATCATGTAATAAAACTAGGGAAAGACCTGATCACATCTTTTCTTGTCAAGGAGTGGCCCCAGTGCTTTTGATTGTCAAAAGGCATTTGGGATAAAAATAGAGAGTTTTAAAAGACAAGCTGGCAAATTATTCCATGCTCAAAGAATTATATGGAACTATATAAGGAAGGACGTGCTGGAGCAGTGAACAGAGAGAAGGACAGAGGGACAGAACAGAAAAATACTTCTTCCTTCCTACAAAAGAAAATCCAGGCATACAGAAGGTTAAAATGTGAAGACAAATGCACATCTAGAGGAAGTATTTCTTAGCATAGATCATCAAAAGCAGTGTCAGAACCACTTATCACCAACACCACAGACAGAACTGTTGTAAATTAAAGGATTTGTTTTATTAGCTATTAGCAATATCCTCTGACCAGTCAATGGGAGAGCTAGTTTCACATAGGCAGACACACTTAAATATAACGATTTTATTATTTTAGCAGTCAATCACATGCCTGAATCTTTGGATTTAATTCTTGGGAAAGCTTTGGTGAAGTAAGGTTTTAGAAAAGATCTTCCCAAGAAAATACAGAGTTCCTGACTATATCACTTTACCCTTTTGCTTTTAATAGTGAAGAGTTGTGCTATAGTTAGAAAATGCCCTCACTTGTCAGCATTCATATATATTCCAGTTTAAATAGGTCACCTATTTTATATTATGAGGAGGTAGTTCTGACACTTGATTATTTGGTCTGTATTGATTGTACTACCAGTAAGAGAAGCACCGTTGTGGCCGCATTTGTACTTTTTTAAAGGAGTGCTCCCTCAGGCTCTCCTAGCACCCAGTTTGCCAGCTGCTGATATTGCAAAGCCCTCTTAAAAATACTCAAAAATCACTTCCAATGATGCTCACTCTACCTGAGCAGTATTCAAGGCTATAGATCAAATATTCATGAAGGAAAAATCTTGAACAAAGCCATAAACGGCAACTCCTCTTTGGAGTGATGAAGAGAGAGAAATACATTGCTACTACATGTAAAACGCATCTAAAAATATCCTATCTTTGCCCTTCACAGAGAATAGGAGAACATCCAAGCCTGTTGTGAAAAGGTGGTGGCTAGAGATCTTAGCACAACCAAATAACCTGGACTGACCACATGCCCTCTTTCAGCATGGATTTCACCAGACCACGAGTCTGATGAAACTGTTATGCTCTAAGACCAGCTAGGATCACCACCTGCAAGCTGGTGAACCACTCCTTCCATCAGCCCCTCCCTGGTGAGATTAGTATTTGTTAAAGGTCAGTTGCTTTAGAATTATGATTGACACCCAGATATGTGTGTGCAGGCTGTCCAGAGCCAGTGCCAGCTGTTGACACAATGCCATGAAGGTGACCTTTTGCACATTGACATTTATGATCTATTCACAATTATTTTGTATGTGGAGTATCATGTCGTCTTACCCATGGGAGCTGGTGAGACCCATCCCAGACATTGGGACATAGGAGGAATAAGCATGCCAGTGTTCTCAAGCATCTCAGCTACATCCCCAGTGTGTCACACCAGAGTGAGCCAGTCTCTATTGATTCAACAGTCTATTGCTTCAACAGTCCATGGCACTGGCCCCAGGAGACCAAGCAAGCTAACAGAGCCAGAATAAAGAGCTAACTCTTATTTGAATCCATTTTGTTCTGTTTTGTGTCTGTCATAAAACAGGCATATGGAAGCAGTATGTACATCTATTTGCAGAAGCAGCATAGATGGAGTTCTGGGAAAATTATGAACAGCTGTGATCTCATTGCTTTGTAAAATAAAGAAAAAGGAAACTTAGAATCATAGTTTCAGTTCTGCCTGCATCTGCACCTGTACTTCCTTAAAACCTACTCTTGTCATTTTATTATCTTTCAGTTCAAGTGTAAGAAAATTAATTATATCCCCCTTAGTCTTTTCATCTTTGAAATGTTTGGAGAAGAGGAGGCTCAGAGGTGACCTTATTGCAGTCTACAACTACCTGAAGGGAGGTTGTAGTGAAGTGGGAGTCGGCCTCTTCTCCCAGGCAACTAGCGATAGGACAAGAGGACACAGCCTCAAGCTTCGCCAGGGGAGGTTCAGGTTGGACATTAGGAAGAATTTCTTTTCAGAAAGGGTTATTAGACACTGGAATGGGCTGCCCAGGGAGGTGGTGGAGTCACCATCTCTGATTGTGTTTAAGAAAAGACTGGACATGGCACTTAGTGCCATGGTCTAGTAGACAGGGTGTTGTCAGGGCAACGGTTGGACTTGATGATCCCAGAGATCTCTTCCAACCTGGTTGATTCTGTGATTCTGTGACCTCTCTTAGATCTCCAAATCGCAATGACATGAACTGAGCCCTTTCATTGCCTGTCTCCCTTTGATTACTCAGAATTAACACTGTTAGACTAGACATTGGGGAATATGGATCCATGTAGGAAAGGTACGCTTCTGAATCCCACAGCCACTAGCTCATACACAGGTTTTCCTCCAAACTTCCTACTCATCTTGGGGAAGAGTGGCTAGAGAGCTGCCTGGTGGAGAAGGGCATGGGGCTGTTGATTGATGGCCGGCTGAATATGAGCCAGCAGTGTGCCCAGGTGGCCAAGAAGGCCAACAGCATCCTGGCTTGTATCAGAAATAGTGTGGCCAGCAGGACTAAGGAAGTGATCGTCCCCTTGTACTCGGCACTGGTGAGGCCGCACCTCGAATACTGTGTTCAGTTTTGGGCCCCTCACTCCAAGAAAGACATTGAGGTGCTGGAGTGAGTCCAAAGAAAAGCAACAAAGCTGGTGAAGGGTCTTGAGAACAAGTCTTATGCGAAGCGACTGAGGGAACTGGGGTTGTTTAGTCTAGAGAAAAGGAGGCTCAAGAGAGACCTTATTGCTGTCTACAAGTACCTGAAAGGAGATTGCAGAGAGGTGGGGGTCAGTCTCTTCTCTCAGTAACAAATGATAGTATGAGAGACAACTGCCTCAAGTTGTGCCAGGGGAGGTTTAGACTGGATATCAGGAAAAATTTCTTCACAGAAAGGGTTATCAATCATTGAACAGGCTGCCCATGGAAGTGGTGGAGTCACCACCCCTGGAGGGATTTAAAAGATGAGTAGATGTGGTGTTTAGGGACATGGTTTAGTGGTGGACTTGGCAGTGTTAGATTTATGGTTGGACTTGATGATCTTAAAGGTCCTTTTCAACCAAAACTATTCTATGATTCTATGATTCTATGGTTTTGTCACATTTAGTTCAAGTTCTAGTATTTGCTGTGTAAGTCATCACCATCTACAGCTAAAAGCTTATAGCAGGTTTCATCAGAAACCTAGTCTGATCTCACAGTTTATAACCAATATAAACAAATAGTTGAACAGAAAACTTCCAGACTATAATGCACAATTCTCATTAATTTAGTGTAAAAATTGCTTCAGGAATTGGATTTCTGTGATTCTTTTCTCCTTTTCTGACTATAGCAGTACTATGAAACTCTTTCTCTAATGAGAGAGAAAAAAAGCCTTTAAGGAGATGTGGACATATTTTGTAGAGGCAAAGTGGCCCTACTGTCATTTATTAAGAATGGCTTTTTCTTTGGTTGGGTGACAGCACTTCAATTCAAATTCAGTACTTCATATGAAATAAAAGTTGTATAGACCTCTGTCCCCACCATTCCCTCCCTTGCTTTTCATACTCCCTCCCTCCCCTCCCTCCCTCCGTCCTTCTCTCCCTCACTCTCCCTCCCTCCTTCTCCCCTTCACTCTTTCCCTCCTTCCTTCCTCCCTTCCTCTCTCCCTTCTTTTCTTCCCTCCCACCCTTCCCCTCCTTCCTCCCTGCTTCTTTCCTTCCCCCCATATGATATGACCTTATCACAAACACCCTGATGTCTGAACACCCATGTCTGTTCCTTGTTAATCCCAAATGTCTGCATTAACATTTACTAAATTTTTATGATCACTATATTCCAGTCTTATTTCTGCCAAAGAGGTGTTTCTGTTTTTTGGAATTTATCAACTCAAAGATATTAAAAATGCACCACAACATCTCAATATTATGAACATGTATTCCTGCTGTAATGCCATGTTTTAAAATGGTGAGCAACTTCCTCTAAAGTTAGGAGCTAAACAGTCATTCTTCAGCATTTACCCATTTTATTGTCCCAAAGTTTGGAAATAATGTTTATAAAAATCAACTTTCTTGACTTATTCGCAGGGCCACTACTCTGAAAAGTGTGTGACAGTATGACACAGCAACCAGTTTCTTCTCCAGCATATACAGGCCTAATCAACAGTACTGATTTTCATTGAGCATACCCTGGGGTGGTGGTGTAAATGTTACAGGTATGTGCTGTAAGCTTGGTGAAACCACGGAAATGCTGAATCATGAAAAATTTCACATGAACTACAATTTAAGAAAAAGGTGCCAAGCTAAGATGGGGTGCAGATTCAGTGACTTAGGAGGAAACCCTCATACTTTCTTTAATGACAGTCCAAACTATTTCAGTCTTATCTTCTGTAGCACATAAACAGCAAATTTCACAAAATATCATTGAATCCTAGAATCATACAATACTGGGTTGGAAGGGACCTTAAGGATCATCTGGTCCAACCTTTCTTGGCAAAAGCATGGTCTAGACAAGACGACCCATCACCCTGTCCATCTGAACCTTAAAAGTGTCTGATGTTGGGGAATCCGCCACTTCCCTGGGGAGATTATTCCAGTGGCTGACGGTTCTCACTGTGAAAAAAACATGTTCTCATTATGAAAATAAATATGGTGAGCTTAGCTCTTCAGAAAGTCTGATTTGGGGCTACAAAGCAAAAACAGCCTTCTGTTGTCTTGTTGATGTGCCTTAAGCAAGACACTCAGGGAGCACAGTTTTCAAAATTCTTGTTCTTGTCCTAATTATGAATAGACAATGTTTTGTGTGAAGCCTACTAGGAACTTTGTGAAGACCCATACCCCCCAAATTACTTCCAGAGGCCTTTCAATATGCTTCAGCTGATGTCCTTCAGCAGGTAAGGGCTTCACAGCTTACCAGTTTGTAAGGTGACCCATAAGGCTATCTATCTGAACAGCACCATCAAGCATACCCTTAATCCCAGGGGATACAACGTTATTGATCACAAAAACACCAAGACAAATGTCCAGCTTTATACTGTTTGCTAAGTGGCATTAAGTAAATTTTCTTAGCTCAGATTTTTCAGCTGCAAATACAAAATCTCTTCAGTACTTGAGTAATTAATGTGGTTTGTATAAGCCTATACAAACTCATATTGAGCTCTAAAATGCTGGTGGAAGACAAAATATAGGCACAAGACCAGATGAGAGAGGGGGAATTACAGGAGACAGTAAAGATGGATTTGCAATTTCATTTTATTTTAAATCTTCATTTTCTGGGGGGATGAGGATTCAAATAAAGTAGCGTATTAATGTCTGAATAATAAAGGACAATGATCAGTTGGGACTTGAGAGGTTCAGGTTGGACATTAGGAAAAATATTCTCACCACAAGGGTGGTACAGCACAGAAGCAGGTACACAGAGGATTTTTGGATCCCCATCTTTTAAGATTTTCAAGATTCTGAAAGACAAAGTCATGGCAGACATGGTCTGATGTTGGACGATCTCAGTTGTCCTTTACAACCAATTCTTCTATGAGTCAATGGATAAATCTTACTAGAAATCTACTAACCTCAAATATTTCATTCATTTTTTTAATCACTTGTTTTTCTTATATCTTCAAATCCAAGCTTACTTGTAAAATTCTCCCATAGGTAATGCCACTGATTACTGATCAGAATCACTGGTATATATTTGTGGGAATAATTATGTGATGCCGAATCAGATCTCGTTGTTTCCTGTTTTAGCAGTTTTCCAAATGGACATAATCTGAAACAGTGAGGAGACAGTAACTAATACCCTAACATTTGGTTGGATCTGTGAGAAGCCTGAAACCACAGCTACAAGAGGTGTGAAGGCCTCACTCATCTCAGTCAAAGCTTTAGATGTTTTGTACTTAAGGAGCTGGGCAGTTTGAAAACTTCTTTCTCAAGATGCTACAGAAATCAGCACCTCTGACAAGGAATCCATAACTTTTTCCATCTGGTTACTGACATTTCGTTTGCCCAGCTATTCCCTTGGGAATTCTAGGAAGGATTCGCTTTCTCTTCAGCTTTCCCTCCATGTCCCAGATAGAAATGCACAACATGGTTTTGTGAAGTGGCTGTCAGTTCAGCTTGACTATACCAATAATATAGTTGATTAGTATGTGTTGCAGATATTGTCCCCCTAGAAACTTTAATTTATTGATATTTTATATTAAAATTCCTAGAACAACTTAGAACTTCTCAGAGGGTTTTTAAAATCATTTATCCTGATACTATAGGGTGGTTGAGCTTATGGAATGCTGTAGTATTTTCTTTCCCATTTCTGCTTCTTTCCGAGATACAGTCTCAATTAATTCATTGTAACAAAAAGAGAACTTCAGCCAAACAATGCATTTGATCAATGAGTAGGAAAGTGTTCTAAGGACAAGGTTTTCATGTATGCAAAGAGATGATGGTAAAGTGCGCTTCTGTTGGAGCAGTAAAGAGGAAAAAATAACAGCAGATCTTACATTGCAATTATCAACCCAGCATAAAACAGTAGCAAGACCAGAGGCTTGTCATATAGCCCATCTCAGAGATGCTTGCTTACATCTTCACTAGTTTCTTGTCTTGGATTGTGGATTTCTCAAGGCAGGCCCAAAACTCTTGCCAAAGAGTTCTCTGTGCACAGTTGAGAGCTTGATTAAAATGTTATCACAGAATCACAGAATGTTAGGGATTGGAAGGGACCTCGAAAGATCATCTAGTCCAATCCCCCTGCCGGAGCAGGATTGCCTAGACCATATCACACAGGAACGCGTCCAGGCGGGTTTTGAATGTCTCCAGAGAAGGAGACTCCACAACCTCTCTGGGCAGCCTGTTCCAGTGTTCGGTCACCCTCACCGTAAAGAAGTTTTTCCTCATATTTAAGTGGAACCTCCTGTGTTCCAGCTTGCACCCATTGCCCCTTGTCCTGTCAATGAATGTCACTGAGAAGAGCCTGGCTCCATCCTTATGACACTTGCCCTTTACATATTTATAAACATTAATGAGGTCACCCCTCAGTCTCCTCTTCTCCAAGCTAAAGAGACCCAGCTCCCTCAGCCTCTCCTCATAAGGGAGATGTTCCACTCCCTTAATCATCTTCGTGGCTCTGCGCTGGACTCTCTCTAGCAGTTCCCTGTCCCTCTTGAACTGAGGGGCCCAGAACTGGACACAATATTCCAGATGCAGCCTCACCAGGGCAGAGTAGAGGGGGAGGAGAACCTCTCTCGACCTGCTAACCACACCCCTTCTAATACACCCCAGGATGCCATTGGCCTTCTTGGCCACAAGGGCACACTGCTGGCTCATGGTCATCCTGCTGTCCACTAGGACCCCCAGGTCCCTTTCCCCTATCATCCCAGGTCCCATTCCCTTATCATTTCAGAAACAAAAATAACCTTAATCTTAAAATCAGTAGTTAACGGCTCTAAATATTACCCTAATCTTCTATGAACCAAGTACTTGTTGCATTGGTTTATTCTCATTTAGAAAGCTTCCAAAAAATCAGCTTAAAGTGTTGTTTTAACTTGTTTACCTCTATACAAGATATAGATAAGGATGGTTTTGTTAATATATTTATTATAAAAATCTGAAAAAATAGCATGTTTTGCTGTGACTAAAGGTAAATATTGCAAACAAGTGAAAAAACAAGTGCAAATACAAAGCCCAATTAAACTATTTTTTCGGTATACTGGCAATTTTATTGATATCTAATAAACAAGCAAGACCCTTTCTTTACAGCTGAGTTCCTCAAGAGTACAGAATGCACTTCAATAGGAGTTTATGGAAATTCATTAGTCAGGATTAATCCCATTAGTCTCACTTGCAGTTTCTTTGCCTTGTTTGCTTTATTGTGTAATATAAGATGAAGACCTTAACCAGGCTAGAAAGTAAATCTTACTAATCATTTAATAAATGGTGTAAACATGAAATTCAGTGAACCATAATTATACACATAAAACTGGGCTATCTGTGTCTGTTTGCATGTGTATTGCTGAAAAAACTCTCTGTACCTATGTGCATTTTATTTCAAGCAGCTATAGCAAGGACTATCACCTCACCATCCAAAACAGGTCATTCCACTGACATGAAAATATGGCTTCTTTTCCAGAGAGCTTGTACTGAAGTTATCACTAAACACTCAATGACTTTAAAAATAAGGGCCTTGATAGTTCTTATTTTGAACTGGAAATCAGTATTTGAAACTCTTTACAAATTTTGTATAAAGAAATTTCTGAAGTGAATTGCTGTGGAAAAACAGCTTTAAACCAAAAAATTTAACATGGACCCAAACATGACAATCCAAACAATTAGTCAACTAATGTCCATAATTGCTACTAGAGGACCAAACACAAAAATTGGCATTATATTTATTTTAGACACAAAGAAGCAGACAAGATATTCCACATATTTAATATTTTTATTTTCAGCAAAATACTTCTCATTTTACTACAAGCAAATGGATCAAAACATTCATTCTTATCACATTATCATAAACTTAGAAGTTGCTTCGGTAACGTAGAAGATAGATTGAGGTTAGCAGTTTCAAGGAGGGGAGAAATATCTGCTTTGAATTTATTGTAATATTGCTAGGAGGGAGAGAAAGACACCTTGCAACAGCAAGAAGCAGCAACACTGTTTCAGAATTTTAGGATATAACGACATCACAAAATGCAAAAAATTGAAGCAAATCCTGAAGCACCACATTCATGCAGAATATTACAGCAAAAGTGCTTTGCCTTTGTGTGACTGTAGTCATTGCTGTCTCCAAGTCTGAGCCAGATTACATCCAAGCAGCTCAAATATTAGACTAGTGCCTCATATTACTTCATCATCTGAGGTTCACATGGGCACAGCTCAAGTGTATATGTCCTAATGGAAAAGGGTAGGTATTCCACATTTATGTATTAAATTTAATATTTCCAGCTTCTGGTGTGCCCATCATATCTGCTGACTTTTTCCACCTCAAATTTTCTTCTATAGCTGTTTATCCTACAGATCAAATAAATTATGCTAAAAACAATCTGCACCATTCATCATCAACAAAAAGATTATGCAAAGTTGACTGGGGAATTATTTAGTATTGGTAAAATATTCTGCCTCCTTTTGTATAAGGTCTTTTTCCAGGTTTTTCTTTTAATATGCAAGTCACCTCAGGAAACTGGAAGCCAAATTCCAGTAGCAATCCGGAAGAAATTTTTTACAATGAGGCTGGTGAAACACTGGAACAGGTTGCCCGGAGAGGTAATAGATGCCCCATCCCTGGAAACATTCAAGATGAGGTTGGACAGGGCTCTGAGTAATCTGATCTAATTGAAGATGTCCCTACTCATTGCAGGGAGTTGGACTAGATGACCTTTAAAGGTCCCTTCCAACCCAAAATATTCTATGATTCTATGATTCTCTATCTTATTTACATTCGGCAACTCCAAAGATAGGAAATAAATCACACAGTTCTGATGCTGTTCTGTGCATGGGTTCTGTTCAAGGAGTTTGAAAGCTAACTATTACGGAATGGAATTTTACAAGAGAAGGCACTTCCTTAAGAATATCTGCTACTAGATTTTTTTCTTTTCTTTTTATGGAGAGGAGATGTAGAATTCTATAAAGGCCTAGCACTGTTAACTGAATTCTGTTCTGCCTCCTGCAATGTCAATATGTTGGTTTGAGTTCCAAGATCAAAATTCTCATTATTGTTTATAGCGATGAAGAACAACACAAAATCAGAACCAGGGTTTACACAGCTTATACTTCAAATTAGCTTTTTAAATATTATTATGTCACAAAGATGAGTCCTTTTGTAGAAATGGCTATATGCAGCTCCATCTTAATTGTATTTCTGCAGGTTTTCAAACTAGTAAAAAGACTACTACACTTGGGGGGGAGGGGGCAGCCATCAGTTCTCCCCTTCCTGCTATTTCATCTTCACTACGAAAGAAAATTCATCTACAATTAGAGCAACAGTTCACAGTTATGATTAATGTATCACATTGTTCCCATCTTCATAGACCACCAGTACAAACCCCAAAGATTTTGTGAAGGACTGACAATACTTAAGTGAGCGAGACCAGGCAACACTTTCAATTCAACAAAACGAGTCAACTCAGAAGTATGCAGTTGAATTCCAGAGAAACAGTCCTCTGTCAGTCTTCCAGTGGAGCATAAATACACATTCAAGTAAAAGAAAGAGGACATTTAAATAAACGCACATAATTGCAAAGATCATGATGCTCATTACAGCACCTGCAAGAGAGGAGATGTAGGAGATGTTTGCTGTGATATTTCAATACAATGAGAAATCCACTGGATTCAGCTTTTTCATTATCTGCTTTGATTATCACAGGGTGATTTGGCTCAAAGTCTAGTGCTAGATAATAATCCTTGGTTTCTTAAAAAAACAAAGTTTCTGTTACTAGTCCTGTTGGAAGGAAATGTTAAGACCATGGATTGCTTTCCACTTACTTTTGCTACTGGAATGAAACTTCACACTCCTGAGAATACAAAAAAAACCACTGAAATGACAGTCCGTTTCTCTGAACATTTCTCTGTTTTTCTTAAAATGGCCCTAGGCAGATGACAAACTGACAGACTGGCATAGTATCATGCCTGGAAGGGAACTGTGTGCATGACTCAGTTGTTCTTCGGATAGTTTTAGACTTTCGGAGAGAGAGTGTGCACCAGTTTCTGAACTGCCTCTGCAATAGCTCTTATTTGTCTCTCCGACATTTCCTCTCCATTTCTTTCAGAGATATATTGTAGCTCACTACTCGACCTTGATGGCTCAGTTGTAAGTCAGAGAACTACAGTTCAAAACCCTACTCTTCCGCAGAAAACAAAAGACCAGCTTCTACTCACTTGGGAGATTAATAGCTCTGCTGAAATTTCACACTGCTGAAAGTCACCTAACCAGGTCATAGACACTCTCATTAGGAAAAGAAGTTCCCACTTCAGATCCTTCAGAATCTTCCCAGGAGTAGCAATCACTTATTTTCAAAAGCTTAAAGTGCATTCATGTGACAACAAAATAAAACAAACAAAAAAAAACATCACAAAAAAAAAACAAACAAGCAAACCAAAACAAAACCAAACTAAAAACAAAACAGTCCTGCTAAGATAGCAATGTTGAAAATGCAGCTAATATGAGACTGCCTTTTCTCAGAGGGCAAAATTTGTCAGGCCCTGAATACCAGCTGATTAGTTACAGTCCTTTTAATCATCACAGTGTCCGCAACTACCTTCATTCCTGAGTTTAGTTGCAGGGCTTTTTTTCAGTTCTGTACCAAATCATAAAACAGAACTTCAGTCAGTTCTCTTTGCTCCGAGAGCTTTGGGATTTTGTGAAACTGAAGGGAGAGATTATACTGTATGTAACAGTCTGGGAGAGGGCTTACTGATCACTTCTTTGTAAATGGATGAAATCCCATTGCTGGCTTCTTTTGCTCATTTCTGTAAGGCACTACAAAGTATAACAAACCACCACAGACCTTAGCTCAGCAAGCCCACCAGCTTGTTGTAAATATCAGTGCAACAGCAGAGACACTTAATGTAGGAGAGAAAAGACTGTATTCATATATCATAGCATAGATGCCATGAACTGTTCATGAACTGTTTACCAGCAGAGTTCTTCAAGGCTGACAAATGTGTGTAGCATGCTGGAGTGTGTATGAACAGTTGGAGAAGACAACTGTTGTGGCAAAAGTGATCCCTGTTGTGGAGTAAAAAAAGAGGTTTCTTAGACATCATAGACCTCTTCTTCCATAGTATGACTGACCTCTCCACGAAGTTGGTGGAAGGTGTTGCGCCTCAGGATCTCCCAGCCACGGTGAGAACTAGTCCTGGATGTCCTCCGTGACAATGACAGAGCAGACAGTTCTTTCTTGTACGGGATGTCCCTATTGATTTCCAGCTTTTCCAAACCTTTGTCATAGTTATCCTTATCCTGAGCCTTAAATGCTTCTGTGTACCGCATCATCTTGTGTTTGTTGGGATCAACCCTGTCTTCAACTCTGTTAGAGGATTAAAAAACATAAACTCTATGAAGTAGAATTGTGCGAGTTTCTCAGCAAAACCGAGCAGCCACAAGATCCAAGCCCCTCCCCAAAATATGCCTCCTGACCCAGACATTCCAGAAAATCTACACAGAAACAGGAAACTGATTATAGGCGTGGTGCTAGCAGCTGCTAGCACACAATTATCTCCTAGACCTTCATCCCCATCATTGACTTCAGTACCCTTATCTGCCTGTGGTTTTCTGTCCTTTAACTCATTTCCCAGTCACGATTTGCCCTTTCCATTTTGCCAGCTGTAAGCTATTGGCAGACCTACCCCACCTGCCTCTAGCTCCAGATGCTTTGTATATATGTGTATATTCATCCATTTCCTTTGTTCTTGTCTTTCCTCCTCTGATACTCCATGGCCTCCCACCTCAGGATGTCACTTATCTTTTGCTGAACTTCTATTTAACTGTTCCACTTCCACCAACTCTTCTCTACCTTACTTATAACTTGTCTTCTGAAATACTGTCCCACACTACATACAATGAACATACATGTAATTCGACAGAACTAGATCACACCAACACTCTTTTCTCATAGCATCCAATGAAGAATTGTTGCCAGGATATCGGTCTCGCCAAGTTATATTCTGCACCTTGGACTGAAGGTGTTGCATATTGGTACCACTTTAGGTCTGCTTGTTCTGCCCAGCAAACCTGAAAATCCACGAGGCTCATTTCTCTGCTAAAACCTGCAGAAAGTCCTATTTCATACAGCCAACACTCCCCCTTCTGGCTTTATCAGCAAAAGATGATGCAGTTAGAAAAGATATATGCCCAAAGTTTAATCTTTTCTCACCCTGGTATAAATATCGATTAAAATCAGAAATAATGAGGAATCTAGTGTTATCTAGACTACAGATTGATTGTTTGTTATTTCAGTGCCTAAACTGAAATCCTGGACCTAAGACTTTGTCACCTGATGCAGTCTTTGCAAAGTATAATATAGTTACTAGGTTCACATGAGAAAGAAGTCTTGCCTTTAGTTATTCCTGTTCTGGTTTTGAATCATCTGTAATGCAGTTCCTTGCTGCTGAACGCCTGATGGATTGATTCTGTCTCTGCCATTTCATGCATCTAATGGATAGGGACAGCCAACCAAGCACAGCAGTGAAGTTTTGTGATACTCATTATAAGAAGTTTGAAATAAAAATTCAAGCCTTATAATCCATGCAATTTCTGGGGTCTGTCTCCTGTGACTACCAGATAAGAAAATATCAGCTGATTTCACAAGGAATTGCACAGCGCAGAGCTTTCTGAGGGGAACAGTGCTTGCCTATCAATCACAGACAGAAAACAGATTGGGGTCTGTATTCTGGAAGGGAAGGACTCCAAACACTCCTCCCCAGGACACTGGAAAGGCTCTTTATTAACATCCATACATTGGATTCTTCTTCTGAGATACTTACATACACACTCTAGAACAGAACTCACCTGAGATACCATCGGTCCCCTAGCCCGTACTCCCTCCCACAGATTCCAGAGCGAGGCCAGAGACACCGTGGCAGTTTCCGCTCCAGCATGACAGTAGTAGCGACAACCTTTAGAATAAAAAAAAAAAAGAAAGAACTCAGATGAATTAGAAAAATATCAGACTCAAAATTATCAGTTTCATGAGTACTGACCCATTACTGTACTTCATTACAGCTCCATATGTAATGAAGAAAAATCATAGATTAAATACTCCATTATAGGGCGATTCACTATTTTAGTCCTAACTGTGCCATGTTTAGAGGAAGCAATGGTGCTCTTAAAACGCTGTTAAATTTCTTTCTGTTTATACCTGATGGCAACGAGTAAGGTAATTAATTTGCAAGCTAGAGAAGAGGACAGTATTTAACTATCATCATAACTTACTAATGTGGCCACACAACTGCATTTAACCATTTGACTTGTTGCTTTCTCACAGAAAAATACTAGGAAATGGATTGCCTGTTGAGCAGCTATATAACTGATCTGGGTGAATTTTTTTGTCTTTTGAGCAAGAGAGTCAGGCAAACTTCTCTTAATGGTTCTAAAGATGTTACTGACCTACTTGTAATCATTACCTTGCATTCTGTCTCCTCTCATTCAATCCCTATAATTACAATTTAACTCTCAGTTAAACAGAAATGTGATTTGTAAAAAAAGATGCAACTCTAATTCTTTTTAACAAGAGATTCCATGCATAAGCAACAAACAGCTAAGGAGACACAGGATGGACGAGAAAGGCTGGATGGGCTTCTAGCTGCTATTTGAAATA